>NC_064286.1:22701840-22886187 GCF_019186545.1 Solanum stenotomum
CCCTCTCCCTCTATTTCATCTAGTTTAGTCTTCATTCAAGGACAAATGGTCCCAAGGGGGAGATAATATAACACCCCGTATTCGAATCAGGCCAAGAATGCAGATTTTGAGAAGTTATAGGGGCAACCCATGGTTGCCATCCACAGATCATAGGTCAGACCACGGCCCGTGCTGGTGGTCCGTGGTTCACCACTGCAACCCCTCCCCAGTCAAGCTCTGAAAAATCAGCTAAGTCTCAACTCACGGACAGACCCACAATCCGTAGATCAGACAACGGTGCATGGTCTATGTCCGTGGATTAAGACCTCCTTTACCCACCCTCTGACACAAACTACGATCGACCAGCACGAACCGTCAATCGATCCACGGTCCGTAGGTCTGACCGTAGATGAGGGTCAGCAACCAGTTAGCTGAAAATTGTTGATTGGTCAAATTCAGATGGTCATAACTCTTAGCACAAAATGAATTATATGTCCCATAACCTATGGTTAGATATATAATTGAATTATCTTTCCAACTCAACTGAGTTTGCTAAATTCTGACCTCCGAGTAAAAAGTTATGCTCGTTTTAGTGAAGCCCTGTCGGGCAGACTCGACCTACGGATCTAATCGACGGACCGTCGATTGAATGACGGCCCGTCAGTCCAGTCCGTCAGTCACTCCGACAGCAGCTAAGTCAGGGGTCTTTTGGTCTTTTCCTATTTCTTTTAACCCCTAAGATACGTCGTTTAGACCCTAAATCATGAGGCTTTAGTCAGTTTAAGCCTAGAAGCATAACTAGAACTTACCTTAGTCAAAATCATTAATCAAAACATAGAAAGTTAGAATCAAGATAGGAGAAAAAGGTCAAGAACCCTAGTTCAAGAATGAACCGAGGTTTCTTCAGTTCCAGCCCCGAAATCGAAAGATTTCTTCGTGGAATTCGTCATCAGGTATGTGGGATTTTACTAGAGGGTTGCTTTCACCCATTAGGTCCCTAGAATTCAGTCAGTTTCTTGATTCCCTTATTATGAATAGACGTAGGGTTTCTAGAATTTCAACAGATCAATTAGTTATTTAGATGTTCCAAATCAGATTATCATGTTATTACATCGTTTCTCACATGAATTTCAAAACCCTAGCTATGTATTTTTTTAGTTCTTGAATTACACATGCTAGGTCAGATATCTCAGTTATTCAGTTATACATGCCTTAGTTATTAATGCATCATTATCAGTTTAATTGTTGCATTCTCAGTTGCATATTCAGTTTCGAGCTATCCAGTATTTACAGAAATTCAGTCATAACCAGTTAACCACTTAATTCATTGGGAGTAGCATAATACCGAGTTGGACTATGGTTCAGCGTACCCATATAGTCCAAGAACTCCAAGCCACGTAGGTGTAAGTCCCCTCTGTGGGCAACATCAGTTTAGTGATCATGCCAACATGCCTCTATACCTCTGGCAGGGTATATTGGGTCCTCTTGATGAGGCGTATACATTGGACTCCACATTTAGCTCATGTGGTTTTATGTCGGTTATTAGTAGCTCCCACAGTTCAGTCAGATTTTATTGCATTGACCACATTTACAGTTCATTCAGTATTCAGTCAGCATGTTATAAATTGGTCATTGCATTCAGTTAGCTCAGTATTTAGTATCTATATCATGTCCAGATTATTTCATTGCTTTATTTCTTTGTTCACTTATATGTTATTTCACCTTTACTCTATCCTGCATGCTCAGTACCTTTCAAGTATTGACGCATACGTGCGCTACATCTTCTCGTGATGTAGGTTCAGGTTCTCAGCATCTAGATCACGCTTAGATCGGTTCTCGATCTTCAGTTCAGCAGCATCAGTGGTGAGTCCTCATTCTTTGAGGACTAGTGACACGTTTATCTTTATCGCTTTTAGTCTTTAGTTTCAGTTTTGCTAGACCTAGTTGGGGCATGTCCCAATATTTCTAGTCAATTTAGAGGCTTATTTCAGACATAGTTAGATTCAGCTTAGTATTTTGAGTTTGATATCTCTTTTGTATTAAACTCTCAGATTTGATATATTCAGTTATAGTATATGGGTATTCCCCATCTTTTCAGTTTATTTATGATTTAGCTTCCGCATTAGTTTATTATCTTTAGTATGCTCATGATCATGCCAGCAGGGTTAGCTTGGGATAACTTGTGGTCCTAGGTCCCGTGTCCGCGTCTCGGGGGTAGCTCGGGGCGTGACATTATGGGTGAGACCTCCTTTCTTTCGGAGTACTCCAATTTTAGGAGTTGTTAGTAGTAATTCTTTTGAGGAGTTGTGGTTCTTTTCACGACACTAGTCCTTTTATAGTAGAGGCTTCATAGATAGACAGTTTTGGAGAGTCTTTCAGTTTCGGAGGTTTGCTTCAAAACTTTTGTTTAATACTAAGTATATTCAACATAGTTTTGAGATTCAGGAAACCAATTTTAAATGCTTACTTCAAATTTATGCTTATGTATGCTTGCGTTAGTCTTCCGCTTGTAGTTAGCCAGGATTAGGGTTTGCTTGGGGACTAGCAATGGTTCTCGAGTGTTGGCCATGTCCAGGGTGTTGGCTCGGGTCGTGACAAACTTAGTATCAAAGCACAGAGTTCAAATGTCCTAGGGTGTCTATTAAGTCGTGTCTGTAGGATCTTATTTACGGTTGTGAGGGCCCCACTTATATAAATGAGGGACTACAGACATTTAGGAAAAGTTTCCCTTCTTTCATACTCTAAATTGTGCAGTAGAGTTGTGTCATAAGGAACTTATTCAAAACTAGTGCATTTCTCAAATTCATTCGATCATTTTAGTAACCTGATACAGTGTTATTACAAATTAGCCGATGGAAAAACATTAAAACGGATCATTTTTGTCTCTTTACCTCTAATAAAACCCTAAAAGAATTTATTTACTAATTAAAGATCTTTCTCCATCATAATCTTCTCTTTCGAACCCTAAGCCAAAACCCTAAAGAAAAATCAAAGTAAAAGACTCCATTCAAGATTCTTTCAATCTTTTTCAAGATTCTTCTTCAAGGTAAGTCTTTCTCCAAGAATTCCATTCTTTCCAACTCCAATTCATCCATACAATTATGAATCACTAACAAAAATCATAATTCTTATCCATAGAGATGTAACACCCCGTATATGAAATAAGGAAGCTTAGCAATTTTTAGAAATCCCAGGTGTCACCCACGAGGGGCCAATCACTCCCCGTGGTTGGACCCATGCCCTGTAGGTGGGCCTCATGGATGAGCACACTTAAAATCTACCTAAGTCAGTGACCACTACCAAGACCCACTCCCCGTGGATGGGTCCACGACCCGTGGTTGGGGCTTCGTAGGTCCAAGGACAAATTCCAACATATCTGAACCCAAACCACGCCTAACCAGGATAAATCATAGGTCCACCTACAGCCCGTCGGTGGGGTCTCGTGGATGGGTAGTGAGGCAGCTTAGTTAAGGACTTAATGATCCTTTCCGAATTTGATTAGACTTAAGTGGTATCATTTTATCCTAGTCTAAACAACCTATATAATTAATTTAGACCCCTAAAATAAGTCATTCGAGTCATTATTTCTAAATCCCTAAAAGAATTCCAAAGTTCATCCTCTCAAATAATTCTCTCTAGAAAGTTGAAGAAGAAGACGAGGGTCAAGCTAGGTCAAGTCAAGTCTCCATTACTCCAAGCTTGGTAGGCTTTGTAATCAAGGTATGATGTCTTATTCATCCATGTAATCCTTTAATCCATGGAGTCCTCTAGAATTCCACAATTTGTAGAAGAATTCCCTAATTCTAGTTAGGGTTTCTTCCAATGTTGTGGTCATTATGAATTTTGATCCAATTGAGTGTATTATAGTTATTTATGATTGTTTATGATTAAATTACATGTTTATAGGATGAATCTACATATATCTATGCCTAACCCTTATTTCTAACCTAGAATTGATGAAATTGGGTTTTATGCCATGAAAGGGGAGATTGAGGATTTAGATGTAATCTTTTAAGATTTATTAAACACATGATAAATGGCTTGAGATTGAAGTAAATAGATATGAATTTCTTGAGAGTAGAACACCTAGACATGAATTAAATTAGACTAAAGTACACATGATGAATTATGATTAGTAGTGCTTGAGATTGAGCCTATATGGTGATATATGATTAGAATTGCTTAAGAATGAAGCACATGATTAGAATGTTTTGAAATCTAGGCATATGGGATAATGATGAGAAGAAATGCTTTGAGAGTAAGGCTTGTAATTATGAATGTAGAATGCTAAGGCTTTGAGAGTAAAGCTAATATGATGAATTAAGTATGCTAGGGCTTTGGGAGTGTAGCTTATACGATGTTGAATTGTTGGTAGAGTTGTTGTTGAATGATTTACCGACGTGACCTATATTATGAATGTATGAGATTATGCATGTCTTATAGAATCTATGTAAAGGATTTATGAACACTTTGAGAGTAAGACGTCAATGATTATGCTAATGTTGTTGTGTTGATTAAAAGGACATTCGCATGAACACATAATTAACATGATGTGAAAGGTTTTCTCACATAATAAAGATTCTTGGGTTGAAAGGCTTTCTCACCTAAATGAATCTAAGATTTACATGTAGATATAGACAGTGAAAGGTTTTCTCACGTATGATCTAATGAATCAAAGCATGTATGTACTATGTTAGCTTGAAGTAGTGATATATATCCCTTCATGAATAACTTGACTTGGTAAGACAAGACCATGCATGGTAGCTTGAGATAGTAGAAATCATGGATAGCCTTGGATTGAGAAATAGTACCCTTCCAATGTAGCTTGAACTAGCATGAGAGGATGTTTGCATGATAGCTTGACTTGGTGATGCCACACCACTTCATGATAGCCTGGATTGAGCAATAGTACCCTTCCTTGAGTTGCTTGGACTTGCATGAGTAAGGTGCTTTCCATGATAACCTGGTCTAGCATAGTAAGGCGCTTTTCCTTGGTAGCCTTGAATTGGTGAATCGTAATCATTCATGTGTAATCATATCTCTTGGACAAGTAGAGTGATACTATACTATGAATAGTAAGAATGGATAAAGAGGGACAAGTCCCTAATCAAGGAAGTATTGTAAGTATGTTTCTATATGAGATTGATTGTATGATGTTAGTTTAGCTTGGATTGTTGCTTGAGTTGCCTTTCTTGATATGTATGACTAGAGGTGATGACCCAAGTCTTGAGTAAGAATATGTTGAGGTTACTTGAGAAGTGTTCCTCTTATGAGATTATGACTTATATGCATTGAATATGCCTATGAATTATGTTGATGTCTTTTATGCTTATAGACTATGTCTTATATGACTAATGCCTATATTACGCTTATGTTAATGATTTATGCTAGCCATCATATTTAGTACATTTTTGTACTAATGCATACTCTTTCCTACATTCTTATCAAATGTAGGGTCCGACGATATTGACTTCCATCCCATGGCTAGGTTCATACAAGAGCAAGGAGTGAAGATTTGGTGAGTCTTCATAGCATCGAGGATTTGATCACCTTTCTCTTTAATGTCTTTATTTTATTGGTAAAACTATTTTATGGACTGTGTCCCTAAGGCTTTCATGTATTAGATGGTTTGAGACAAGTGTAAAGACTTCCTCTTCATTTTATAAAGACTTTGATATTATTGAAAATGTTTTAAATTTTCGCACCATTTTGTATTATTTTATGTTATGAAAGCTAAGTGGCTTGTATGAGGCCTCTTCTGATCTTTTATGCCTGTTACATCTAGGGTTTACCCCTGGGTCATGACAAACTTTGGTAATCAAAGCACAATGTTTAGAATGGTTCTAGGATGTCTCAAACCACGTCTAGTAGAGTCTTGTTCATAAGTGTGAAGCATGCCACATTTATGAATGAGAGGCTATTAGATGTTTAGGAAACTTCACTTCTTCAGTTCTCTATGTCGTGTGATAGTGTTTAACTCTATTAGGTCTTTCTCCTAATCCATGCCCGATGGTTTTCAGGATATGACTACTAGAAAGGCTGCTAGAATGATGGAGGGAGACAATGTTGATCAAGAGGTTCCGCCTCAGGTCCTCCCGCTAAGCTACTCCTCAAGCTCTGATTGACCCATTGAATTAGAATATAACTAATGCGGAGCTTAGAACTTCTTTTCAAGTGATGGCTCAAGCAAAGACGGTACAAGACACTAGGAAAGTGGTAGCTCCCGTGAACCCAAGTGTGGGTACGACGGTGTCAAAAGTGAGGAATTTTATAAGAATGAATCCTCTGGAATTTCATGGCTCCAAAATTGAGGAAGATCTTCAAGAATTTATAGATGAGGTCTATAAGGTGTTAGACATTATGGGAGTTACTTTGGCTGAGAAAGCGAAATTGGCCTTTTTTACAAACTCAAGGGGGTTGCACAGGTTTGGTTTAATCAATGGAAAGAGGCTAGACCGGTAGGAATGGGTCCCATAGAGTGATAATGGTTCAAAATTGCTTTTCTAGATAGGTTCTCCCCTCTAGAGATGAAAGAGACTTTGGTGCTTGAGTTCATTAACCTTAGGCAAATCAATATGAGTGTTAAGGATTATGCATTGAGGTTCACCCAATTGTCTTAGTATGCTTCATTCCTAGTGGCCGACTCTAGGTCAAGAAGGAGTAAGTTTATGTCGGGAGTGTCTGATCTAGTAGTGAAAGAATGTCATACCGCAATGCTCATTGGTGACATGGACATAGCTTATCTTATGACTCATGCCCAGTAGATTGAAGAGGCAAAACTAAAAGGGAGAGATAGGGAGAAAAAGAGGTCTAGAAATGATGATGGTGATTCCTCTCATGAATGGTCTGATGGACATGGTCGTCCTAAGCATCGACAGAGGTTTTTCCGACGAGACTCCTCCAATGCTCCTAAGTATAATGAGGATGGGGTGTCTAACCCTAAACCTCAAGGAATTAGTAGTGAGTCCCTATGGCCTACTTGTGCTAGATATGGAAAAATACATGAGGGTAGATGTCTAGCCAGAATGGAGGGTTGCTTTAGTTGTGGTGAGAGTGGCCACAAGATGAGGAATTGTCCAAAGATGAAGGCAAAGGGAAGAGAGGCTAAGCAATTTGCCCATAGTGCTTCAGATAGGAATGCTCCAAGGCAAAATAGGTTCTATTCTCTCCAAGCTAGAGGTGAACAAGAATGTCCTCCGGATATGACTACCGGTATGTGTTTTATGCTTTATTAGATTTTGGTGTTGCTTGTGTGTTGTGATTTGATAGACTTGATATGTTAGACTTTGTGGTTGGCTTTAGTATGAATGGATTGCATTATTGTACGTTTTATAGATTGTTGAACCCGACTTAGTCATTATGAGTTTTGGGGTATGTTGAAATGATTTGATGAGTAGGGTGTTTAGATAATGCCTTGATGTGATAAATGAGTAGACTCCTCAAAAGGGTAATAGTATAATTCACCATGGTATAGAATCCTCTTGTGTGATGGATGTGAAAGCTTAGTCATAACTTCATCCGACCTTAGAATTGAAGGAAATGGTGCTTAGAAAGTCCATATAGGCTTACTCCCAAGAAGGATATGGTGTGCTTAGATAGCAAGGTCGATGAGTGTTCTTAATGTTTATGATTTGGGTTGCTAGGAATTGTCACCTTGAAAGGTATAATGAGTTTGGGAACTTTAGTCCCCGTTTTGTAAGCCCATATGAGATCTTAGACCAGCAAGTTAAGAAATAGAAGAACAAGGAAGTTGTTTCCATGAAAGTGTTAAGGAGTGATCTTTTAGTGAGGATTTAAGTTGAGGGTGCTACTTGGGAGGCCGAGGGTAATAAAATGTCCCAATATCCTCATCTTTTTTCTTTCTACTCCTTCTCTAGCTTGAGATGATGAGTTCCTCATGGTTTGTTCCTTGTGTGAAGTCATGTGTGTTTTAGATGTTTCCATGATTTCTTTATATTGTGCATGTTCATGAAAAACTTGTGTTTTGAAAGACACTGAGTTTGCATGATTGATTTTCCTCATGTTGTAGTGCATTGAGTATGAGTTTCCTATAGACTTCATGAGATGAGTTGTGAAACATGCCATAGCTTTAAGTTGAGAGATTCCTCCTTGGGTGAATGCTATGAGTATAGATTGTGTTGAGCATGCTTTTAGCTTGGAGACGATAGTTCCTCCTTGAATATAAGTAACATTACAATTTCATGCATTTTGGGTTGTTAGATGTAGTTCCTACCTTCCATATGACATATTGAACATGTTTAGCTTGGAGTGATGATTCCTCCTTGGTTGTGTGCATTTAGATGTGTTGCATGCATGATGGGTTGCTAGTCTTGAGTCGTCTCCTTTAAGAAGTGCCTAGAATGTCATTCAAGAATGAATGTTCCCAAGGGGAAGATATTGTAACACCTTGTATGTGAAATAGGGAAGCTAAGAAATTTTTAGAAATCCCAGGTGTCACCCACGAGGGGCTAATTATGCCCCGTGGTTAGACCCATGCCCCGTAGATGGGACTCTTGGATGAGCACACTGCAAATCTGCCTAATGAAATGACCACGACTAGGACCCACCCCCCATGGATGGGTCCAAGGCCTGTGGTTGGGGCTTCATAGGTCCAAGGCCAAATTCCAGCATCTCTGAACCCAAAATATGTCCAACCAGGACGGACTGTAGGTCCACCTACGGCCCGTCGACTAGGTCTCATAGACGGGTAGTGAGGCGGCTAAGTCATTCAATTTATTATTTCTAAACACCTAAAAGAATTCCAAATTTCATCCTCTCAAATAATTCTCTCTCTACATTGTTGAAGAAAAAGAAGAAGGTCAAGCTAGGTCAAGTCAAGTCTCCATTACTCCAAGCTTTGAAGGATTTGTAATTGATAACGTTCAAATATACTTCTTGAAAAGAAATATAAATGATCATATGCAATATATTTACCCAACTATGAGTCGGGGTCGATCCCACAGAGAATATGGAAGAATATTGTAAATAGCAAATATTTAACTCGATAGTCGTTATATAACAATGGGGGGGGGGTTTAATTTGAAATAAAATAAACAAACAATAAAAAGATATCTTTGAACTAAGTATTTATTTATATTCAGATTATTAAAAGTAAATAAGAATGTGTTCCCCATAAGCTCATAACGCAGTATTTCTAGTAATCGCAATCCTTTCCTAGTGTATTACATGCAAAGTGATAAGTTAAGTATCTCTAAATCCTTGATCCGGCATCTAGAGAATTTCACCCCACACCTTGATCCGGCTACATGTGTATAATTTACTAACCTTTACCTTTACCTCATATTAGACATCATAATCGATGTTTGGCTTAGTTATTACTTCGCACCAATCGATACTAGCCTATTAGATAGTATCCCACTAAATCTATGTTGATAATTCTTTTTTTGTTGATTACCTCCTTGATTCGGCAAGTAGCAACAAGGTGAGTTCTAACGCTTGCACTCGTTAAAAAGACTTTTAACCGAAAGAATTATCAATGCATGCAAAATACTATTCAAGAATTGCTTATTTACTATTCATACATTCTCACAACCTTAGTTATGAAAGTTAGTTACTCATTATCTCAAAAACACAATCAAAATCCATTAAAATAAACATGCTTGTGTTAATCATAAAAAGTTAAGAACAATAGCTAAACTATCTTTTATTAATCACATACAAATAAATAATAAAGGAGAAGAAAGAATAAACCACAATTCTCCGGCTTTCACGGCGGCTCTTCCAAAGTTCCTAAGCTAGAAGAAAATTTATATTGTGTCTTGTATCTTGGTTCTTGGCTTTCTTTAATAATTATTTCTATGCACTATTTATAGATGTAGGAACCCTAAAATAAAATAATTGAGTTCAAGACAAATTAGGAAATTAAAACCCAAACAGAATTGAATTCCTACATTTTACGCGTGAACAATAACTGCCTTAGACTTCCGCCGCCTTCAATAGTTATTGGAGTCTTGGAGATGCCTTCAATAACTGCCACGTGGCAGCATATTCTTTTTTCAATTTGAACGCTGCAACTTTATATTTTATATAATATTATATTAAATTTCATTCATTAAGCTGCCTGCTTGATTTCCTTCTTCAACCTTTCATCTTTAATTCGTTTTAGCTCCAAACTTCTTCAACTTTACGTCAATTTACTCCTACAAATAAAATACATTATTTAGCACAATTTATAAAATTAATGCTCAAAAAGGACAAATATAAATAATAAATATGAGGAAAATAATGATTAAAAATATGTATTTTTAGCCTCACATCAACACCCCACACTTAAACTTTTGTTCGTCCTAGAACAAGCATTAAAACTCATCCCAAAAAAAATCGTACTAGCAATGTTATCACTTTGGTTAATACAAACAATTAGGCCATATACCAATTTCAAAACATCAAGTAGATTTCTCGATCATTATGCAAGTTATCTAAATAAACAACAAACCTCTAACCTTCTAACTTCAAAGAAAGCCTTTGAACTCATCAAATTTAAGTTTGCTCTCCTACTCTCATCAAAGAAAGTTAATAACATCACCTATCTATCATGAAACAAGTGTCATCACAAGAAGAAATAGTCCACACACTCAAATCAAAAGATTGAATATAAATTAAGGACTTAGCATCATAGAACACTTTCACACTCACAAAGAGAATTCACATGTATGCACAAAGAACCATATGCTTGCCCATTATGTACATCTCCACTAATTAAGCATGCTTGAATGTAATCAAATAGGACTTTAATGGGTTGTAATGTAGACTAGGGGACAGGTAGGAAAACTATATAATAGTGACTTACACTTCCTTAAGCACTTTGCAATTTTAGACTTCATCATCCATTATTTTCTTCTCTTTATTTTCAGCCCTCTCTTCAACAATTATTCCACAAGTAATTCTCATCCTCTCAAAAATATTTCAATCATTTTTTTAAAACGTTTTCCTTCATAATAGCCACCCTCAACTTATGTATTTTACATGTGTTAAGGTGCAAAATTTCCTTGGAAGGACCAGGGCCATCATCAAGGTAACTTTTTTTTTTCATGTCACATTTTTTTTCTTTTCATATCACATTCTTTCAAAGAGGACTTTTAAGCACTTTGTAGCTATCATTGATTACCTTTTCACACCATCCATTTTTCTCAAAATTGATAATTAGAATAAGTTTATGCTATAATGCTCGAGGAAGCAAGGTTCAAAAACTAGGGATTCAACAAAATAGTCAAGGGCAAAATATGGCAACCAATAAAAGACTACAGGCTCAAAAGGGCTAACTAGTGATAAAATATCTGAAAAGGCTAAAATTTACCAGACAAAGCAAAGGAAGCCTATTATCATCTCCTAAACAAAGCAACACTTTTTATTTCGCTTCAATAACATGCAGGGCAAGTTCTAGACTAAGATACAAAACATGAAATAAATAAAATCTCACCACACATGGCACAAGTATCAATCAAGATGGATCAATTCCACTTCTAAGAGAGACAGGATCATAACAAACTACAAAATAAAATAAGTTATATACAAAGTCACAACCATGAGCTTAGATGTCAAAGAGACTGCATTTTTTTTAAATCAAGCATTCACAAGAAAGTACTACTCAAAAATTAGGCCCAAATAGTAAGTATCACATAACTCAAAAGGGTCTTTTCTTTTCTCTCCAAAAAAGTAAAATAAAATAAAATTTAAAAATAAAATTTATTCCTAAAAAAAATAAAAAATACTCGGTTCAAAGGGACTATCCTCAGGAAAAGAACCGAAAACAAAAGCCAAGGAACCCATCCTAAAAAAGAAAAGACTCAATAAATTGGTAAAAACTAGGAATTCATTCCTCCACCCCCACACTTAAAAAGATGTTATGTCCCCAAAGCATTAAATAAAATTTAAAACAAGGGTTAGAAAAACTTCCTGAGGCCTTTTGGCCTAGCCAGTAGCATGTTCTCTTTATTCCTCCTTGCATCAAGGGTCGTCACCCCACACTTAAGCTCAAACATGCTCCTTTTTTTTTTTGGGTACTCAGACTTCTCCTAATCTGCAAAAATAAGAAAAGAAAAAAAAGTGATACTAATAATAAAAAAATAAATAAGAAGTTACACTTCTAATTGGGTTGCCTCCCAATAAGCGCTTAATTTAACGTCGCGGCACGACACCATCAATTTTACTATTTTTCCTTCCACTTTGAAGATATGAATTGCACCCCTAATTTTACATCAATTTTTCTATTACGCTCAAGGGGTGGTGGTACAAAAATAAAGGTCTCAAGCAATACATATGGCATTATGCACTTCTTGGATCCTAAGTGAGGAATGTAATTCTCCGATATTGCAACAATAAATTCAAGAATATAGACACAATTTTCCTCCTCCATACATTCTTCTATAGGCTCAGACTGCTCGATTAAATTCTCATCATCTAAACATAATGTGGAAAAAATGATTGGAATGAGGTCTAGTGCGCCCTAACTTATGAATTGTATTATTATTTACACTCTCATATTTACACATACTAGAGTTTTTAAAAATAATATTATCTACTTCATTACATAACTCTAGTGTACTCTTCTCAACAATGACAACATCAATAAAAGTATGATCAAGCAATTGGCCCTCAACTTTTACCTCTTCAAGTTGACTTATAAGTATTTTTTCTTCCTCACACATCTTATTACTAAATTGTTGTGTGTCATATGATTTAATCTTTTCACTCAACTCAAAATCTACTTTCTCGAGACGCCAATAATAGGTCTCTTCATCACCCATGCACTTAAATATTGATTTATAGCAAAGTATTAACAAATCTTCTATGCCCCCACACAACTTATTTTGTTGAGAAAAAATTAGCTTATAAGAATTCATAATATCAGAAGTACAAAAATTGCAAGAACACTTAACACTACATACTTTTTCAGATGACATCTCAAGAAGAGTAAACATATAATAAAGAGAAGTAAATTAAAACTAATAAAAAAAAAAAAAAAAAATAAAGGACTACAAGTCAAAATAAATACTAAAGACAATTTCTAAGCCACATTCCCCGACAACGTCGCCATTATTTGATAACGTTCAAATATACTTCTTCAAAAGAAATATAAACGATCGTATGCCATATATTTACCCAACTATGAGTCGGGGTCGATCCCACAGAGAATAAGAAAGAATATTGTCAATAGCAAATATTTAACTCGATAGTCGTTATGCAACAATGGGGGCTTTAATTTGAAATAAAATAAACAAACAATAAAAAGATAGCTTTGAACTAAGTATTTATTTATATTCAGATTATTAAAAGTAACTAGGAATGTGTTCCCCATAAGCTTATAACACAGTAATTCAAGTAATCGCAATCCTTTCCTAGTGTATTACATGCAAAGTGATAAGTTAGGTATCTCTAAATCCTTGATCCGGCACCTAGAGAATTTCACCCCGCACCTTGATCCGGCTACATGTGTATAATTTACTAACCCTTATCTTTACCTCATATTAGACATCATAATCGATGTTTGGCTTAGTTATTACTTCGCACCAATCAATACTAGCCTATTAGATAGTATCCCACTAAATCTATGTTGATAATTATTTTCTTGTTGATTACCTCCTTGATCCGGCAAGTAGCAACAAGATGAGTTCTAATGCGTGCACTCGTTAAAAAGATTTTTAACCGAAAGAATTATCAATGCATGCAAAACACTATTCAAGAATTGCTTATTTACTATTCATACATTGTTAATCGTTCATGGTTCTCACAACCCTAGTTATGAAAGTTAGTTACTCATTATCTCAAAAACACAATCAAAATTCATTAAAATAAGCATGCTTGTGTTAATCATAAAAATTTAAGAACAATAGCTAAACTATCTTTTATTAATCACATACAAATAAATAATAAAGGAGAAGAAAGAATAAACCACAATTCTCCGGCCTTCACGGCGGCTCTTCCAAAATTCCTAAGCTAGAAGAAAATTTATATTGTGTCTTGTATCTTGGTTCTTGGCTTTCTTTAACAATTATTTCTATGCATTATTTATAGATGTAGGAACCCTAAAATAAAATAATTGAGTTCAAGACAAATTAGGAAATTAAAACCCAAACAGAATTGAATTCCTACGTTTTACGCGTGAACAGTAACCGCCTTAGACTTCCGCCGCCTTCAATAGTTGGAGTCTTGGAGATGCCTTCAATGACTGCCATGTGGCAGCATATTCTTTTTTCAATTTGAACGCTGCAACTTTATATTTTATATAATATTATATTAAATTTAATTCATTAAGCTGCCTGCTTGATTTCCTTCTTCAACCTTCCATCTTTAATTCGTTTTAGCTCCAAACTTTTTCAACTTTACGTCAATTTACTCCTACAAATAAAATACACTATTTAGCACAATTTATAAAATTAATGTTCAAAAAGGACAAATATAAATAATAAATATGAAGCAAATAATGATTAAAAATATGTATTTTTAGCCTCACATCAATAATCAAGGTGTGATGGCTTATTCATCCATGGAATCCTTTAATCCATGGAGTCCCGTAGAATTCCACAATTTGAAGAAGAATTCCCCAATTCTAGTTAGGGTTTCTTCCAATATTGTGGGTTATGATGAATGTTGATTCAATTGAGTGGATTATAGTTGATTATGATTGTTTATGATTGAATTACATGTTTATTGTTTGAATCTACATTTATCCATGCATAACCCTTGTTTCTAACCTAGAATTGATGAAATTGGGCTTTATGCCATGAAAGGGGCAATTGAGGATTTAGATGTAATCTTCTAAGATTAATGAAACACATGATAAATGGCTTGAGATTGAAGTAAATAGATATGAATTTCTTGAGAGTAGAGCACCTAGAAATGAATTGAATTAGACTAAAGTACACATGCTGAATTATGATTAATAGTGCTTGAGATTGAGCCTATATTATGATATATGATTAGAATTGCTTAAGAATGAAACATGTGATTAGAAAGTCTTGAGATCTAGGCATATGTGATGATGATGAGAAGTAATGCTTTGAGAGTAAAGCTTGTAGTTATGAATGTAGAATTCTAAGGCTTTGAGAGTAAAGCTAATATGATGAATTAAGTATGTTAGGGCTTTGGGAGTGAAGCTTATTTGAATTATTGGTAGAGTTGTTGTGGAAGGATTTACCCACGTGACCTATATTATGAATGTATGAGATTATGATTGTCCTATAGAATCTATGTAAAGGCTTTATGAACACTTTGAGAGTATGGTGTCAATGATTATGCTAATGTTGTTGTGTTGATTGAAAGGACATTCTCATGAACACATAATGAACATGATGTGAAAGGTTTTCTCACATAATGAAGATTCTAGGGTTGAAAGGCTTTATCACCTAAATGAATCTAAGATTTACATGTACACATATATGGTGAAAGGTTTTCTCACGTATGATCAAATAAATCAGAGCATGTATGAACTATGTTAGCTTGAAGTAGTGATATGATATCCCTTCATGAATAGCTTGACTTGGTAAGACAAGATCATGCATGATAGCTTGAGATAATAGAACTCATGAAGAGCCTTAAGTGGAGAAATAGTACCCTTCCAATGTAGCTTGAACTAATATGAGAGTATGCTTGCATGATAACTTCACTTGGTGAGGCCACACAACTTCATGATAGCCTGGATTGAACAATAGTACCCTTCCTTGAGTAGCTTGAACTTGCATGAGTAAGGTGCTTTTCCTTGGTAAATTGTAACCATTGATGAGTAATGATGTGTCTTGGACAAGTGGAGGGATACTCTACCATTAATAGTACGAATGACTAAAGAGGAACAAGTCCCTAATCAAGGTAGCACGATTATGATGAAACAAGATTACTTGAAGGAAGTATTGTAAGTATGTTTCTATATGAGATTGATTGTATGATGCTAGCTTAGCTTGGATTGTTGCTTGAGTTGCCTTCCTTGATATGTATGACTAGAGGTGATGACCCAAGTCTTGAGTAAGAATATGTTGAGGTTACTTGAGAAGTGTTCCTCTTATGAGATGATGACTTATGTGCATTGAATATGCTTATGAATTATGTTGATGTCTCTTATGCTATTAGCCTATGTCTTCTATGACTAATGCCTATATTATGCTGATGTTGATGATTTATGCTAGCCATCATATTTAGTACATTTTTGTACTAACGCATACTCTTTCCTACATTCTTATCAAATGTAGAGTCCGACGATATTGACTTCCATCCCCGTGGCTAGGTTCATAGTAGAGCAAGAAATGAAGATTTGGTGAGTCCTCATAGCATCGAGGATTTGATCCTTTCTCTTTTAAGTCTTTATTTTATTGTTAGAACTATTGTATGGGTTGTGTCCTTAAGACTTTCATCTATTAGATGGTCTGAGACAAGTGTAAAGACTTCCACTTTGTTTTATAAAGACTTTGATATTATTGAAACTGTTTTAAATTTCCGCACCATTTTCTTTTACATTATGTTTTGAAATCTAAGTGGCATGTATGAGGCCTCTCGGGGTCTTTTACTCCATGTTACATCTAAGGTGTACCCTTGGGTCGTAACAAGAGATTTCAAGAAACTAATTCAAGAAGCTCAGGAAAGGTTTTCCTGATTTTTCTTCTTCAAGCTAGGGTTTCAAGACTTCTAATCAAGTTCTTCTTCAAGAACCTTGTACTTCCAGGTATGTAAGGCTATCATACTGTTGGACTAGTTCATCCTCACTCCCTACATCTATTTTAGATTAGTTAAAGATTAATCTAGCATTCTTTCCCTAGATTTGAGTATTCTTGAGATAAGTTGATTTTGAGTTCTTGAGTTCATGTTTATTTTAAAAATTTTATTCCAAATTATTGAGTTTCTATGTTGTTATTGAGATCCTTGAATTGATTTGTTCATGTCTATATTTTAGCGTGAACCCTATTCTGAGTTATAAATCTTAAGAAGCTTTTTAAAGCCAACAATTGAGTTTAAATTGAGTTTTTGAGGAAGTAAAGATGAGTTTTGAGAAAAGAGTTTTCTAAAACATGATTAGTATGAAAATCGAGTATGCCATCAATGTATGAGCACTATGGTATCTAGATATACCATCAATTTTTATGCAATATGACTTCCCAAGTCATCAATGATCATACTATCATATGATTTTGATATGTTTTGAGAAAGATTTTTCAAGTATGAGTTGAGTAAGAGTATAAGGGGACTATGTATTACCACAGGTATCAATTTTAACATTGATAAAAGAGAAACTGAGATTTCTAAATGAGTTATGCGTTTAAAAGATATTTCAAGAGAGCAGTTACCTCTTTTAAGAGGGTAGTTTGAGCGATTATCTCAAACCAGAGGATGAGTTATGTTTTTAAACATATGAGCATGAGTTATATATATTATTAGGAGTAGTATTGAGCACCGATATGGGGGAGAGTTCAAACAATTCACAGCGCCCATAAATCATGTATGCCAACATGGGTAAAGGATCATACTTTTTTAATGTTTCCTTATTTCTTTTTAAGCATAGCTTAGTGGATCCACTTGTTGAGGAATCCTATATCCGGGCAAGGTATATGACAGTTCTGACAGCGTGGCCGAGACGTTGTATCATCACGTAGCTCATAGTGATGGTTGTCGGTTAGAAAATCTCTCAATAGAGTAAAAGTGTGTTTTTATATATCACTTATTATGTTGACTTCAGAGATGAGAATGTATTTTGTAAAGCTTTAAATGATTTAACTCTTTTATTTCTTTACATTCAGTTTAGGTACATTGTTATCTATTCCAGACCTTTCTTTCAGTTTTTTGTTATTCAGATATATTACATACTCGAACATTCAATGTATTGATTTCATTCGACCTATATCTTTTAATGATGCATATACAAGTTTTTAAGATCCTCAACAAGAGTCTATTGAGATCAGTCCATCCACTCGTCTGGTTATGAGTTAGACCACCTTGCTTTCGGAGCACTCCAGTTTTATGAGTTGTTTGTAGTAGTTCTTTTGAGGAGTTTATGGTCTTGTCTCGACACTCATCTTTGCATAGTATATGCTTCATACATAGATAGTTTTGGAGAGTCATTCAGTTTCTCAAGTTTTCTTTAAAACTTATGTTTAATACTCAGTCTATTTAGCGTAATTTGAGATTCAATAAACCATTTTTAAATATTTACTTCAGTTTTATGCTTGAGTTAGTTTTCCGCTTGTAGTCAGCCAGGATGAGGGTTTTCTTGGGGACCAACAATGGTTCTCGAGTGCCGACCACATCCAGGGTGTAGGCTCGATTCGTGACATTAGGATTCTCTTTTATGGATATATAAAATATAAGATTTCCTATACTTTCAAAAGGAATTTTTATAAATAATCAAGAATATTGATCATCACTAATGTAACATCTCAAAAAAAGGAAGGGTTAATTCTTAACTGTAGGTCCAAATCTACGGGTCTATTTTACGAACTGTAGAATGTTCTACGGTCTATAAAAGGGAGACATAGAAAAGGGTCTTGAGTATTTCATGATTTGATTTCTAAACTTTTCCTATGAACCACCAAGGCGGTCTATAGAAAGTTCTACGGCCCATAAGAAAGGGGTCGTAGAAGGAGTTAAGACTTAGTTAATAATTGGCTAGATTGTTAGGTCTACGAAGGATTTTGACAGACCGCAAAAATGTTAACAGGTCGTAGACCTGTCAAGTTGAAGTGGTCTTAGACTTGGAAAGGATTTTTGTAGGTTCTACGGTCGGTAGAATGTTAGACAAACCATAAAATTGTCTTGTGGAGATCAATTCAGAAACATGGTCCTTAGTAATTAGTTATACAAATGACTAGTACGGTCTGTAGAAGTTTCTACAGACCATAGGTCAGTTCGTAGGACCCCTCCTACATTTTTAAGTTAGGGATATTTTGGTCTTTTTTATACATTTAATGCCTATACTACGTCGTTTTGACCATAATTCCAAGCCCTATAACTACCCTTCATCCTTAGAAATTTCCCCAACTCCTTCATTCCATCAAATTCCCAAAACCCTCTCTAAAGTTTTCTCCAAAAATCATCTCTCTGGATCAAGGAAGATGAAGTTAGGGTTTTTCAAGATCAAGACTCCTTTCTTCATCATTCCTAATGGCTTCAATAAAGGTATGTAGGTAGTTCATCAATAGGTTTCATTCACCCATTGAGTCACCAAAGATTCTTCAATCTCCAATTCAATTTCAATAAAATTGGTTAGGTTTTTCATTAAATTCCTATGGGTTCTAATTATGTTGATTCAAATGCTTAAATTTGATCTTATTATGATAGTTTTGACTCAATTACCTGTTTTCCAATTGAAATCACATGACCTCATGCATGTTCAATGATTTTGACTATGAACCCTAATTTGCATGAATTTGAAGAAAAGTTATGAACCTATGAATGATGTTTTCATGAACTTATGAATGATTCATGAAAATAAAGGTTTTCTGATCTAGGTTGCTATGATATTGGCATAAGTGAAATTATGAAAGGTTTTATGATCTAGGTCTAGTGAAAGGTTTTGTCACTTATACTCGATTCAAGATTTAATGAGCTACTTTATGTTGTTTTAGCTTGGATTAGTAACTTAATTGTGTTTTTTCATGGATAACGATATAAATATGTTTAAGACTATTCTGTTGGGATTTATCTTAGTATCGAGAGAACTTCGAGGTGGAGGCTCAAATAGGGTAGTCTCTAGTAACAACCTCCACTAACAAACTATGTGCCCCCGTAGGTTTGTCTTAAATGGCCTAACTAGTGGATCCACATGTAGCATATGAAATGATACAAAGTTCTACCTTGGCAAGTAGTATCACTAACCAAGGGTATACCCTAGACGTGACATGACATAAAAGACCCCGAGAAGCCCCATACAAGCCACTTAGTACACATAGTCAAGACAATAGAAATCGAGAGATTTGAAAGACAGTTTCAACATATAAAAGTTTTATAGAGAAAAGTGAAAATCTAAACATCTTCTCCAAGCCATCTAGTACATAAAAGTTCATCGAGGTGTAATCTGTACATCAAGTTCAAAATGAAAATGAAAAGATATAATGAAATAAAGGCTTGGTCCTCGAAACATGAGGCCTTATCAATCTTTAATCTTCAAGTACTAATAGATCCTAGACACGAAAGTGCGAATCTGTAAGGTCAGTACCTACATTTTTAGATAAGAAATGTAGGCAAGAGTATGCATTATTATAAAAATGTACTAAGTATGATAGCCATGCAAAAAAAATACGAAATCATGCTAAAAAATACATTTTCGTGATATGCAAAGACCATGTCAAAACATAAGATAAGAAGCTAGAAAACATGAGTCGTAAAACATGGTTAATGCAAGTAAAATCATTTTTGAACTCGTGTGAGATACTTCTTAAGTAACCTTAGTTCATTATTATTGTAGGAATAAGCCTTAACCGACATAAAGACCATGTGAGCTATAACATGATCCCCCGGTGTCTCCCACACCTAAAATGGTTGTCCTACTTGCCAAGGTAGAACCATAAATCTGAGCTAAAGTGGATCCACTAACTAATGCCTATCTAGACCATCATCCTATGGGGGCTTATAGGTAAGGGATAAGGAGATTGCTACTCAACACGAAAGAGCTTCCATCTCAATATTCACTCAGTGCTAAGCATAAATCTTATGGAGTAGTTATTAAGTCTAGACTTATCTTATCATTTAAGGACATGGGTAGTCGCCACATGCATTATCATTGGATAGCTCCTTTTACCATGCGTGAGAAAACCTTTCACCATCCATGATCTTTTCATAATAGATTTTAAGGCCCAAATTCATTCACCTCATACTATAGATGCCCAACTAATACTAATGGAAATAGTTTTGAAATCATGCCCTATAATGATTGATGGCATATTCGGATACCATACTAATCAAGACATAATTTAGGAAAATAGCCCGAAAAGCATTGAAGGAAAATCTAGATGACATTCATGTCATGTGGCCAAGCTTCATAGAACATATAGACAATCTAATCTTTTAGATTTCTTGAATCATATACTTTCATGATCATGCATTCTTTTCAATAATTCATAAGCTTCATCATTTCTCCAAAGTCAATGCATCTTCAAATTCATTTAAATCTATTTCATAAAGAGAAGACATGCATATTTTCATAAATTCATCTTTCATAGTTCAAGACCCACATTATATCAACATAGCTTAGAAAACATGGGTTGTTCATGGGTTCATGGAAAATCAACTTAAAAACATGCAATTACTGCAATTCATGCATAAAAGTTCATAAATCATCATTGAAAGGAACCGTGAATGGAAGAAAACCCTAACTCAACTAAGGAATTCTAACTTTGTAAATATGAGAATTTGGGAACTCCGTGGAGGAAAGGGCTCCATGGATGAAAACTATCATACCTTGATACCAAAAGCTTGGAAATAATGAAGGATTAGGAGGCTTGATCTTCAAAGCCTAGCTTTCTTCTCAACTTCTAGAGAGATAAATATTTGAGAGGAGGCGCTTGATCTTCTTTTAGAAATTTGAGAGAATGAATTTAATTTGGGTGATTTGGGGGTTTAAAATCATTATATAGGGCTTGGGTAGAAGGAAAAATGACATAGTATTGAGTTAAAATAATTGGGGTAAAAGACCCAAAAGTCACTGACTGAAAACTGTTGAATTGGCATCATGGAAGAAAAAACGGGTCGTCATACACTATCACGGCCCGTCAATGGGTCGTGAAGAAATTCTACGTGACACTGCTTTACTATTTAGGGTATAACTTTTTACTTCGAGTTTGAAATTGGGCAAACTTGGTGGTGTTGGAAAGAGGACTCGGAGATCTTTAATTTGACAGGTTATGGGCCACCTAATTCGATTTGTACTAAAAGATATGATCATTTGAACTTGATCCTAAACTCTAAGTCTAATGAAACCTCTTCACGGACGTCTTCACGGTCTGTATTGGACTTCACGGGCCGTTGTGACTCCCGTGGCCCTTGACCAGTGGCTAGGGGAGGACCCCTACTAACTTGACCCCCTTCATGACCACTTGTACGGCCTGTCATCCTCACCACGGGCCGTCTAAGGGTCCGTAGGAGGGGAAACTTTTTGAGCAAGTTCTGGAATGACTTCACGAGCACCAAAATGGGTCGTTGTCCCGTTCACGGCCCATCTAAGGCTCTGTGGATGGTCCTATCGTCCAGTTTTGGGTTTGTGACTTGGCCGCTTGACCCCTTTCTATCCTTCCCAAATATGAGGTGTTACATTATCTCCCTCTTGGGAACATTCGTCCTCGAATAGAACTCAAACTAGCACGAAGAGAGTAGGAGATAAACTAACAACCCAATCATTAATGCAACTTCATCAAAATGCACATAACCAAGGAGGAATATCGACTCCAAGCTAAAACATGTTCAAAATATTATAAGGAAGATAGGAACTAGACCTAGCATCCCATCATGAATGCAATCACATAAATGCACATATCCGAGGAGGAAACTTCAACTCCAAGCTAAAGCATGTTCAAAACATCCTTTCATAAGGTTTATATGCAACTCATACACAAATGCACAAAAGCACGAAGAAATCAATCAATTAAACTGAATCATATTTTTGAAAATCAATTTTTTCATGAGCATGCATGCATGAGGAAACATGAAGATGACTAAGACATAAGAATCCTAAAGAGTGAACCATGAGGGCTAAGGCCTCAAGCTAGACTCCAAGATAGAAGGAAAGAGACAGGGATACTAAAAACTCACATCGCCTCCGAACTTTCACCCATCAAACCATAACAAGGAACTCTTCCAAAATCAACCTAGTCTACTCACACACCAACCATGAAGCACACTATCTCCCCCTTGGGAGCAAACCTCACTAGACTTTTCAAATCCATCTCCTTCAATCTAACCATAACACCAACATCTTAACAACCACTAAACCATTGATAAAACTAAACACGTAATAAGTTTCCACAAGGATTTCAAGGAATACTCCAAACACAATCTCCATACATGGTGTCTTACCATATCCAACAAAACACTTAATATGAAGCAATCATAACCACAAGCTAAAAAAAAACCTTAACTTACCAATTACCGCATCCGGGGAACCCTCATGATTTTCTTGAGTTTGAAGAGCATAGAACCTATGTTGTTTCGAACCACCACTAGGACCGGAGGAAGGGTAGGGTTGAGCCAGATAACGGGTATCTCCCTCATTTCTAACAACCGAAGGACAATTCCTTATCCTATGATCCATCTTTCCACAACCAAAGCAAGCATTAGAACTGGCTAGACATTTACCTTCATGGCTTCTCCCACATTCCCTACACTCGGGCCAAATTTTCTTATTACTACCCTTACCTTGAGAACAATTTCCTCCATCGGACCTTGAATGTGAAGACTCACCATCATCCCTTCTTTCCCTCTTTGAATCCCTAGTTTTCTCCGTAAGTTTTTCTTCTTCTATTTGTTGTGCATGAACCATCAAACGAGAGACATCCATCTCCTTAACAAGCATGAAACTTAGGCATTATTTGACCACTAAGTCAGAAGCACCCGATGCAAACTTACTCATCCTTACCCTTGGATCGGCAACCATAATTGGAGCATATTTAGACAATTGTGTGAATTTCAAAGCATACTCCTTCACACTCATATCTCTTTGGCGAAGGTTAATGAACTCAAGTACCTTTGCCTCTCTCATTTCAAGGGGAAATAACTTATCAAGAACAGCAACCTTAAATTCCTCCCAATCAAGAGGACCCTCATTTACCACCCTCTCCTATTTTCATTGGTTGAACCAAACTTGAGCAACACCCTTAAGTTGATAAGTGACCAATTCTACCTTTTCTACCACCGTCACTCCCATGATCATCAACACCTTATACACCTCATCAATAAACTCTTAAGGATCTTCCTCAACAATTGACCCATGAAATTCTGAAGGATTCATACTAATAAAGTCCCTCACCCTTGTTGTCGTCGTACCCACCCTTGGGTTCATAAGAGACACAATTTCTCTATTTGATTGAGCCATTATATCTTGATCCAATGCATGAAATGCGGCTCGAAACTCATCATTAGTCACTTGCTCGGCCAAAGGGCTGACCAAAACTTGGGGAACCTCTTGTCTCACATTTTTACGAACATTCTAGTTCCTTCTCATGGGATTCCTTCGTGGAGGTATATTTTGTAAAGCATTAGCAAGGGTTAGGAGAGAAAGACACCTACAGTTACACTTTATCACACGACTTTAAAGTAATGTAAAAAGTGAAACTTCCTAAACATCTTATTGCCTCTCATTCATAAATATGGCGCACTTCACACTCATTAACAAAAATCTACTTGATGAGGCCTATGAGATATTCTACGACCTTTCTAAACTTTGTGCTCTAATATCAAGTTTGTCAGGACCCAAGGGTATGGGGACGGGGACTATGGGATGGGACGAAAGGGGACGAGACGAGACGGGGGACGCCTAGGCCAAGATTTGGCCGGGACAGGGATTGGCGGGACAAAAATACGTCCCATCCCATCCTACTATATATACGAGATGGGACGGGGTCTAGCGGGACGGGACGTGGGATTTTTATTTTTTTTATATGTTTATTTATTTATATTGAAATTATACGTTATTGAATAACATTTTTAGTTTATTTGGTTTTCAACAACATATTTAGCTAATAAAAAATGCTTAAGTTTTCAAATTTAAAGTTTCGAGTTTCGAGTTTCAAGTTTCAAATTTGAGAAGTTCAAATTTGTATTTTAAATATTTTAAAGTAATTTAAACTTGAAATTTCAAATGTCTAATTTCAATTTTTAAATTAAGTATTTTAAAGTTAGTTTAGTATATATGTAAATATGTATGTATATATTAAAATTAAAATACAAGACAATAGTTGTAGTTTCATTTGGAACTTCTGTCATTGGACTAGTAGGTGTATCTTCTAATTCATCTTCTCCCAAATCAACTTCTACTTCTTCCCCTAAATTTTCATCAAGATTAGGATTAATATTACCATAATGTCGTTCTAAAATTTCATGATCAAGTTGAACATTTGAATCAATATCATAAGAAGTATCAACAACATAAGTCGAATTATTTGTATTAAATCTAACTCTAGACATTGATTTAGAAGAAGTACCACCACATTTACTCTTATTTTTTTCCTTACTACTTTTTTTATTAAAATTAAATAATTTACTAATGCCACTTGGTTCTTTCTCTTTTCCTTTACCAGTATCCTTTTTTCTAGAACTCATATTTAATTATATGTAAAGTGTAATATAAAAATAATAATAACACAAAAATTAATGACGAAAAATAAAATATAAATATTATTAAACAAATGTACCAAACGTCTGCGTTAATAGCAGACGTTATAACCGATTCTTGAAGCTTGTAGTTTGTTGTAACTTGTAATTTGGAACTCCAATACTTGATAGCAAATATGAGAATTATATATATTATGATATAATATGAAAGTTTAGAATTGAAATATATGTATTATGATATAATATGAGACTTAAATGGAATAAAAAATTAAGACTTAAGATTGAGAGGATATAGAAAATAGATGAGAGAATAGATGATTTTGTAAGAAATAATAAGGGATAGTGGGGTATTTATAATATTAAAAATGGGTTAAAGTGTATTTATGATAACTTAAGGGTTTAAATTAAAGTATTAAAAGTAAGGGGGTGGTGGGGGTGTTGGGGAAGTGAAAAAGGTGAATAAATCCGTTGGGGGGAGGGGCACTAGCCATTTCCCCAACAGTCCCCAACGGATATAATTCAAAATAAAATGAAATAGGGGATCCCGTGAAATCGGCCCGTTTAGCCGGGCTGGGTCGATCGGGACCAAAGGGTGAACCGGCCCCTAACCGGTCCCCTATCCCGAAATCCCTCCAACCTGCGAAATCATACGAGACCAAGTCCGGCGAGACGGGTCTCAAGCCTGTCGCGGGCCAGGGCGAGCCGACCCGGTCCCCTTGCCAACCCTAGGTACACCCTAGATGTGACATGGTGTACAAAACCCTATGAGGCCCCATACAAGCCACTTAGCACACATAGTCAAGAAAATAGAAATCAAGAGATTTAAAAGACAGTTTCAACATAGAAAAGTTTTATAGAGAAAAGCAAAAATCTAAACATCGTCTCAAAGCAACTTAGTACATAAGAGTTTATCAGGGCGTTGCTCGTACATCAACTTAAAAACGAAAATGAAAAGACAAAATGAAATAAAGGCTTGGTCCTCGAAACATGAGGCCTCACCAATCTTCAATTTTCAACTATGAAGATATCCTAGCCACAGAAGTGCGAATCTGTAAGGTCGGTCCCAATATTTTTGGATAGGAAATGTAGGAAAGAGTATGTGTTAGTACAAAAATCCACTAAGTATGATAGCCATACATAAAAATATGAAGTCATGCTATAAAGGACATTTTTGTGATATGCAAACACCAAGTAAAAAGATAAGATAAGAAGCCAGAAAACATGACTTGTAAAACATGGTTGATGCAAGTAAAATCATCTTTGAACACATGTGAGATACTTCTTGAAGTAACCTTAGTTCATTTTTATTGTGGGAATTAGCCTTAACTGACATAAAGACCATGTGAGCTATAACATGATCCCCCGGTGTCTCCCACACCGAAAAGGGTTATCCTACTTGCCAAGGTAGAACCATGAATTTGAGCTAAAGTGGATCCACTAGCTAATGCCTATCTAGACGATCTTCCTATGTGGGCATATAGGTAAGGGATAAAATGATTGCTACTAGAAACCCAATCTCAACACGAAAAAGCTTTCATCTCAATATCCTCTCGGTGCTAAGAATAAATCTCACGGAGTAGTTATTAATTCTTGACTTATTTTATCATTAAAAGACATGGGTAGTTGCCACATGCCTTACCATAGGATAACTCCTTAGACCATGCGTGAGAAAACCTTTCACCATCCATGATCTTTTCATAATAGCTTTTAAGGCCCACATTCATTCACTTCATACTAGGGATGCCCTACTAATATTAATGGAAATAGTTTTGAAATCGTGGCCTATAATCATTGATGGCATATTCGGATACCATACTAATCAAGACCTAATTTAGGAAAATAGCCCGAAAAGCATTTATGTCAAATCTAGATGTCATTCATGTCATGTGGCCAAGTTTCATAGAACATATAGACAATCTCATACATACTTTCATGATCATACATTCTTTTCAATAATTCATAAGCTTCATCATGTCTCCAAATTTAGTGCATCTTCAAATTCATTTAAATCTATTTTATAAAGAGAAAACATGCATATTTTCATTAATTCATTTTTCATAGTTCAAAACCCACATTATATCAACATAGCTTAGAAAACATGGATTATGCATGGGTTCATGGGAAATAAACTTAAAACATGCAATTACTTCAATTCATGCATAAAAGTTCATAAATCAATCAAATAAATCAACATTCAAAGGAACCTATGACATGGAAGAAAATCTTAAATCAATTGGGGAATTCTAAATTTGTAAATTGGAGAATTTGGGAACTCCGTGGAGGAAAGTGCTTCATGTATGAAAACAATTATACTTTGATGCCAAAAGATTGGAAACAATGGAGGATTAGGAGGCTTGATCTTCAAACCCTAGCTTTCCTCTTAAACTTCAAGAGAGAAATATTTGAGAGGAGGAGCTTGATCTTCTTTTGGAAATTTGAGAAAATGAATTTAGTTTATGTGATTTGGGGGTTTTAAATCATATAGGGTTGTGGGTAGAAGGAAAAATGACATAGTATTGAATTAAAATAATTGGGGGAAAAGACCCAAAAGTCCCTGACTGAAAACGGCCGAATTGGCATCATGGATGCCAAAACGGGTCGTTATACACTATCATGGCCAGTCAAATGGATCGTGAAGAAATTCTGCCCGATAGTGCTTCACTATTTTGGGCATAAATTTTTACTCCGAGCTTGAAATTGGGAAAACTCGGTGACATTGGAAAGAGGACTCGGAGATTTTTAATTTGACAGGTCATGGGCCACCTAATTCAATTTTTCCTAAAAGATATGATCATTTGAAGTTGACCCTAAACTCTAAGGGGTCGTTTGGTTTGAAAATGAGTTATGATGGGATAAGTTATGTTGGGATTAGTTATGATGGGATAAGTTGTGTTGTGATTATTTTTTATTGAGTGTTTGGTTTGATGTATTCAAAATAATAAATTTTAAGAACAATTTATTTGTTTACAAAAATGCCCTTCATTAATGTAAAAAGTGATATAACAAAAGGGTTGAAAGAGACATTTTTGTCATTTACCTATTTTATCCCGGGATAAGTTATCCCGGGATTACTATACCACCCAAGGAGAGGGATAACTTATCCCGGTACTAATTATTAATCCCAGGATAAGTTATCCCGAACTTGCCAACCAAACAACAAAATAAGTGGTACTATAATTTAATCCCGGGACTATTTGGTATTATCTCTCACACCAAACGACCCCTAAGTCTAATGAAACCTCTTCACGGACGTCTTCACGGTTCGTGTAGGGCTTCATAGAACGTTGTGACGCCCGTGGCCCTTGACCAGTGGCTAGAGGAGGACCCCTACTAACTTGAACCTCTTCATGACCACTTGTATGGCCCGTCATCCTCACCACAGGCCGTCTGAGGGTCCGTGGGAGGGGAATATTATTTTGGCAAGTTTTGGAACGACTCAACGAGCACCAAAATGGGTCGTGGTCCTCTTCATGGCCCGTCTAGGGCTCCATGGTCTAGTTTTGGGCTTGTGACTTTCCCGCTTGACCTCTTTCTAGCCTTTCCCAAATCTGAGGTGTTACAAGTATACTCTCTCTTCTCGATATGGGAGTTACATCGAATTCCATGTATAACTCGCATAGTTTATTGTCGGTTAAAGTTAATATCCCACAAAATGAACTAAGTTACCTTCAAAATGTTTTATCATATTTTTCTTATGATTTCAAGATGCAATAACCATGTTTATTCGTATGATTCTATTCAAAGGTTTTTACTGCGTTAGCTTGGTCATGCGTATCATGTCTTCCGTTATTCCCCCTTATGATCATGTTTCATGTTTTATTACATTTCCCTCTTACTTAGTACATTCAATATAATAACGCATACTTGTGCCTACATTTTTTCTCTAGTGTAAGGCGTGACGATTTCTCTCCTACCGTTCATGGCCAGTTGATCATCATAGAGATCGAAGACTTCGTAAGTCCTCAGACTTTGAGGACATTGCCACTCTTATTGCTTTCCGTATGTTTAATTTTAGACTTTGTACATGGTGTACAGGTTACATTCCGACCAATCGTTTTGATGTAGTAGATAGTTTGTCAAGACTTTTATGTGCTTCTACTTATATATCAAACTCTTTAGTTATTATGAGATTTCTTGATTTTCTGTATAATGTTGTGTATATGTATGTCAAGTGGCTTGCGTAGGGCCATTCGGGGTCTTATACGTCATGTCATGTCTAGGGTGTATTTTAGATCGTGACAATTAATAACTCAAATACAGAAAGTGAAGAATTATGTCAAGATCTATGATCAACAATGTGAATAAAAAAATTATGACAAGTATTTCTTTAAGCTTTCATGAAGAACATTATGCAGCAAAATTAATAATGAAGAGAGGGCATATGTGTCAACACTTCATTTAACATGTAGTATGTTAAAAGTTTATTTATATAAAAAATAGCATATACTTAATAATCACATAACCTATAAATGCATATAAGGGGTTGATGGTTTAATAATGTGTAAATTATTAACCCGCAAAAAGGCACTTAGCATGTATGCTAGTGAACCTATGGAAACAGTACCTTGTATACCCTTATATCATGAAACACATAGTACATATAATTTTAGAAGAAAATGTATTATAACATATTCATATATAATTTTTACGACTTACTCTTTGTCACAATCCAAAATCGGTCCATGATGACGCCTACAATAACCCCCCCCCCCCNNCACACACACAAGAAAAGTCAAAAACTCAAAGCGAAAGACAATAAATAACCATAAAGAAATAAGAAGAAGAAGAAATATGGAAACAGAATAGAGCCCATAGAATAGATATGTAAATATGGTACAAAATACATACAATGGTCCCAAAAGTGATCAAGAAGGACCAAACTGTACAAAGGAACACATCGCCAGACCTGGTTTCACATGTACAAGAGCATCTAAGTACATAAAGGTTGAATACATCAAGTCCGTCTAAATCAAAATACAAAACGTATAGATTGATGCAAAGAAGGAAAACAACAATCTCCGAAAGCAAAGAGCTCACTACGATCAAAGTTGTTGATGGCCACGGGAGATCCAAAACTCAACGAGATGGCTCGTGCTGAGAGCTGGATTAGAAAAAAATGAGAATTGTAGCATAAGTATCAAAAGATGGTGAACTCAGTAGGCATCATATGCCGACTAAGCGTAGAAAAGTTATATATATATATATATATATAAGAATCAAGGTAATACAAACAATAAATTTTGATAGGTAACTAGAAGTAACAATCACCATCGACGGTGAAGAAGGAAAAACAATGAATCTATACCATACAAGTCAATTAATCACAGACAACAGACAAACAACAACACAAGGCTATGGAATGCACATGTGGCCAATACTGAATCATGAAAAAAGTTTTGGAATTGTCTTGCTTGTTGTCCAGTGGACTCCTCTAGTTAAATATGGAACCTGCCTCAATTCCACTACCGATGTAATAATCATAAAAATTCACAATTCAATGTGTGGGATTTTCAGAGCTTATCAGCATATGCACTATGCATGTAGTGCAACTCAAAAATATTTCATGGGAGCACAATATCAAGTAAAATAGTACTCTATCAATAAAAAGTGTAGGAGTTTGAGTCTTTAAAGATAACCTCTCCATTTTACCCTTTTTTTTAAATAAAAATGATACTTCGACAAGCTTGGACAGTAAAACCATTAGGTTTAAAGTAATAACTTCTTTAAGACATAGAACCTTGAAAGTAGTGTGTTTTCTTCCAAAACCTTGAATTTACCTCAGTAAAATAGTAACCTGCTCCCTTATAGCAGAAAATAAGTGGAAAATCATTTCGAAAATAATTGTGGGTCTCAAATACATCTTTCCACATTTCAAGATACAAACATGCCAAATGAAAATGTCATGTGCATGATTTCATACAAAATACAGTCCAACCATTCTTAGATCAATCATAACACAAACAATCATACAAACATGTGACTCCAGTTAATCCAATTCCAATGCCTCAGGCCTACAAATACATTAATAATACAATAAAACTAAAAATAACTATAAAGGCTCACATTCAACCAATCAAACTCAACAAGCATATGTCTAAGTTTCACGCCACTATAACAACCCTAAAACTTGAGTCATGATGAAACCTACTATAACCTACCAATAGGTAAGCCAACCCGTAACTCAAAATAACAAGTAACGTGCATACAGGGTAGGAACAATAAATAACAAGAGATATAGGATAAACATTAAATGAAGTAGCGGAAGATAAGAATAGAAACCAATATATATATACAACCAAAAAGAGATCCAACTCAAAACTTGCTACTCACATGTACTGGGCTACTACAAAGAGTACAAGTACCAAAAGTGGATCAAACTACGTACAGACTTGTCTCAAATGAAACAACTAGCCACAACTAAATAAAAGGAGACATGCATGATCCAAAATTCCATAAGCTCACCTTCGCCTCCAAATGTCCCCACAACCGACATAATCTCAATGTTGGCAACTGGTGCTCAGACCTACATCAGAAAAACAAATGTAGAGTATAGTATGACTACCAAAACAATATGTACCTAGTAGTATCATAGGATGAATGAGCTTGGAAAGTAAAAGCAATAATGGAAAGTGGAAAGGGAAACAACTAGAAACCACAAAATGAAAATAATAACAGAAATCCTTACTAAGAAGCACATGAGCTAACGAAATAAGGAACCGTAAAGTAAATAGCTAGCTAAACCTAACTAGATTCTATAATCCCAAAAGGTGCACTCGTGCAAAATTTAAAGTAAATCCAAACGGACCCCCATACACATGATGGATACACATAAGAGATAAGGAACTACTACAGAAACTTGAGAACACTTCTAAAACTGCCTTAACCTTCCACGAATTCAAACTGCGATAAAGGCAACCAAAAACCCCAAAGAATCACCGAGTTTGAACACGAACACGACTAATAGAGGTGTGCCTGGACTCAAACTGAGGCTAAAATATGAGTTAGGGCCTCAAATTATGACTAAGGATATATGCCAAGGCCTCAAACCAAGCTAAATAGAAGGTATGTCAGGGTATCGAACCCAGAAAATCTTGAGAAACTAACAAAAATTAGATATTACTAATAGTGGCCCATGAAAAACATAGAAGGGCACTTGATACCACTAGTACAAGCCAACACATCCACCAACGTGATTAGGGTTCGATCCTAGCTGGAACCTCATTTTTTTGTTTTTATTATAAGTTTTGAATGTAAAGGTGCTTATTTATAACACTAAAAATAAGATATCACACTCAAGAACCCCATTTATTATTTTTATTATAAGTTTTTGAATTTAAAGGGGGCTTATTTATAACATTAAAATTGAGCTATCACACTCAAGAAAGTAAAAGTCTACATATCTATCTATACTAACTTAAAAGTATGAACTATCTAACTTAAATGTTAAATTATTATAACCCCCCTCCCGCCCCCCCCGCCCCCCGCAAACTTAAAACATGAAATTTAGTATATATTTGATATTATATATTATATTATATTATATTAAAGCTGACACCTTTTCACATTGAAGGGTTGTGACATTTCCAATGAGTTATAACTTTTCCGATTAGTTGTGGCCTTTTCAAAGGATTGTGACTTTTCCGAAGAGTTTTGACTGTTCTGAAGGGTTGTGACTCTTCCAAAGAATTATGACTTTTCCAATGAGTTGCGACACTTTTGAAGTGTTTTGACTTTTCTAAAGGGTTTTGACTTTTGAAGGGTTTTATTTTCATACACTGCCCTTTATTGGCTTTAAAAAGAGGGGTTTCCTCACATTTTTAAACAACATTTAAAAGTTTTCTATTATTCTTCTTCTTAAAACACCTAATTCGGTACATCTTCTATATATTATATAATATTTATACTAAATTATATTAAAATAAGGCCTCTTCTCAAAGAATGCTTACGACTTTTTCAAAGAGTTGTGACTTTTCGATGAGTGGTGATCTTTCCGAAGGGTTGTGACCTTTATGATAAGGCACATTAAGCACATGCTCATACTACCATTTGTTAACTTTAAATGGAGGAGTTTCCTCACATTTTTAAACTATGATTTTTTTTTATGTTTTCTATTCTTCTCTTCTTAAAAAATCAAGTGTGATTTAAAGACGTTGTGAATCTCAAAGTTCAATGGAATTTAACACTCCATAACATGAATGTTAAATTAATGTAATACTCCAACTAAAAACATCCAATTTAGTATATCTTCTATATTTTATATTAATATTTATTTATATTGTACTGTATTAAAAGTAAGAACTCCAATAATACAATAATAACTAAGTAATGCACTATAGGGAAAGGAGGAGAAAGTGTATTTAAGAGGGGTAACTAAGAGATATTAAGAGTGGTTTTTTTTTACATATTACAATTAATTTTAAAATTTCAAAAAAAAAAAAAAGAAGATAAATTTAACTAGAGGCCTTAGAATAGTGTCAAATTGTCATGCCCTGAGCCTACACCCTGGGCGGGACTGGCACTCGAGAACCATTGTTGGCCCCAAGCGAACCCTTGGCCGGACTTACCTACTCAACGGAAGACATAAACACAAGAAATAGTCTCAAATAAGGAACTTATGAAATAACTCAGAATGTCTTAAAAGAAACATTCAAACTCATATCTAATTGTCTATGAAGCCTCTAAATACTAAGAGGGATGTCAGGACAAGAACCCCGATCATCCTAACAACTAACTAAAAAGCAATAAAAGGGGAATCCTCCGGAAGCAAGGAGGCTCGCCAACTAACTCTGAATGCTCAACTTGATCAACGAGGCACTGGATGCTAATCCTAGTTACATGTATCTGCATCATTATAAGATGTAGGCCAAATGACATCAGTACATTGAATGTACAAGCATGCGAGATGAAAACTAAACATGACATAAGCTTGAAATGAATCTGAAAAGAACATTTACCTTGGCTTTACTCAACTTATGGATACTCAACTCAAATGCAAAGTAAAACAACAATAAAGATGAAGTTTGTATGAAGCATTTAAAACAGTAGATGACAACTAAATGTATTAAAGAAATACAATAACAACTCAGTTTACATATAAAGTAATATAATATTGTGAGAGTTTCTCTAACCGACAACCACCACTATGAGCTTAAGTGATGATACAGCGTCTCGCCCACGCTGCCAGAACTGTCTTATACCTTGCCGTGATATAGAACGCCTCAACTAAGTGGATCCACTAGTCTATGCTAAAAATCACTAAGAAATCATCTAAAAAGTATGACCTTTTCTACCCATGATGGCTACATGGTTTATGGCGACTTGAGTTATAATGAACTCGTCCCCATATCGGTGCTCAATACTAATCCCAAATATACTCAGCTCATATGCTTTAGAAAAAAACTAAACTCTTTCTGTGATTTGAGATAATTACTTAAAAACTAGCTCAAAGGCTCTCTTGGAAATCAATGTTTCTTTCTTGTTTAAATGTGAAGACATTTCAACTCTAGGGAATACTTAGTTCCCGTATAATCTTTGAAGAAATGAACTTTACTCTTACTCTTTACACAACTCTAAACTCAAGCCTTAAAACAAGTTAAAACGTTTGTAAAAGACTTTTGGAAAACTTTATGAACTTTTCTTGACATGACTCTTAACTTCTCTTGACTTAACTCCTAACTTTCCTTGAATTGAAGTATGGATTCAAGGCTCATGATCCCATGTTAATAATGATTTCATGATGTTTAGACGTACCTTAGACTGTAGAAATTGACTAGAAAACATAGGTACGTTGATAGGGAACTACTACGGAAAGAAGTGGGAAACGGTGAAAGAACTAGCGTCTCTGACGCTCTGAGAGTCGCGGGGCGCCAGCCTTGAAACTTCAGAGGCTAACTTAGGGAGCTTTGGATGGTGCGGCACCCCAGAGGTCAAATTTCAGAAACTGTTTTGGGGCGCGCTGAGAGGCGTGGCGCCCCAGCCCCTTCCCCAAAAAATCCCAAATTTTATTCTTTGTTTTTCAACTCTAAACCCTCTAAATTTAATCAGTTCTTTCCCAAAACGCTTAGAATCAACTATATCATCAATTTATGTAAGATTCTACTAAAAAATAAACCTAAAATCATGAATCAATCTTAAGAAACTTCAACAACAAGATCCCACAAGATTTCAAACGAATTATCATCAAGAACTTGTAATATTTGCTTTCAAAACTACACAAGTTCGCTGAATTGAATGATGATTGGTGTGTGGGTGAACTAATCCAACGCTATGTGATCTCACATACCTCCTAGGATTGAATCTTTGGCGAAATCTACAACCAAAATTGCACGATCTTGACGAATCTTTAACTTTTCTTCTCCTTTCTCCCCTTCTCTCTTTTTCTCCAAGCCCTAGCGTAAATTTCCAATTGTATAAACTGATATAATTCTGATTTGACCCCAATGAAACTCCTTAAAACGAAATAAAATAATTGGGTATGGAAAAGACCAAACTATCCTTCCAAAATTCGGATTCGACTTTCCTTATCTAAACATCCCAACTTCAAATAAGCATAGCTCACTCATAGGAACTCGGAATCCTACAAACTCAGCGGCGTTGAAAAGATAATTCCAAGATATTTCCTACGATATCTAGAAGAACACCTAACTCATCCTGAGTTAGGAATTATGGTCGTATGAAGTTGACCTAAAACTCAAACTTAGCATAACAAAACCAATTTTCAGAATTTTTCATTCTTTCCAAACATGACTCTTTCTAATTCTAGCTCTTTCCAGTTCTTTAAATAAGAGAGGTGTTACAATATCTCCCCCTTGGTAACATTCATCCTCGAATGAGATTACTCTTAGTAGGCTAAGGGTATGACATCTAACATTCAGCTCAAACACCCAACAAGCAAATCTAACACATCAAGTATATAAATTATAAAGTACTAAGAAAGAATTAGTACCTTGATCTGGTATTTAACCGGGATAAAAGAGATGTGGATATCTCTTCTTCATATCCTCCTCAACTTCCCAAGTAGCTTCCTCAACAAACTGATTCCTCCAAAGGACTTTGACTGACGCTACTTCCTTGGTTTTCAACTTGCGAACCTGGCAGTCTAGAATCTGAACAGGGATCTCCCCATAAGATAAGCTATCTTTGATACAAATATCTTCAGTTGGTATGATAAGTGAAGGATCTCCCATGCACTTCTTCAACATGGAAATCTGAAATACTGGATGAACCGTTGCTAATTCTTAGGGTAGCTCTAACTCATAAGCTACACTACCAACCCTTTTGGATATTCTGTAAGGGCCAATATGCGGGGGACTAAGCTTCCCCTTCTTACCAAATCTCATAACACCCTTCATGGGTGAAACTTTCAAGTATAATAATCATCTACTCCAAACTCTAACTCCATTCTCCTAACATCAGTGTAGGATTTTTGACGACTCTGCGCTATTTTCAACCTCTTTTGTATAACTTTCACTTTCTCCATAGCCTAATGCACTAAGTCTGGCCCTATCAATCATGCTTCACCAACTTCAAACCATTCAATAGAAGATATGCATCTTCTCATAAAGAGCTTCAAAAAGATCCATTTTGTATGCTAGAGTGGTAAATATTGTTGTAAGCAAATTCAATAAGAGGTAGGTGATCATCCCAATTACCCTTGAAATCAATCACACAATCCCTCAACATATCCTCTAAGGTATGAATAGTGCGCTCTGCTTTCTCATCTGTCTGAGGATGAAAGGCAGTACTTAAGTTTACTTTTGAACCCAAGCCTTTTTGGGAAGATTTACAGAATTGTGCAGTAAATTGTGCACCTCTATCTTATATAATCGAAACTGGCACCCCATGAAGTCTAACTACCGCTTGAGTATATAAATTAGCATAATCTTAAGTCGAATGGGTAGTCTTTACCAGCAAAAAGTGGGTTGATTTCATCATTCTATCAACAATCACCCAAATAGAATCATGCTGCCTGTGAGACCTTGGTAAACCTGTGATGAAGTCCATATTGATCATCTCTCACTTCCATTCTGGAAGTTCTATTTTCTAAGCCATACCACCGAGCCTTTGATGCTCTACCTTAACTTGTTCGCAATTCGGACACTTAGCAACAAACTCTGCAATGCCCTTCTTCATACTACTCCACCAAAAAACTTCTCTCAAGTCATGATATATCTTTTTGGAACCCGGATGAATGGAATATCTGGAGCTATGAGCTTCCTCCATGATCCTTTCTTGGAGTTCATCCACCCTTTGTACACACAACCTACCTTGATACCTCAATATACCATCTCTCCCTTGTTCAAACGCCAACACTTTTTGCTTATGAACATTTGCCTTCAATTCAAGCAAAATAGGATCTTGGTCTTGCTTCTCTTTAACTTCAGAAACTAATGATGATTCAGCCCCATTCATCACCACTACTCTTCCTTTTGTGGAATCGATAAGTCGAACTCCTAAGCGTGCAAGTCTATGCACATATGTTGCTAACTCTCTCTTTTCTTTCTCAACATGGGCGGTACTACCCATAGACATCCTACTCTATGCATCAACAACAACGTTAGCCTTACCTGGGTGATAAAGAATACTCATGTCATAATCTTTGAGTAACTCTAACCACCTCTATTGTCTGAGAATAAGCTCCTTCTGACTATACACATACTGAAGACTCTTGTGATCGGTGAACACAACCACATGAACACCATAAATATAATGGCTCCATATTTTTAAAGCAAACACTACAACAGCCAATTCTTGATCATGGGTTGGGTAATTCTTCTCATGAACGTTCAACTGTCTGGAAGCAAAAGTTATAACCTTACCATTCTGCATCAACACACAACCTAAACCAACTCCAGACGTGTTGCAATATACAACAAAGCTTTACGTACCTTCTGGTAAGGTCAATACTGGGGCAGTAGTCAACTTCTTTTACAATTCCTGAAAGCTTTTCTCCTAAGCTTCATAACATTGAAACTTTACCATTTTCTGAGTTTACTTGGCCAAAGGGGATGAAATAGATAAGAATCCCACTATGAACCTTTTATAATAGCCAGCCAAACCCATGAAACTCCTAATATCAGTTGGAGATATGGGTTTAGGCCAATTCTGCACTGCCTCTATTTTCTGGGTATCAACTTTAATTCCCTCTCCAGAAACAATGTGGCCTAAGAATGCCACAGACTCAAGACAAAACTCACACTTAGAGAACTTGACATATAACTCTTTATCTTTAAAAGTTTGGAGAACTACTCTGAGATGGCTAGCATGATCTTCTTCATTCCTTAAATAGAGTATGTCATCAATGAATACGATAACAAACATATTTAAAAAAAGGCTTGAATATTATATTCATAAGGTTCATGAACGATACAGGTGCATTGGTCAAACCGAAGGACATAACCAGGAACTACAATGACCATAACGGGTCCTGAATACTGTCTTTGGAATGTCACATACCCTTACTTTCAACTGATGGTAGCCTGATCTGAGGTCTATCTTAGAGAAACAAGTAGCACCCTGAAGCTGATCGAAGAGATCATCAATCCTCGGAAGAGGATACTTATTCTTGATGGTAACCTTGTTCAACTGACGATAATCTATACACATCCTAAGGGAACTATCCTTCTTCCTCACAAATAAGACCGGAGCACCCCAAGGTGAGACACTTGGTCGAATGAAACCTTTATCTATGAGGTCTTTCAACTTCTCCTTCAACTCTTTTGATATTGCTGGTGCCATTTTATATGGTAGAATAGATATAGGACTAGTATCGAAAAGAATATCTATACCGAAGTCTATCTCTCTCCCTAGAGGAACTCTGGGTAGATCATTTGGAAAGACTTCTAGAAACTCACTCACAATTGGAACTGACTCAATAGGAGGTGTCTCAACACTACAGTCATTAACTCAGACTAAGTGATAGACACAACCCTTTGAAACTAACTTCCTCGCCTTAAGGTATGAAATGAAATGACCCTTTGGCTCTGTTGAACTGCTACTCTACTCTATAACTGCTCATTAGGAAATTGGAACTTAACAACTCAAGTTCTACAATAAATCGAGGCATAACATGCATGAAGCCAGTCCATACCTAGAATGATATCAAAATCTACCATGTCTAACTCAACTATATCAGCCATGGTGTCTTTGTGATTGATCGAAATAACATAACCATGATTTACTCGCTCAGCTAGAATATACTCCCCAACAAGTGTAAAAATGCAAAAGGGATCACAAAGTTCCTCAAGAAGGACATCAAAATTCATTGTAACGTAAGGAATCACAAAATATGAACTTGCTCCTAAGTCTAGCAAAGCATACACATCAAGAGTAAAGACTTTGATCATACCAGTGACAACATGTGGCGAATCATCTTGCTCTTGGCGGCTAGTGATAGCATATAGGCGGTTTTCTCCTCCACCTACCCTTGAAGTAGCTCCTCTAGATGCATCTCTGTCTGGTGGAGCAACTGATGAAGATTGGTCTTTATTACCCTGATTCCCATTACCTTGCCGGTTCTTAGGCCACTCTTTCATGAAGTGACCCTCTTGTCCACAGCTGAAACAACCTATGGAGCCATCGCGACATTTACCTGGGTGGTTCCTACAATACTTAGCACATGCAGGAGCCCAGTTATCTTCTTGTGCCACACTACCCTAAAACTGTGCGGGTCTAGCTCTGAAGTTCTGTGAATTTTTACCATTATACTCACTTTTGTTTCTGGGAGCAGGTGCACTAGCAGATGATGGAGCAGATCCCTTTTGCTTTTGCTGAAAGGATGAACGGTTCACATTATTCCTCTGCTGCACGGACTCACTCCCTGTCTTAGCCTTCTTGTTTCTAAATTCATCTCTATCCCTTAGTTTCTCTTCCTTAACCTGCTTCACATTAACCATCAACCTTACTATATACATGTCACCTATTAGCATCGCAGCCTTACCTTCCTTACTCGATAGATGAGACAATCCAGCAACAAATAAACTCATTTTAATCCTCATATTCATAACCATATCCGGAGCATATCGGGAAAGTTGGGTAAACTTTAAACCACACTCATGAACACATAGTGAATCCTACTTAAGGGTAGGAATTCCCATACCTTGGCTTCTCTTATTTCCTGGGGAAACAAACCCCCTAAGAACGCACTCTCGAACACAACCCAACTCAAAACCGGTGCATCATCAGCCCTACTCTTCTTCCACTTGTCAAACCAAGTCCTAGCAACACTCTTCGGTTGATATGTAGCTAGTTCCACTCTCTCAACATCAGCAATGTGCCTAACCTCAAACACCTTTTGCAGTTCCTCAATGAAATTTCTGGATCCTCAGTAGTGCTTTAACCAGTGAAGGTCGGAGGATTCATTCTCAAGAACTCACGGTTCCTTGAAGTATCCGCCTCTTCCTGTCAAGCCCCTCTTTGTTGCCCAACCCAGTTAGTCACAGCTTGACTTAGCATTCAGATTGCTTCCCAAAATTCAGCATTCGTGACCTCTTCTTGGGGTTGCACTTCAAGTGCATTAGGTACCTCTTTCTCCTCAACATTCCTTCTAGCAGGACGACCTCTGGCATCTCTTCGTGGAGGCATGATTAACTGAAAGACACGCGCAAGCACGAGTTAGAAGGAAACTTTTTAGAGATATAACTCTAACCAGTGAAATGTGTATGAAATAAGTGAGATAGTTTTCTTAGTGTTACAGCCTCTTAATTATAAATGTGGTGCCCTTCACACCGATAACTATGACTCTACAGACATGGCTTCATAGACTCTCTAGGACTCATGAACTTTGGACTGTGATACCAAGTTTGTCACTCCCCGATCCTACACCCTGGGCGGGACTGGCACTCGAGAACTATTAGTGGCCCCAAGAGAACCCTTGGCCTGGCTTAATTACTCAATGGAATACTTAAACACAAGAAATACTCTCAAATAAGGAACTTATGAAATAACTCAGAATGTCTTAAAAACTAATCAAAATGGCAACACAAGTCTTATAGCAAAACATCTTAAATACATGACTAAAGGACTCGTATCTAACTTTCTATGAAACCTCTAAATACTAAGAGGGATGCCCCCGATCATCCTAACAACTGAATAAAAAGCAATAAAAAGGGAATCCTCCAGAAGTAAGGAGGCTCACCAACTAACTCTGAATGCTCAACTGGGTCAACGAGGCACTAGATGCGGATCCTAGTTAACTGTATCTACATCATTAAAAAATACAGGAAAATGGCATCAGTACATTGAATGTACGAGCATGTGAATGGAAAACTAAACATGACATAAGCTTGAAAGGAATCTGAAAAGAATACTTACGTTAGCTTTACACAACTTATAGATACTCAACTCAAATGCAAAATAAAACAACAATAAATATGCAGTTTGTACGAAGAATTTAAAATAGTAGATGTGCAACACCCCGTATTCGAAACGGACCAAAAAAATGCAGATTTTGAGAAGTTGCAGGTGCAACTTATGGTCACCATCCACGGCCCGTGCTGGTGGTCCGTGGTTCACCACTGCAACCCCTCCCCAAACCAGCTCAGAAAATTGGCTAAGTCATGACTCACAGACAGACCCATGGTCCGTAGATCAGACCACGGTCCGTAGTCTGTGTCTGTGGATCGAGACTTCCCTTACCCAGCCTCTGACACAAACTACGATCGACCAGCACGGACCGTCAATCGATCCACGGTCCGTAGGTCTGACCGTAGATGAAGGTCAGCAACCAGTTAGCTGAAAATTATTGATGGGTCAATTTAAGATGGTCATAACTCTTAGCACAAAATGAATTGTGTATCCCATGACCTATGGTTAGATAGATAATTCAATTATCTTTCCAACGCCACCGAGTTTGCTAAATTACAACCTCCGAGTAAAAAGTTATACTCATTTTAGTGAAGCCCTGTCGGGCAGACTCGACCTACAGACCCAATCGACGGACCGTCGATTGAATGACGGCCCGTCAGTCCATTCCGTCAGTCACTCCGACAGCAGTTAATTCAGGGGTCTTTTGGTCTTTTCCTATTTCGTTTAACCCCTTAGATACGTCGTTTAAACCCTAAATCATGAGGTTTTAATCAGTTTAAGCCTAGAAACATAACTAGAACTTTTCCAAGTCAATTCATTAATCAAAACTTAGAAAATTAGAATCAAGAGAGGAGAAAAAGGTCAAGAACCCTAGTTCAAGAACGCAGCAAGTTTCCTTCAGTTCTAGCCCCGAAATCAAAAGATTTCTCCGTGAAATTCGTCACCAGGTATGTGAGATTTCACTAGTGAGTTCCTTTCACCCATTAGGTCCCTAGAATTCAGTCAGATTCTTGATTCCATGATTATGAACAGACCTAGGGTTTCTAGAATTTGAACAGATCATCATGAATTAGTTATATAAATGTTCCAAATCAGATTATCATGTTATTGCTTAGTTTATCGCATGAATTTCAGAACCCTAGCTATGTATTTCTTTAGTTCTTGAATTACACATGCTAGGTCAGATATTTCAGTATTCAGTTTTACATGCCTCAGTTTATGAATGCATCATTATCAGATTAATTGTTGCATTCTCAGTTTGCATGTTCAGTTTCGAGCTATCCAGTATTTACAGAAATTCAGTCATAACCAGTTAACCACTTAATTCATTGGGAGTAGCATAATACCGAGTTGGACTAGGGTTTCAGCGTACCCATATAGTCCCAGAACTACGAGCCACGTAGGTGTAAGTCCCCTCTGTGGGCAACATCAGTTTAGTGATCACGCCAGCATGCCTCTATACCTCTGGCAGGGTATATTGGGTCCTCTCGATGGGGCGTATACATCGGACTCCACATTTAGCTCATGTGGTTTTATGTCGGTTATTAGTAGCTCCCACAGTTCAGTCAGACTCTATTGCATTGACCATATTTCAGTACAGTCAGTATTCAGTCTCAGCATGTTATAAATTTGGTCATTGCATCAGTTAGCTCAGTATTCAGTATTTTCAGTATCTATATCATGTTCAGATTATTTCATTGCTTTATTGCTTTGTTCAGTTATATGTTATTTCAGCTTTACTCTATCCTGCATGCTCAGTACCTTTCAAGTACTGACGCATACGTGCGCTACATCTTCTCGTGATGTAGGTTCAGGTTCTCAGCATCCAGATCACGCTTAGATCGGTTCCCGATCTTCAGTTCAGCAGCATCAGTGGTGAGTCCTCATTCTTCGAGGACTAGTGACATGTTTATCTTTATCGCTTTTAGTCTTTAGTTTCAGTTTTGCTAGATCTAGTTGGGGCATGTCCCAACATTTCTAGTCAGTTTAGAGGCTTATTTCAGACATAGTTAGATTCAGCTTAGTATTTTGAGTTTGATATTTCTTTTGTATTAAACTCTCAGATTTGATATATTCAGTTATAGTATATGGGTATTCCCCATCTTTTCAGATTTATTTATGAATTAGCTTCCGCATCAGTTTATTATCTTTAGTATGCTCATGATCATGCCAGCAGGGTTAGCTTGGGATCACTTGTGGTCGTAGGTCCCATGTCCACGTCTCGGGGGTAGCTCGGGGCGTGACAAGATGAGTACTCATTGTTTTAAAGAAATACAATAACAACTCAGTTTACATATAAAGTAATATAATACTGTGGGAGTTTCTCTAACTGACAACCACCACTATAAGCCTAAGTGATGATACAACATCTCGCCCAGCTGCCAAAACAGTCCTATACCTTGCCGTAATATACAACACCTCAACTAAGTGGATCCACTAGTCTATGCTAAAAAGCACTAAGAAATCATCTAAAAAGTATGATCCTTTCTCCCCATGATGGTACATGGTTTATGGCGACTTGAATTATTATGAACTCATCCCCATATAGGTGCTCAATACTACTCCCAAATATACTCATCTCATATGTTTTAAAAAAACAAAACTTTTTCTGTGATTTGAGATAATTACACAAAAACTAGCTCAAAGGCTCTCTTGGAAATCGATGTTTCCTTTCTTGTTTAAATGTGAAGACATTTCAACTCTTGGAATACTTAGTTCCTGTATAATATTTGAAGAAACGAAATTTAATCTTACTCTTTACTAAAATCTAAACTCAAGCCTTAAAATAAGTTAAAACGTTTGTAAAAGACTTTTGGACAACTCTATGAACTTCTCTTGACTTGACTCTTAACTTCTCTTAACTTCTCTTAACATAACTCGTAACTTTCCTTGAATTGAAGTATGGATTCAAGGCTCGTGATCTCATGTTAATGATGATTTCATGATGTTTAGACGTACCTTATAGTGTAGAAATCGATTAGAAAACATAGGTACATTGCTAGGGAACTAGTACGGAAAGAAGTGGGAAAAGGTGGAAGAACTGGCATCCCTAGTCTCTGAGAGGCGCGGGGCACCAGCCTTGAAACTTCAGAGGCTGACTTGGGGCACTCTAGATAGCGCAGCACCCTAGAGGTCAAATTTAAGAAACTATTTTGGGGTGCGCTGAAAGGCGCGGAGCCCAAGCCCCTTCCCCAGAAAATCCCAAATTTTATTCATCGTTTTTCAACTATAAACCCTCTAAATTCAATTGGTTCATTCCCCAAACTCTTAGAATCAACTATATCATCAATCTATGTAAGATTCTACTCCAAAACACACCTAATATCATGAATCAAACTCAAGAAACTTCAACAACAAGAACCCACAAGATTTTAAACGAATTATCATCAAGAACTTGTAATATTTGCTTTCAAAACTACACAACTTCGCTGAATTGAATCATGATTGGAGCGTGGGTGAACAAACCCAATTCTATGTGATCTCAAATACCTCTTAGGATTGAATCCTTGGCGAAATCCACAACCAAAATTGTATGATCTTGATGAATCTTGAACTTTTCTTCTCCTTTCTCCTCTTCTCTCTTTTTCTCCAAGCCCTAGCGCAAATTTCCAATTGTCTAAGCTGATCTAATTCTGATTTTACCCCAATTAAAGTCCTAAAAATGAAATAAAATAATTGGGTATGAAAAAGACCAAACTACCCTTCAAAAATCCGGATTAGACTTTCCTTATCTAAACTATCCAACTTCAAATGGGCATATCTCACTCATACGAACTCGAAATCATGCAAACTCGGCGGAGTTGGAAATATAATTCCAAGATATTTCCTATGGTATTTGGAAGAACACCTAACTCATTCTGATCTAGGAGTTATGGTCGTTTTAAGTTGACCTAAAACTCAAACTTAACATAAGTTCACCAATTTTCCAGATTTTTCATTCTTTCCAAAAATGACTATTTCTAATTATAGCTCTTTCTAGTTCTTTCAATAAGCAAGGTGTTACAATATCTCCCCCTTGGGAACATTTGTCCTTAAATGAGATAACTCTTAGTAGGCTATGGATGTGACATCTAACATTCAGCTCAAACACCCAACAAGCAAATCTAACACATCAAGTATATAAATTAAAGAGTACTAAGAAGAGAATTAGTACCTTGATCTGGAATTTCTCTGGGCTCAAAAAGATGTAGATATCTCTTCTTCATATCCTCCTCATCTTCCCAAGTAGCTTTCTCAACAAACTAATTCCTCCAAAGAACTTTGACTGACGCTACTTCCTTGATTCTCAACTTGCGAGCCTGGCGGTCTAGAATCTGAACAGGGATCTCCACATATGACAAGCTATCCTTCATACAAATATCTTCAGTTGGTATGATAAGTGAAGGATCTCCCATGCACTTCTTCAACATGGAAATATGAAATACTGGATGAACCGTTGCTAACTCTTGGGGTAGTTCTAACTCATATGCTACATTACCAACCCTTTTGGATATTTTGTAAGGGCCAATATACCGGGGACTAAGCTTCCCTTTATTACCAAATCTCATAACACCCTTCATGGGTGAAACTTTCAAGTATACCCAATCATCTACTTTAAACGCTAACTCCCTTTTCCTAACATCAATGTAGGATTTCTGACGACTCTGCGTTGTTTTCAACCTCTCTTGAATAACTTTCACTTTGTCCATTGCTTGAAGCACTAAGTCTAGTCCATCAACCCTACTTCACCAACTTCAAATAATCCAACAGGAGATCAACACCTTCTCCCATAAAGGTCTTCATAAGGAGCCATTTAGATGCTAGAGTGGTAACTATTGTTGTAAGCAAATTGAATAAGAGGTAGGTGATCATCCTAATTACCTATGAAATCAATCACACAAGCCCTCAACATATCCTCTAAGGTCTGAATGGTGCGCTCTGTTTGCCCATCTATCTGAGGATGAAAGACATTACTTAAGTTTACTTTTGAACCCAAGCCTTTTTGGAAAGATTTCTAGAACTGTGCAGTAAATTGTGCACCTCTATCTGATATAATAGAAATTGGCACCCCATGAAGTCTAACTACATCTTGATTATACAACTTAGCATAATCTTCTGCCGAATGGGTTGTCTTTACCGGTGCAAATTGGGTTGATTTCATCATTCTATCAATAATCACCCAAATAGAATCATGTTGCCTGCGAGACCTTGGTAAACCTGCGATAAAGTCCATATTGATCATCTCCCACTTCCATTCCGGAATTTCTATATTTTGAGCCATACCACCGAGCCTTTGATTCTCTACCTTAACTTGTAGGCAATTCGGATACTTAGTAGCAAACTCTGCAATGCCCTTCTTCATACTACTCCCCCAATAAACTTCTCTCAAGTCACGATACATCTTTGTGGAACCCGGATGAATTGAATATCTGGAGCTATGAGCTTCCTTCGTGATCGTTTCTTGGAGTTCATCCACCCTTGCTACACACAACCTACCTTATTACCTCAATATACCATCTCCCCCTTGTTCTAAAGTCAATATGTTTTTCTTATGAACATTTTCCTTCAATTCAAGCAAAATAGGATCTTGGTCTTGCTTCTCTTTAACTTCAGACACTAATGATGATTCATCCCCATTCATCACCACTACTATTCCTTCTGTGGAATCCATTAGTCGAACTCCTAAGCAGGAAAGTCTATGCACATCTTTCGCTAACTCTCTATTTTCTTCCTCAACATGGGTGGTACTACCCATAGACATCCTACTCAATGCATCAGCAACAACGTTAGCCTTACCTTGGTGATAAAGAATAAGATAACAAACATATCTAAATAAGACCTGAATACTCTATTCATAATGTCCATGAACGCTACGGGTGTATTGGTCAAACCGAAGGACATAACCAGGAACTCATAATGACCATAACGGGTCCTGAATGTTGTCTTTGGAATGTCACATTCCCTTACTTTCAACTGATGGTAGCCTGATCTGAGGTCTATCTTAGAGAAACAAGTGGCAACCTGAAGTTGATCGAAGAGATCAACAATCCTCAGAAGAGGATACTTATTTTTTATGGTAACCTTGTTCAACTAACGGTAATCTATACACATCCTAAGGGAACCATCCTTCTTCCTCACAAATAAGACCAGAGCACCCAAAGGTGAGACACTTGATCAAATGAAACCTTTATCTAGGAGGTCTTTCAACTTCTCCTTCAACTCTTTTAACTCTGTTGGTGCCATTCTATATGTCGGAATAGATATCGGACGAGTATCGGGAATAATATCTATATAGAAGTCTATCTCTCTCTCTGGAGGGACTCCGGGTAGATCATCTGGAAAGACTTCTAGAAACTCACTCACAATTGGAACTGACTCAATAGGAGGTGTCTCAACACTAGATGCATTAAATCGGACTAAGTGATATACATAACCCTTGGAAACTAACTTGCTCGCCTTAAGGTAGGAAATGAAACGACCTTTTAGGCACTTCTGAACTGCTACACCACTCTATAACTGGCTCATTAGGAAATTTGAACTTAACAACTCAAGTTCTACAATCAATGGAGGCATAACATGCATAAAGCCAGTCCATACCTAGAATTACATTGAAATCTACCATGTCTAACTCAACTAAATCAGCCATGGTGTCTTTGTTATTGATGGAAATGACACAATAACGATATACTCGATTAGCTAGAATAGACTCCCAACAGGTGTAGAAACACAAAAGAGTTCACAAAGTTCCTCAGGAAGGACATTAAAACTCATTGCAACATAAGGAGTCACAAAAGATAAACTTGCTCCTGGGTCTAGCAAAGCATAAACATCAAGAGTAAAGACTTTGATCATACCTGTGACAACATGTGGTGAATCATCTTGCTCTTGGCGGCTAGTGATATCATATTGGTTGTTTTCTCCACTGCCTACCCCTGAAGAAGCTATTCTAGATACAGCTTTGTCTAGCGGAGCAACTGATGAAGATTGGGCTTTATTCCCTGATTCCCATTACCTTGTCGGTTCTTAGGGGACTCTTTCATGAAGTAACCCTCTTGTCCACACTTGAAACAACCTGTGGAGCCATCGCGACACTTACCTAGGTGGTTCCTACCACACTTAGCACATGCAGGATCCCAGTTACCTCCTTGTGCCATACTACCCTAAGACTGTGCAGGTGTAGTTCTGAAGTTCTGTGAATTTTGACTATAATACTCACCTTTGTTTCTGGGTGCAAATGCACTAGCATATGATGGAGCAAGTCCCTTTTACTTTTACTAAAAGGATTAACAGTTCACATTATTCCTCTACTGCCCGGACTCACTCCCTGTCTGAGCCTTTTTGTTTCTAAATTCCTCTTTATCCCTCAATTTCTCTTCCTTAACCTACTGCACATAAACCATTAACCTTGTTATATCCATGTCACCTATTAGCATCGCAGACTTACTTTCCTTACTCTAAAGACGAGACAACCCAACAACAAACAAACTCATTCTACTCATCATATTCATAACCATCTCCGGATCATATCGGGAAAGTTGGGTAAACTTCAAACCATACTCATGAACACTTACTGAATCCTGTTTAAGAGTAAGAAATTCCCGTACCTTGGCTTCTCTTAGTCCTGGGGAAAGAAACACCCTAAGAACGCACTCTCGAACACAGCCCAACTCAAAACCGGTGCATCATCAGCCCTACTCTTCTTCCAGTAGTAAAACCAAGTCCTAGCAACACTCTTCAGTTGATATGCAGCTAGTTCCACTCGCTCCGCATCAGCAACATACATAACTTAAACACATTTTCCAATTCCTCAATGAAATTTTATGGATCCTTAGTAGTGCTTGAACCAGTAAAGGTCGGAGGATTCATTCTCAAGAACTCGCGGATCCTTGAAGTATCTGCCTCTTCCTGTCGAGCCCCTCTTTGTTTCCCAACCTGGTTAGTCATAGCTTGACTTAGCATTCGAATTACTTCCCAAAATTTAGCATTTGTGACCTCTCCTTGGGGTTGCACCTCAAGTGCATTAGGTACCCCTTGCCCCTCAACATTCCTTCTAGTAGAACGACCTCAGACATCTCTTCATGGAGCCATGATTAACTAAAAGACACGTGCAAGCATGAGTTAGAAGGAAACTTTTTAGAGATATAACTCTAACCCACGAAATGAGTATGAAAGAAATGAGATAGTTTTCTATGTGTTGCAGCCTCTTAATTATAGATGTGGCATGCTTCACATCGATAACTAGGACTTTACAGACATGGCTTCATAGACTCTCTAGGACTCTTGTACTCTGGAATCTGATACCAAGTTTGTCGCACCTCGAGCCTACCCCCTGGAAGACTGGCACCCGAAAACCATTGTTGGCCCCAAGAGAACCCTTGGCCTGGCTTAATTACTCAGCGGAAGACTTAAACACAAGAAATAGTCTCAAATAAGGAACTTATGAAATAACTCAGAATGTCTTAAAAGAAACATTCCAACTAGCCAAGATGGCAACATAAGTCTTATAGCAAAATATCTGAAATACTGGACTAAAGGACTCAAATCTAATTGTCTATGAAGCCTCTAAATACTAAGAGGGATGTCGGGAAAAGACCCCCGATCATCCTAATAACTAACTAAAAACAAATAAAAGGGGAATTCTCGGGAAGTAAGGAGGTTCACCAACTAACTCTGAATATTCAACAGTATCAACGAGGCACTGGATGCAGATCCTGGTTATTTGTATCTGCATCATGATGTTTAGACGTACCTTAGAGTGTAGAAATCGACTAGAAAACATAGGTATGTTGCTAGGAAACTAGTACAGAAAGAAGTGGGAAAAGGTGGAAGAACTTGCCTCCCTGGTGCTCTAAGACGCGTGGGGCGACAACCTTGAAATTTCAGAGGTTGACTTGGGGCACTATGGCTGGCGCGGTGCCCTAGAGGTCAAATTTCAGAAACTATTTTGGGGCGCGCTGAGAGGCGCGGCGCCCCAGCCCCTTCCACAAAAAATCCCAAATTTTCTTCTTCATTTTTCAACTCTAAACACTCTAAATTCAATTGGTTCTTTCCCCAAAGTATTAGAATCAAATATATCATCAATCTATGTAAGATTCTACCCGAAAACACACCTAAAATCATGAATCAAACTCAAGAAACTTCTACAAAAAAAACCCACAAGATTTCGAACGATTTATCATCAAGAACTTGTAATATTTGCTTTCAAAACTACACAACTTTGCTGAATTGAATCATGATTGGCGCGTGGGTAAACTAACCCAATGCTATGTGATCTCACATACCTCTTAGGATTGAATCCTTTGCGAAATCCACAACCAATATTGCACGATCTTAACGAATCTTAAACTTTTCTTCTCCTTTCTCCTATTCTCTATTTTTCTCCAAGCCCTAGTAATGAATCTGAGATTTGGACTCATTTAGGGATTTATTTATATATGTTTAGTGTCCTCAAATGCTTGTTTTATGCCAATAACTGATGTAAAACCCTTGATTACTAGGTATATAGATTGAGGAACAATGCAAGGACACTAATGTGCAAAAAGGAATGAACTAAGCTGGAAGAGTGAAGAAAAGTAGGCCTGGTGATTGCCAAGTCTACTTGGCGAGTCACCGAAGGGATTCTTGACCGCCTTTCTAGTGTGCCAAGCTCTGAAGGAGAAAATCAAGTCGTCTAAAGAAAGGAGAAGTCGACAGATCGCCCAGTGGTTCTGTGATGCAGTATTGGATCGTCCAAAGTTATATACCTTGAGGATAATGAAGGCCAAGACAGAAAGGTGATGAAATTGGCTAAACTGTGCATCGCCGAGTGGATCGGCGTGCCCGACTTACTGCACAGAATGTCTCATCGCAGCATAGTTTTGGCAACTATAAATATATTTTTGAACATTTAGTTTAGTATCATATTTTCATTACATTGAATTTTTAGTTGAGAATTTAAAGAATTCTAAATATTGAGACAAGTTTTCCTTAGCTTTGAAGAATTGATGTTTTTTTGCTTTTCAGAAATCAGAAGTGGGTCTTTGAGATCGTTCAATTTGGACCTTTGTAAAGACGAAATCAATCTTACCCAGATGATGAAAACTCAATTAGGTAACGATTTTTATCTTTTTATGATGTCTAGCTAAAACCCAAATTCTTGGGGTGTGATTGTGTAATTATGGGCTGATTTAGTTTATGGGTATTGCTAATTGTTAGTTTAAATGCTATTTAGAAGTGATTTCAATCATTAATTATGGTTTAATTTAAGAATTGTAGTTGCAAATGCAGTTCTACCTTTGTGTTTTTGGCTTGCTCGAGAGAGAGGTTTTAAAACTAAGATTATTGATTGATGGTCTGTGGGTATTGGGTTATCATTGGTTCAGCTTGAGAGAGTGAATCCTAAACCCTTTTCCACACATTCAGCTCAAGAGAGTGAATGGACTAAAGTGTAGATTGTTCTTATTTTGCATGCTTGTTGATGTTTGAGAGAAATCGACTTGATTCGAGGTAAATTGTTCGAAAGAAAGTTTAGCTCCTCTATAGTCTAACTTATTCACTAATTTACAGTTATTTCCTAACAGTTACAATTACCTATTTGTCTGCATTAGCCTATAATCGAATCACATCCCAAGAACCTGTCTCATTGTTGTCATTTTCGTACTGATTTGTTGTTGTTGTAGTTGATAATTGAAAACAAAACCCCCTTATTTGGCATTCGTGTCACCCCCTGATTTGAATTATATTTTTATTCGTAAGTGTTTATTCCTATGACTGACTTGATCATATTCACACTTTACTCTTGAATCTTAAACACATACCACTCGTTGTGGGATTCTACCCCAACTCATTTACTTGGGGTATTAAACTACTAGCGATCGTTGACACTTAGAATTGGATGAAGTGTCCTTGAAACGTTAATCAAAATGGTGCCACTGCTGGGGAGTGGGTTTGGTTATGATTTTGTGGTTAAGTTGAATTTTGTTCTTTTTAGTCCTAATTGAATCTACTTACTTTTAGTTTTGGTTTTCATGTTGCTTGTTTAGAACAGAAGAAAGGAACATGTCTTGTAGCAACGGTGACCCAATGGATCACACTCCGTTGAGAATGATGATTCTTAGGGATAATGATGTACCGTGAGTTTACGGTACTATTGATACGTTTCACTTAGGATTTGTAAATGTCTAAGGCATTTTTGTGTTAGTTTTATGTGTTTTTTGTTGTAATTTCAGGAAATAAACTCAGGCGTGAAAAGATGAAGATGTAGCTGAGGCAAGTGCTGAAAAGAGTCACCTACGGACCATAGGATGAGTGACGCCCCATGGATGAAGGTCGTGGGATGACCAGGCATGGCAAGATTGAAGCTCATGGAAATCTGATAACAACCAAAATTGACTTTTGTTTACTGATTACTTACTGAATTCTTACAATTTGTTTCACAAATCCCCACCTTTAATTACTTGTTTCTAGAAGTAATTTGACTAAACAAATATAATTGTTGGTTAAAGTTAAGTCTAGACCATTTTCCTCGTGGGATCGATCCCAACCTACAAGTTGGGTTCTATACTTGATAACGATCGCTTATGCTTCTTTAGGGAGGTGTAATTTGAGCGTATCAAATAACATCCTAAGTTTCAGGCAATTGGAGGGTGAGTCAATCCATAAGTTGTGGCTAAGATTTAAGTCACTATTGCTGCAATGCCCAACTCATGGAATCTCAGATAAAATGTTGCTAGACTGCTTCTATAGAGGTCTTGGTCTGGAGAACAGAGGAGTGGTTGAACAACTTTCTCTAGGTGGTCTCACATGACTACCCTATGCAATAGCAGCCCAACTCCTTGATTATATGGCCAAGACCAGCAAACAAACTGAGAAGGACTAGATTTTGGCCACATTGTTGACTTAGCTGGATCTCGTGGCCAAAAAGATTATGGAATTGGAAGTACCAGACAAAAAGAAAGATTGGTACATTCCCCCTCACGAGCGTGTAAAGCCCAAGGAGTATGAGGGTGGAAAAATAGAAGAGATACTCTCACACATTTTCTACAAAGTTGAAGAACGCGACAAAGTGTTGAATGAGATGAAAGGCAATATCTCACTGCTGAATCAGATGACTGCTTCCCATTCCATATCTATTCAGCTACTGGAGACCCAAAAAGGTCATGTGTTGTCTCGTCTCTACCCCATGAATCAAAATTGAGTGGGGAATTGCGTCGTGCCACGACATTAACTAAGGCTCTTCTTGGGAGGCAACCCAAGTTTTACTGCTTTCTTTTTGCTTTCCAAATAATCGTGTGTTAATTGTGCAGGTTAAAAAGTAGAATGTGTTTGAAAAGTGCTGGTTGGCGAGTGAAAGACCCAATCGGTAACTCACCGAAGAGGTTGGCAAGTCCGACTTGGACCGTTGTTGGACTCAAGAAATTCTAAGGTTTGAGTCTATAAAGCTCGGCGAGCCTAGTAGCAAATCAGCGTATCGCTAAACGGGTCGGCGACCACGACTTTGTCCATCGTTTGGACCCCCACATTAACTGGAGGTCCTGTAAAACTCCGCGAGGTAAGTTCCCACTCGGCGTGTCACCAAGTGGGTTGGCGAGCAAGACTAATGTCACCGAAAAGGCAAGAACTGGACGGTTTTAAAGGCCAAAGGTTTAAACTTTAAAACTGTTTCACATTCCCTCACTTTTTAACTTCCCAAAATCACACCTGCACTAAATTGTCCATATTTTTGTGTTTTTACCGCTTTTTAGTCGTCAATTATGTGTTCAGAGTTGGAATTCTTTGTCGCCTAGCTTTTCAAACTATTTAATCGGAATCAAAGGTTGGTTTTCCGAACCCTGAACTCGTATTTAGCAATTTTTACTCATTTGCAATTGTGTTGATCTTAGTGAAGTGTGTTGGGCCTCTCTGATTTCATTGTTTTTGTGCTTGTGTGCATTTGTGCCTGTTTAATTTGAATAACTTGCTTAAAATGCCAATATTATTGATTTCCCAAATTTCGTGCTTATAAATTAGTCTAAATTGTTTGGTTGTAATAAATTGTTAATGGGTCTAGTCGGGTGAAGTCTGAGTAACCCACATTTGTGCCAAATGACTTGCTTTGTCCAATGATGGAACGGTTGACGTAATTCTTAAGGGCTAAAGTCGTCAAATTGCCAAATATGGCCAAATCCGGAGAAAAGTCTTCTTTGTTTGCCCTCTTGCTACCCTAACCCTTAAAATACACTGTAACTTTTAGCGGGCTGGTTTGTGCTCGCCGAATGCTGTCGGCAATTCGCCAAAATCCCCCCATCATCGACATGCCAATTTTTCTGAGAATTTTTTAGCCAATCCTTTTGGCGAGCCCGATCTGGCTCACCAAAGTGATTCGGCCACTCGCCGATCGATTCGGCGAGTCTGTCTTCAACTATTTTTCTGCATTTTTTCTTGAAATGAAATTTACTCTTTTTGATGTTTTTGCAGATATGGCTAGAACCAGCCTCGACATGTCACCCCATAAAAGAGCACAGGGCATAGTGACAAATGAAGGGGGAGCCAATCCTCCTAAAAAGGGAAAGATGGCACCTACCAAGGGAGGCAAGTGCAAGGGCAAGAGGCCCGTATCTGAGACCCTGAGGCACAACTACGACAGGGAAAGAGAGTTTGTTGACTCTCAGGCTGAACTCTCCAAGTCGGGTAATGACCAGCCCCTACAGTCTAGGTGAGCAGAGATCTGTGCTAGGTCTCACCCAGACTCATCTAGAGCTCCAGCAGCCACTCCTCCTGCAGCAGATACTATGCTATCTCTGGCACCGACTGTGGCCCCAGTGCCACTAGTACACGTCCCTCCTCCCAGGCTACTCAACAGATTAAAAGTTGATGGGTTGCGGACTATTCTTGAGTACAAGTTGCTTTCTGCAGAGGGTGTAGATGGAAAATACTCCAGGGTGAAGGAGACACTCCAGTACCATCGCTTTGAGCAGTTTAGCAGGCCCCGAGGCCCATACATCCCCACCTGGGTCTATGAATTCTACTCTGCTTACGTTGATTTGGTTCCTCAGGGAAAGAAGAAGGCCAGTGCATTCAGACCAGTGAAGTCGGTTATAGTCCAAGGAAAACAAGTTGGGTGTTGCAGCGATCTCACAAACGCTGCCCTTGAGGGAGCCACAAGGTTCGAGCATGAATATGAGGGACTGGTGACAACTCAGTTCCTGGATGATCTAAAGGGCTGGCTTGCCCCCCTTATTTCTGATACCACCCCGAGGTGGATTGAGGCGAGAGTCCAAATAGAGAAGAAGAACTTGAATGTAGCTCACGATACTGGTTCAGATTCATCAGCAGCTTCATCATGCCTCCACAGAATGAGTCCATTCTCCACAATGCAAAGGCAGCTTGTTTAGGGTCTATCATAGCAAAAAAACGGCTCAACTTGGGATTGATTATTGAGCAGGAGATAGCCATGAGGGCCAAACAGCGTCAGACATCCCTTCATTTCCCGATCTTGATCACAGAGTTATGATGGTGTGCTGGAGCTCCTCGTGATGAGATGAGAGACATTAAGGTCATCCCACATCCTCCACAGACATTCATCGTATACATTCAGCGTATAGAGGCCGAGTACACGTGGGATGAGGCATATAGGAGGAGAGCGGGTACAGCAGATACATCTCTGGAGGTGGATGTTGATTCTATACCTGCAGAGGCATATTTTTCTACTCTGGCCTCCAGGCCTTCAGGTACACCTGCTCCCACTCCTTCCTCCCAGGCTCCTAGTACTTCTGCCACTTCCCAGCCCACCAGGATTACTTAGGCCATGGTCCTAAAGATGGGGCACTTAGCCATTCAGTGGATGTGAGGGTGACTCGATTGGAGGCTACGGTACCATGGATGATCAAGAGTGTTATTCTTGTTGCATTGACACCCCTCCGGACTTCTATTTATGATTTAACGGTGAGAGTCGCGACTTGTCGACAGAGGGAGTCTTCTGAGGTGACGACTTTGAAAGTCGAGGTTGCAGATCTAAGGAAGGACGTAGACTACTTGAAGTCCACTGACTTCAGTTCGTTATTGGAGGTAGCAGATGATGTGGATGCCCCGACGACTTCTGAGATTCCTCCAGCTACCACCGGAGATATACATCGGGATGATATAGCAGTTGATGAGTTGGAGGTAGAGACCGATGAGGAACAGATAGAGATACCGAAGGAGACCATCTATGGAGACATGCCTAACCTGAAGGAGAAGATTGTACAGTCAATGATTCAGGCATCGTTGACAGAGACATCTATGGCAGGCCCTAGTGAATCAAGTACTGTTGATGTGACTCCGGGCAGTGATGCCTAAGATCAGAGTGATGCACCGGGCATTGATGCCCCGACAGATGGAGCGATTGCATAACAGGACTTCTTTTTACCTCCATCTTTGTCTTCTTTTATTGAATTTGAGTACTTTATTGTATTTGAGGACAAATTGTTTATTTCCATACCTACCTCTTGTGATTATGACTTTTGTATATATTGGGTTTTTGTGTTTAATTTGTGTTTTGACTCTGTTTTGTGGATTTTTAAGCTTGTGGCTCCTTGTTTTAATTGTAAATGATTTTTGGACCCTTCCAAAAAAATTTGCCACCTCTTGTATTTTTAATTGTGGTTATTCTTATGCAAATTTGAGTGTCGATTGTGATCAATACCAATGACTTGAATAGTGCTCTCAATCAAACGATAATGAATGTGCGGCTACGATGAAGCCAAATGAAGTTGCATAGGCAATATGTGAACTTTTTGCATCTCGTTATGACTAGCCAATTATCGAATTGAGTCTCTTGTAATGAACATTACACACTTGCGAAAGTGTGGAGTCTTGTTTGATATTGGTGTCAATGCCTTGTGTGATGACCTTACCGTGAACCATGTGTGATGACACCTAGAATTTGCCCCATTTGTTCGATTGACTAAGTGATGCAAGCTCTTGAAATGATCTTAGGAATTTTAAAGAGTGAAACAATTTGACATTATACCTCTTATATGGCCTACCTTGTGAGTGTGTAAACTTTGCTTGAACACCCTTCGAGCCTTAGCCTTTTCTTGGAAGAAACTTGATGAAAATGATACCTCTCTTTATCCCTTCACCTATAATCCTCATGAAGTGTGGTTTGTTTAAATAGTCAACTTAGCCCAAAAGCCTAAGTTGGGGGTGTGGTGAAAAGAGAAGGTCAATCAAGAAGTGCAAAGAAGTCCTCCTTGACCCATGGTTTTGAGAAAGATGGAACCCCTCCATACAAAAAAAGAGAGAGAAAAAGAAAAGAAAAAAATGAAAAAGAAAAAGAATGAAAAAGTTGTGGAATTAAGTTGTGAGATTGCAAAACAAATGGGGTGTCCGGTATTCCATGGAAAGTGAATAATGGGGTGACTTTTGATCATGAATGATAATGATGAAGAACAGGAAAGGAAGTGTTGTTCATACCATATTTCATGAGGATAATAGCCACTAAGCCTAAATGACCATACCTTTACACTCAGCCCTGTTACAAGCCATGAAAAGACCTTTTTTATCTTCACTGAGATGAAACAAGTGTTGATTGGAAAATAAGGGCAAACCTATGGGTGGAGTCATGCATGTGTTCATCTTTGTAAGTGTGAGAGTTGTTTATGATTTCGGAGCTATAAATTGTTGAACAATTGTGTGTGAATATGGAATCATCTTTGTGTGAGGGCATTTGAGTACCTTTGTTGAGCATGAACTTGCATTTGAAGCAAGTATTGTGAACTTGAGAATCTTTGATAATGGTGGGTGGGTCACAACTTGAATCTTTGAGTGCACAATTGATCCTTGCATAAGTAAGTTGAGTCTTGTTGTGTGTATTCATGATTGAGTCTTGTGTAGCACTGTTTGAGACATCATTTTTGAACTGATGAACTTGAGTTTTACTTGAGGACAAGCAAAAGTTTAAGTTGGGGGTGTTGATGAGTTCGAGATTTTGACTCATTTAAGGCTTTATTTGTATAGGTTTAGTGTCCTCAAATGCATGTTTTGTGCCCATAACTGATGTAAAACCCTTGATTTCCAGGTATATGGATTGAGGAACAATGCAACGACACTAATGTGCAAAAAGGAACGAAGTAAGATAAAAGAGTGAAAAAAAGGAAGCCCGGTGCTCGCCAAGTCTACTTGGCGAGTTGCCGAAGGGCTTCTTGACCACCTAAAGTCCCAGTGTGCCAAGCTCTAAAGGAGAAAATCAAGTCGGCTAGAGAAAGGAGTAGTCGACGGATCTCCAAGTTGTTCCGCGATGCAATGTTGGATTGCCCAAAGTTACAGACCTTGAGGATGCTGAAGGCCAAGATAGAAAGGCGATGAAATTGGCTAAAGGGCGTATCAGGAGTGGATCGTCGAGCCCGACTTACTGTGCCGAATGGCTCTTCGCAGCACATTTTTGGCGACTATAAATACATTTTTGAACATTTAGTTTAGTATCATATTTTCATTATGAATTTTCAGTTGAGAATTGTAAGAATTCTAAGTATTGAGACAAGTTTTCCTTAGCTTTGAAGGATTGAAGTTTTTCACTTTTGAGAAATTGGAATTGGGTCTTTGAGATTCTTCAATTTGGACCTTTGTGAAAATGAAATCAATCTTACCCAGTTGATAGAAACTCAATTTGGTAATGATTTTTATCTTTTTATGATGTCTAGCTAAAACCCCAATTCTTGGGGTGTGATTATATGATTATGGGCTGATTTAGTTTGTCGGTATTGCTAATTGTTAGTTTAAATATTGTTTAGAAGTGATTTCAATCATTAATTGTGGTTTAATTTAAGAATTGTAGTTGCAAATGCAGTTCTACCTTTGTGTTTTTGGCTTGCTCGAGAGAGATATTTTAAAATCAAGATTATTGATTGATGGTCTGTGGGTATTGGGTTGTCATGGGTTCAGCTCGAGAGAGTGAATCCTAAACCCTTTTCCACACATTCATCTTGAGAGAGTGAATGGACTAAAGCGTAGGTTGTTCTTATTTTGCATGCTTGTCGATGTTCGAGAGAAATCAACTTGATTTGGGGTAAATTGTTCGAGAGAAAGTTTAGCTCCTCTATAGTCTAACTTATTCACTAATTTACAATTATTTTCAAAGAGTTGCAATTTACCATTTTTCTACATTAGCCTATAATCGAATCACATCCCAAGAACCCGTCTCATTATTGTCATTTTCGTATTGATTTGTTGTTGTTGTAGGTGATAATTGAAACCAAAACCCCCTTATTTGACATTCGTGTCACCCCCTAATTTGAATTATGTTTTTATTCGTAAGTGTCTATTCCTATTACTGACTTGATCATATTCACAATTTACTCTTGAATCCTAAACATGTACCACTCCCTGTGGGATTCGACCCCAACTCATTTAGTTGGTTTATTATACTGACTAGCGATCGTTGACACTTAGAATTGGATGAAGTGTACTTGAAACGTTAATCACCTTGCGTAAATTTTCAATTGTCTAAACTGATCTAATTCTGATTTTACCCCAATTAAATTCCTAAAAACGAAATAAAATAATTGGATATGGAAAAGACCAAACTAACCTTCCAAATCTAGATTAGACTTTCCTTATCTAAATAGTCCACCTTCAAATGGGTATATCTCACTCATACAAACTCATAATCGTGCAAACTCGACAGTGTTGGAAAGATAATTCCAAGATATTTCCTACGGTATCTAGAAGCACACCTAACACATTTTGAGCTAGGAGTTATGGCCATTTGAAGTTGACCTAAAACTCAAACTTAGCATAACTTAATCAATTTTCCAGATTATTCATTCTTTCCAAAAATGACTTTTTCTAACTCTAGCTCTTTCTAGTTCTTTCAATAAGCGAGGTGTTACACAAATCACCTTATCTATATCAAACTTTATATTATAAATAGTTATATCTATTTTTTGGATCTTGATTTGACAACTTTCAGTAGTAATCAAAAGAATGTTTACATCCACTATTCATAGAAACGTATAATTTATCATTCCATTTATAAGTATTTTTCTTTATTTAATAATATTGCCATTAATTTAAAAAATAGTTTAGTACATGGTTTTATATCCACGTTCAACGTATGTCCATAAAAACTAGTTACTTCAAATTCTTGAACTCATATTACAAAGTAAAGTTCAAGTATTAGTTTAGAGCTCATATTTGATCTATCTATTTATATTTTATATTTTCTATATTTTTCAAATTATAAGTGACCGACTTGCCACTTGTTAGTGTAACAGTGAATTATAATGTTCCTTGTTTAAGTAAAAAGTTTTATTACAAAATTTTGTACCTCTAACAAATTCTTATATATGCATTTATAATTAGTAAAAATTAGGCAAAACACATAGTATAATAAACAAATTACTTCATATCCCTACTCTTTCATAAATTACAAAAATTCCTTTATTTTAGTGCCTTACAGATACATTATTGTGCAGGCGGATACATTAATTTAGAAGTTGTTATTATCAGTTTACTGCATTAAATAAGGGATTAAAAACATAAATTATTATTAACTCCCACAAATCATGCGTACTTTTCTTTCTTCTACCAATCAGTCATTCACAAAACACTTAATGAACTAGAAAATTCAAATTTCAAATTGTGAAATTGTGTCTCCCTGTTTTTCGAAAAAAACTGTAGAAGGTTGATTCGAAAAAATTTGTAGCGCAATTTTGTGAAGATTCGTAATGAATATTTCGATCTTGTTAAGGCATTCAGGAATATGGGAAAGCGATGTTAGATACGAGCGATACATACAGAAGTGATGGGATAGTGGTTGGGGAAAATATTTCGTTCGTGAATCTTATTTCAGCAATTGCAACTGAATTGCATATTGATGAATCGAAAAAAAACATCGTAGAAGGTAATTCGTCTCCATTGTGTATTCCAAATGATATGGGGTGAAATTGTTCATAGGAGTAAAGAAACATGAGGTAGGATTCCGTATGTATTCACTATGCATTTATACATCGGATAAAATTTATGAAGAGATACAAAATTTTGATGCAACAACAGGTGCAATTTGTGTGTTGAAGGTAGAAAAAGGGACGCAAAGGCTCTAACCATTGTTGAATCAAAAATTTGTGATTTCTATTACATACCAAAAATGGAGGTGGAAAATTTTATATCAGATACAAATGTTTCTGATGTGGAAGTGAAGCAATTGTACAAGGATAAGGCAACTCTAATGGTTGTAATGGCAAAATACAAAACAAAACATATCTTCAATTTTAGAGTTAAAAGATCTGATAACAAAAGGTATGTGATACATATATCTGATAACGTTCTTTATTTTTATAATTTATTTGTTAATATGTTGATCATGATACATAGATAACATGTGTTACGTGCAATTGTAGGTGTTAGGTATCATGTTCATTTTTGAGTTACATCTGGTTAATAATGTATCAATTAAGAAGGATAGGTGAAAATTGTTTAATATTTGAATATGTTCAGTGGATTTAATAAAGTATCATGTTCATTTTGAATTACCTTTGTTTATTAAAGTATCAATTAAGGAGGATAGGTGACAAAAGGTTAATAAGTTGATTTTGAATTAGTTATTTGATTTGTATATGAACATGATAAATTGTGTCCTCATTAAATTGTCTAATATATTAATATTTGTGCACAATACTATTTAACTAAAAGTATTTGTAATAATGTATCTTTTACTGTTCTTTTGTTTTAATTTTATGGATTGGTACATTAAATCAGATCAAATAACATATATATATGGTATAATTGCAGCTACGTATTAGTGTGTTATTCAGATGATTGTTGTTGGAATTTTAAGGCGTCTGTTAGGAAAAATACGGACATAATCAAAGTAAGATACTTCAATAGTGAACATACCTGTCCATTGAGGGATCGGGTATTAAGTAAGGTACAAGATAATATTGGGTTTGTTAGTGGTGTGACAGCTCCAAAATTGGTGAATCAAAAAAGAAAACATACTCCAAATGATATAATTGATGATGTTAGGGCACTATATGGTGTTGAAAGTTCTTACCAACAAGCATGGCGGGCTAAACATGCATTGGAGATGATAAGGGGTAAACCTGCAAATGCATATAGACAGATATCAAGATACATATATATCTTAAAAACTATGCATCCAATGTAACACCTCGCTATTTGAAAGAACTAGAAAGAGCTAGAATTAGAATAGTCATTTTTGTAAAGAATGGAAAATCTGGAAAATTGGTTAAGTTATGTTAAGTTTGAGTTTTGGGTCAACTTCAAACGACCATAACTCCTACCTCAAGATGAGTTAGGTGTGCTACAAGATACCATAGGAAATATCTTTGAATTATCTTTCCAATGCCGCCAAGTTTTCTCAATTCCGAGTTCGTATGACGGAGATATATCCATTTAAAATTGGGCTGACTAGATAAGGAAAGTTAAAAATCAGATTTTAGAAGGGTATTTTGGTCTTTTCCATACCTAGCTAATTAATTTCATTTTTGGTAATTAAGTTGGGGTCTAAACTGATTGGATTCAATTTACGCTTTTGAAATTGAGTTAGGGTTTCGAGAGAAGAGAAAAGAAGAGGAGAAAGAGGAGAAGAAACAAAGAATCATCAAATTCTCGAAGCTAAGATCATGGATTTCGTCAAGGGGTGATCCCTACGAGGTATGTGAGATCACAAATTATTGTTAGTTCACCCACGCGCCAATCATGATTCAATTCAGCGTAATTGTGTTTCTTGAAAGAAAAGATTATGAGTTCTTGATGAAATTTGTTTAAGCTCTTATGGGTTCTTGTTATTGGAATTGTTAATAAGTTTCTTGAGTTTGATTCATGAAATTAGGTGATTTTGAGTAGATTCCTACATATATTGGTGATATAGTCAAATCTAAGTGTTTGGAAAAAAAACCAATTGAATCTAAAGTGTTTAGAGTGGAAAAAAGAGCATGAAAATTCATCAAAAAATCTGGGAAAGGGGGTGGGGCGTCTCTTCACTCAGAGCAGCCCACAAAGTTCTCTGAAATTTGGCCTTTGGGGCGCCGCACCAGCCAGAGCGCCCCATGCCCGTGTCTGAAGTTTCAACAGTCGAACCCCGCGCCACTCAGAGAAGTAGGCATGTCGGGCCTTTCACCTTCTCCTACTTCTTTCCGATTGAGATCCCTAGCAACGTACCCAAGTTTTCTAGTTGATTTCTACACTCTAAGGTACGTCTAAACATCATAAAATCATCTATAAACATGAGACCATGAGCCTTGAATCCATAATTCAATTCAAGGAAAGTTAAGAGTTACGTCAAGAGAAGTTCATAGAGTCTTCCAAAAGTCTTTTACAAATGTTTTAACTTTCTTTTAAGGCTTGAGTTTGGAGTTGATTAAAGAGTAAGAGTAAAGTTCATTTCTTCAAAAGATTATACGGGAACTATGTATTCCCAAGAGTTGAAATGTTTTCACATTTGAACAAGAAGGGAAACACCTATTTCAAAGAGAGCTTTTAAGCTAGTTTTTAAGTAATTACCTCAAATCACAGAAAGAGTTTTGTTTTTAAAACATATGAGATGAGTATATTTTGGTAGTAGTATTGAGCACCGATATGGGGATGAGTTCATAATAACTCAAGTCTCCATAAACCATGTAGTTATCGTGGGTAGAAAGGGTCATACTTTTTAGCTGACACCTTAGTGCTTTTTAGCATAGACTAGTGGATCCACTTAGTTGAGGTATTCTATATCACGGCAAGGTATAGGACAGTGCTAGCAGTGTGGGCGATATGTTGTATCATCACTTGAGAGAAACTCTCACAGTATTATATTACTTTATATGTAAACTGAGTTGTTATTGTATTTCTTGAATACATTGAGTTGTCATCTACTGTTTTTTAAATGCTTTCTATAAACTGCACCTTTATTGTTGTTTTAATTTGCATTTGAGTTGAGTACCCATAAGTTGAGTAAAGCTAAGGTAAGTATTCCTTTCAGATTCTTTTCAAGCTTATGTCCTGTTTAGTTTTCCCCTCGCATGCTCGTAAATTCAATGTACTGATGCCAGTTGGCCTGCATCATTTTATGATGCTGATACAGGTAACTAGGATCAGCATACAGTGCCTCGTTGATCCGGTTGAGCACTCAGAGTTAGTTGGTGAGCCTCCTTGCTTCCGAAGGATTCCCTTTTTATTTCTTTGTTAGTCAGTTGTTAGGATGATCGGGGGTCTTGTCCCGACATCCCTCTTAGTATTTAGTGGCTTCATAGACAGTTAGATATGAGTTCTTTAGTCTTGTATTTCAGATGTTTTTGCTAAAAGACTTGAGTTGTCACTTTGGCTAATTTGAATGTTTATCCTTAAATGTTCTAAGTTTATTTGAGACAATTGCTTTAAAGTACATTTGAATCCTTGTATTAATGTTTTAAGTCTTCCGCTATGAGTTAATCCAGGCCAAGGGTCCACTTGGGGCCAGCAATGGTTCTCGAGTGTCAGTCCCACCCAGGGTGTAGGCTCGGGACATGACAAACTTGGTATCAAAGCACAGAGTTAAAGAGTCCTAGGGAGTCTATGAAGTCATTTTTGTGGAGTTCTAGTTATTGGTGTGAAACGCGCCACATCTATAATAAGGAGGCTGCAACATTTAGGAAATTCTTTCACTTATTTCATACTCATGTCGTGCAATAGAATTAATCTCTATGAAGTTTAATTCTAACTCGTACTTGCGCATGTCTTTCAGATCATGTATCCACGAAGAGCTGTCAGATGTCATTCTGCTAGGCATAATGTCAAGGAACAAGGGGTACCTAATGCACTTGAAGTGCAACCCCAAGGAGAGGTCACCAATGTTGAATTTCGGAAAGCAATTTGAATGCTAAGTCAAGATGTGACCAACCAAGTTGGGCAACAAAGAGGGGCTTGACAGGAAGAGGCTGATACTTCAAAGATCCGTGAGTTCTTGAGAAGGAATCCTCCAAGCTTCACAGGTTCAAGCACTACTGAGGATCCGAAAAATTTAGTCAAGGAACTGCAAAAGGTATTTGAGGTTATGCATGTTGCCGATGCTGAGCCAGTGGAACTAGTTGCCTATCAACTGAAGAGTGTTGCTAGGATTTGGTTTGACCAGTGGAAGAAGGGTAGGGCTGATGATGCACCGATTTTGAGTTGGTTTGTGTTCAAGAGTGCTTTCTTGGGGCGTTTCTTTCCCCGTGAACTGAGAAAAGCCAATGTGTGAGAATTCCTTACCCTTAAGAAGGATTTACTAAGTGTTCATGAGTATAGTTAGAAATTCACCCAACTTTCCCGATATACTCCGGAGATGGTTGCGGATATGAGGAGCAGGATGAGTCTATTTATTGCGGGGTTGTCCCATTTATCAAAAAAAAGGGCAAGGTAGCTATGCTAATAGGGGACATGGACATAGCAAGGTTGATGTTTATGTGTAACAGGTTGAGGAAAAGAAGTTGGGGGATACGGAAGAGTTTAGAAACAAGAAAACTAAGATAGGGAATGAGTCTGAGTAGCAAAGGAGTAATGTGAACCGTTCTTCTTTTCAACAAAAGTAAAAGGGACCTGCTCCATCATTTGCTAGTGCACCTGCACCTAAAAACAAAGGTGAGTATAATGGTCAGAATTCGCAAAAATTTAGAGCTAGACCAGCGCAGTCTCAGGGTAGTATGGCACAAGGAGGTAGTTGGGCTCCTGCATGTGCTAAGTGTGGTAGGAACCACCCAGGTAAGTGTCGTGATGGCTCCACTGGTTGTTTCAAGTGTGGACAAGAGGGTCACTTAATGAAATAGTGCCCTAAGAACCGACAGGTAATGGGAATCAGGGCAATAGAGCCCAATCTTCATTAGTTGCTCTACCAGAAAGAGCTATTTCTAGAGGAGCTACTTTAGGGGTAGGCGGAAGAGCAAACTGCCTATATGCTATCACGAGTCATCAAGAGCAAGAGAATTCTCCATATGTTGTCATTGGTATGATCAAAGTTTTTACTCTTAATGTTTATTCTTTGCTAAACCAAGGAGCGAGTTTATCTTTTGTGACTCTTTATGTTGCAATGAAATTTCATGTTCTTCCAGAGAAACTTTGTGAGCTCTTTTGTGTTTCTACACTTATTGGGGAGTCTATTCTAGCTGAGCGAGTCTATCGTGATTGTACCATTTCCATCAATCACAAGAGCACCATGGCTGATTTAGTTGAGTTAGACATGGTAGATTTTGATGTCATTCTGGGTATGGACTGGCTTCATACCTGTTATGCCTCCATTGATTATAGAACTCGAGTTGTCAAGTTCCAGTTTCCTAATAAGCCAGTTATAGAGTGGAGTAGTAGTTCAGTAGTGCCTAAGGGTCATTGTATTTCGTACCTTAGGAAAGAAAGTTAGTTTCCAAGGGTTGTGTGTATCACTTAGTCCGAGTTAATGACTCTAGTGTTGAGATACCTCTTATTGAGTCAGTTCCAATTGTGAGTGAGTTTCTAGAAATTTTCCGTGATGATCTACCCGGAGTCCCTCCTAAGAGAGAGATAGACTGCGATATAGATATTCTTCCTGACACTCGTCCAATATCTATTCCGCCATATTGAATGGCTTCAACAGAGTTGAAAAAGCTAAAAGAACAGTTGAAAGATTTCCTTGATAAGGGTTTTATTTGACCAAGTGTCTCACCTTGGGGCGCTCCAGTCTTATTTGTGTGAAAGAAAAATGGTTCCCTTAGAATGTGTATAGACTACCGCCAGTTGAACAAGGTTACCATCAAGAATATCCTCTTCTGAGAATTGATGATCTTTTCGATCAGCTTCAACGTACCACCTGTTTCTCTAAAATAGACCTCAGATCAGGCTACCATTAGTTGAGGGTAAGGGAATGTGATATTCCAAAGATAGCTTTCAGGACCCGTTATGGTCATTATGAGTTTTTGCTCATGTCGTTCGGTTTAACCAATGCGTCTGTAGCATTCATGGACCTTATGAATAAAGTATTCAAGCCTTATTTAGATATGTTTGTTATCACGTTCATTGATGACATTCTAATCTATTCGAGGAATGAGGAAGATCATACTAGCCATCTCAGAATAGTTCTTCAAACTCTAAAGGATAGAGAGTTGTATGTCAAGTTCTCTAAGTGTGAGTTTTGTCTTGAGTCTGTGGTATTCTTAAGCTACATTATTTACGGTGATGGGATTAGAGTTGACACTCTGAAAATAGAGGCAGTGCAGAATTGGCCTAGACCCACATCTCCAAATGATATTAGGAGTTTCTTGTGGTTGGCTGGATATTATAGAAGGTTCGTAGAGGGTTTCTCATCTATTTCATCCCATTTCACCAAGTTGACTCAGAAAACAGTGAAGTTTCAATGGTCTTAAGCTTGTCAGAAAAGCTTTCAGGAATTAAAAAGATGTTGTCTACAACCCCAGTATTGACCTTACCAGAAGGTACGCAAGGCTTTGTGGTATATTGTGATGCATCTAGAGTTGGTTCTGGTTGTGTGTTACTGCAGAATGGTAAAGTTATAGCTTGTGCCTCCAGACAGTTGAAAGTTCACGAGAAGAATTACCCAACCCATGACTTAGAGTTGGCTGCAGTAGTATTTGCTTTGAAAATATGGTGTCACTATCTTTATGGTGTTCATGCAGATGTATTAACCGATCACAAGAGTCTTAAGTACGTGTTTATTCAGAAAGAGCTTAATCTCAGATAGAGAAGGTGGTTAGAGTTACTCAAGGATTATGACAAGAGTATCATTTATCACCCAGGTAAGGCTAATGTTGTTGTTGTTGATGCCTTGAGCAGATTGTCTGTGGGTAGTACCACCCATATTGAGAAAGATAAGAAAGAGTTACACTACATCATTTTAGGCCTACGGCCACCCCAATAAAGTGTAGCCTAAACTAGCAAAAAGTGTGGCCTTTGATAAAAGGCAACACTTTTGGACTTTAAGCAACGCTTTTTAGGGGGTGGCCAAAACGAGCGTAACCTTTGACATTAGGCAACGCTTTTGAAATGTCGCCATAGCAGCTACACTTAAAAAGTGTGGCCAAAGAGGTATAAAGGGCATGCTTTGTAGTAACTCATTAGCAACACCTTTTGTTTGATTATACTACACTTAAAAGTGTGGCCTTTTCTTTGTTATTGGTCACATTTAAAAAGTGTTGCCTTTTATATCTCATCTAGAACAACACTTATAAAGTGTGGCAATGTTGTGTAAAATTTTTATAGCCACAATTTTTCATTTTTAAGAATAATTTTTATTTGCATATATTCAATAATCACATAATTAAAAATATAAGTGATCTAAAGCGAAAAATTAGCTAATAAATAAATCAAAGCTATATATTTCGAACAAGCTTCGAAAATCATGTCTTGTACAACCAATACTTAGAAAGTGATTGCTTAAAGATCTCTACTATCAATAAATTCCACAAAATCTAATGCATTCAAATAAATATGACAATAGTACAAACACTCTTCATCGTTCAATACAATAGATAGAGTTTACTTCTGGCCACTATTCAAATTCAATTACCGGCGTTTTCCTGCACATTCAAAATAAAATTAGAAGTTAGTGAAATAAATCATGTATTTAATATGCTCAATACCAGTCATTTTTAACAATACTTCCCAACCCCTTCCCAATGTAGTGGTACTGCATGTTATGAAAAATAGGACTCTTAGTTCCTATTAAAGCATGTATTTCATATGCTAATAAGATGTCACAGTAAGTAACTACAACAAAATCCATAAATGTTGCAAAGAAATTGTGCACACCTTCTCGTAGTTGTTGAATATAGCTGGAAACAAGAAAAAGAGGAAACCAAATTTATGGTGAAACGATGACCAGTTAGCAAATACTTAGACGAGCTTCAAATGAAAGGACACCTGCCTCTGTATTTTCATTTTCTTGTTTATTTTTTCTTTAGTGCTGAGTGAAAGGTACAATTTAAACTTACGCATGTTGATCTGTGCTCCATTTGTTTCCATAAACACTGATCCCTTGATTTACCTGTGAATGGAAAAAAATAGTATAAACATAAACACCAGGAAATCTTATTCACAAATGAAATTCTATCAACAATCTGAATTAGTGAATGAAAGGAGATCTTATTCATAATTGAACTTCTATTAGGAGTGTCAAAGGTGAAGTGCAGCTGCAAGTAAACCAAAGGCAGACATTTTAGAGGTTCTTCCGCCCACCCAATCAAAAATAGGGAATCTGGCTAATCAACACTCAATTCTAAAAGTGTTGTCAAGAAATGAGTTCTATTGTGTAATGGCAACACCCTGCACATGAGTGGCAGTAAGCAACAATGAGAAGTGAGAACTATTTAAGAGCAATGCTATGCACAACGTGCAGTGTATACTATAATGGAGAGTGAACAAAAAGATGGAACCAGAGGATAACAGACCAACAAGAAACTTTTCGTAGACCTACTAAAACTCCTAAACCAGTAGATGTAGATTAAATAGAGGTAAACCAGACATATTTTTTTTTAACTCAGTTCCACAGAACATTCATTTTCTTAACAAAATGCGATACTCATCAGAAAGCTAGTCCATATTATGGCTAAAATATATGACAGCAGAAAAAAGAACCTGAGGTCAAAACCTATTTTCAAATATCAGGCCGGCTTCATGGACGACCTTCAGAACTTCTAGCAAGCCATTTCAGGTTTTTGGAGTGCCTCCTGCACTCTAAGTAACATAAAAAGATAAAAAATAGCATAAAAAAACCTCTATTTATGCAGCCCCAAGCGCTTTGGCATAGTGGTTAGACTACAACGTCTGATGTGTAGGTTAGTCGCACGTCACGGGTTCAAACACTGCCACAGAACAAAAGCACGGTATTTAAGTGGAGGAGGGTAGAGGAGTTGGCTTATTATCTACCGAGATCCCGTGTGTCACTAGCCCTTGGAGATTTCTCGGTTATCAAAAAAGGATTCTCTAGTGACTGCACTCAGTGGAAGTGTATATCTCTATAAATAATCAGTATGAGTAAGCTATTGATGTCTGCATTTTCATCAGTAATTGGTTCAAATGTTTGAATTTAGTTCACCATTACAGTAACTAAGCTCATCCCTGCCACAAAATAATCATTTGTATTAGTAACACCTTACACAACATATCGCATATGCATAGTCTCATTTTGCAAATTTGTCCAATTAAACTTACTGCATCATCAAGAATTGTCCAACATTTTAGTTATTTTCAATGACACAATTCAAATGTCTAAATGAAACTTACTTGACGATTTTAAGGAAGGGATTTTGTATTCTGCCTTGAATGTATGCTTTAATAAATGTGATGACCCAACTCTTGTTTTCTCAGGCTAAAGCCCAAATACTTCATTAATAGAACTTTAGAACAAGTCATTTGGAAGGTTATAGTCCAACATCTAAACTTTGCAAGAGCTGTTGTCCCATAAAATTATAGTCCAAGTGGACAAAGAGTTTAAAATTCAACCAGAGTTTGAATTATGCTTTAATTATATGATTGGGCCTTACATACTTTATTTATTGTGTGAAAAAAATTAACATACAATGGTACCCAAGAGTGTGATCAAAGTGATCAATGAAGTGGATCAAGAATCATGAGGTCTCAAGTTCAAATATCAACAGAGATAAAAACACTGGATAATTTCTTTCTCATCTGTTCTATCATTGGTAAGAAGAGTTACATGGTATATGTTACTGGTAGCAAATGATAGTATTCCTTGGAATTAGTCGAAGTATATAAGGAATTGTTGGTCTACAAGAGTTGGTACTCAACATGGTAGAAACAGGAAATTGTATTGCATATTCAATTCTAAAGCAAGCATTAAGCTACAGATTTGGGTTTGAAGGGACCCAAATCTGATCAGAACAAGGATGACTATCACATGAAAAATGTGCATAATCTCAAACATCAAACAATGTCACTTACTGTGCATACAAACTCTTTCCAATGGAAAATAGAAAGAAAGATATATCTTCAATTGCTCTGTATCATTCTGAATTTTGATTGAAGAATCCGTATGATTTTGAGATGAAACAACATTATTTCTGTCTCTAGGATTTGGGAAGTTGCTTACAATACTAGCTGTTATATTTAGCTGCAAAATTAGAACCAAAAGAAGTAGTTTTATTATACATATGAAAAATACAGAACTACAAAAGTAAAACCACGATATAACTGTATGAAAATGGACATTATATCATCCATACCTTTGTTATGAGCTAGTAGAAAATGAAATTCCAATGAAAAACCAATCTCCTAGAAGTTTATCATACCATAATAGACTACAATCTATTTGGAAACTATAATCAAATGGCATAAAGATATATAATAAAGAAAGTTCACTATTTATTACCCCAATAGCAACAAGTTCATAGCCCAAAAAACAAAATATTAATTACAGCATATGGAAACCAGTGTTAGATGCAAAAAGAAATAAAGCACATCAATACAATCTGAAATATTACTAGAATTTATGATCTAGAATGTGACGTAAGAAAGATTTGAATTCATCTAAACCGTTCATTTCCAACAAAGGTCCATCTGATGGTTCCAGGTCAACCTGAGGCAATAAAAAATTATTATCAAATTGAGTAAGTAGATGCCTAAACTATAGATAACAAGGTAAAATTCCTAAAGATAATAAATACACAGGGCATAGAGAAAGGTAAATTAGTTTCTGATCCACCTATATTACACATGATGAATATTTTTATCTAAGAAAATACTAGTAAAGTTTTAAGAATTCATACCTCCATTGGTTGAGCCATACAAAATCTTCTCCTTCCTAAAACTAAGAAAGAGCAGAGATTTAATTGATCAACAGACTAGTCAGGTGATCTATGCAAATCATTGATCTATTCAAGACAGAGAAAACTGTTGTGAATCAGAAATATAAATAATAGAGGAAATGTAAATGTGAAATATAAATACCATAGATAGTTCTTAATTCTTGCATCTATCAGAGTAGTAGATATTTACTCTTTTTCTTTATATTTTAAATTTTATGTCTTACAGCTGGAGCACCAACAACTGATTGTTGATGTTGGAGCTTTGCCTCATCTTGCAAATCTGCTGAAGAGGGAAAAAGATGCTTAGAACTCTCGAGCAGTCAATGGTGTCATTCAATGGGCAGCTGATGCAGTCACAAATCTTGTTCATGAAAGCAGTAGCATCAAAACTCATTTTAAGTTAGTTTATTTGTATGTAAAAACATTGTAATTGTATAATCAGCGAAAAATGGAAATAGAGAAAAATGAAAGAAGAACTAGGCTTCAAGATTGTAAAACAATGTAATTGTTCCTGATCTGGTATTTGATCACGAAAGCAATCAGGGGTCCACAAAGACTAGCCCATACTCTTTGTGTTCTGTTTCATCATCGATATCACTCTGGTACATAAAATGGAAACTGGAAGATTTATTCCTATTCAGAAGTGGTTCTGAGGGTAGAGCGAGCAGTAAAGATCAATTAAACAAGTTTTTGAAGAAACGCGCGAGCAGGAGGAGGATGCGAAGACTTCAAGCTTCAAATCAACTTCTAGCAGTGTTGCATCATCATCAGTATCAACCTCCTTTATGAGAAGGAGGAGGGAGATTTAGGCTCATGAGTTGCATTACACGTTGAATAGGCCATTTTCCGAAGAGATGAAGAGGAAAACATTTTTTCCATACAAGAAATTAGGGGTACTAGGTTGCTTAGGATTCATTACGTCAATGGATGATACAAGTACTAGAGGTGTTGCTCCTTCTATGTCCATGAATCATCGTCAATATAATCTCATCATCTCTATGTAAAATATTTTCGTCAATTTGCTATTGTACCACTGTATATCGTAGTTTATATGAGGACATAAAACATTTATGACCTCCAATGTTCTTGCAAGAAGTTAAATCTGTTTGTACAATATTGTTTTTGAGATATATATCTATGTGTGGAACATGTTAGCACGAGGAAACGATGAAAAACACAATAATTAACATGCTACATTATAATATCTTCATCAGATTAAAGAAGACGAAAAACTTTCACTATTCTTACATGTTAATGAAGTTATATAGATATTTGCATGTTAAGCATAAACAAAAGAATCAAATTAAAAGTAAATTGGAGGGTGGGAGAAGAACAAAATATCCCCACAATCCTCTAACAGTTAGGATGAGGAATAGTCAATAATCTATCTACCTATGCTATTCTAATTCATGAATTTGCTACAGTTGGGAGCTCCACACTGACAAGGGACTTTAGCCTCATCATTCTGATGAGGTTCAAATCTATAATCAAAGGTTAACTCATTCCCTGCTGAAACATCCTTTCTAGCAAAAGGAACGATCCGATCCTCATTTTCTCCCAGACTTATGATCCTTGAAAAGCAATTTGGCATGCATGAGTGGTTGATTAATAGACTACAATCTATTATAAAATTGTAATCAATAGGCATAAAGATAGCCAATAAACAAAGTTCGCTATTTATTACTTATACTAGGCACAAATAATCTAAAAGCCAACAAAATCAAGCACAAACATTTCAAAACCCAATCTAAAGCACCACTCCAGAATGCCTGACCAATTTAAATGCACACCGAGTTTATACTATATGTAATATATCGAAATTGAAATTCATAAACAATGAAGGTAATTTAAACCTAAAATTGCATCAAACATTTAAAAATGCATAAAATGAAGAGATAGTCATATAAATTATAATTTTTTTAATACCATCGACGTGGCGAGACTGATGAACAAGAAGAAGGCTGGCCTATATGATCAATGTGACTAAATCTACGTTTGCTTCCACATCTTGAATCCGCTCTGGTATATATTCAAACTTTTCCAAATGATGCTAGTTTTCTTTAAACGATCTCTCAAGTTTTTCGGATGAAGGCGAAGAGCGATTAGGAAAATCACCACATATCTGAGGTAAAGGAGCGACAAGGAGCTTTGTTGAGTGACCATGTTGATTTCTTTTGGTCGAAATGAGAAGAAGAGGGCAGGTTTTAGGGTTTCATTTCTTAGACGGCGATTTGGGCAAAGTGACAGAGCTCTTTAGGTTAGATATACTAGTAGTGAAAGTGTTTTTATTTTTTAGAGTTGAATTGTGTTTTTATTTTTGTAGAAGTTTTTTTTTGTTTTTTGGATAATTAGAAATTGGAGGGAGAGTTAAGTATGTTGGAGGGAAAATAATATTTCAGTAAAATATTTAGGGAAACTACAAGGTCACAATTGTTAAGTGTTGTTTTAGATTTACATAAATAGCACACTTTAAAAGTGTAGTCATATGTGTAAATAGGTGCTGCCAATTATATCATTATATGGCAATGCTTAAAAGGTGTTGCCTATGCCACTAAAGAGCACGCTTTAGAAGTGTTGCCAATATTATTGTGGCTAAAAGCAAAAAACTATAACTACACTTCAAAAATGTACCCAAAAATATTTTAGGCAACACTTTATAAATGTTGCCCAGATTTAGTGTGGGCTTAGGCCTAAAATAGTGTAGTGTTAGCAAAAGATGTGCACAGACTTGCACGATTAAGAGTTCGACTAATGGATTACACAGAAGGAGGAGTAGTGGTGATGAATGGGGATGAATCATCATTAGTGTCAGAAGTAAAAGAGAAGCAATAGAAAGATCCTATTTTTCTTGAATTAAAGGCAAATGTTCATAAGCAAAAATTATTGGCTTTTGAACAAAGGGGAGATGGCGTATTGAGGTATCAAGGTAGAATGTGTGTATCAAGGGAGGATGAACTCCAAGAGAGGATCGTGGAGGAAGCTCATAGCTCCATATATTCTATCCATCTGGGTTCCACAAAGATGTATCTCGATTTGAGAAAAGTTTATTGGTGGAGTAGTATGAAGAAGGGCATTGCAGAGTTTGTTGCTAATTGTCTGAATTGCCAATAAGTTAAAGTAGAGCACGAAAAGCCCGGTGGTATGGCTCAGAATATAGAACTTCCAGAATGGAAGTGGGAGATGATCAATATCGATTTCATTACTGGGTTACCACGGTCTCGCATGGAACATGATTTTACTTGGGTGATTGTTGATAGAATGACAAAGTCAACCCACTTTTTGTCGGTAAGACTACCATACAGCAGAGGACTATGCCAAGTTATATCTTTAAGTGGTAGTTAGAGTTCATGGGGTACTAGTTTTGATTATTTCAACAGAGGTGCGCAATTTACTGCACAGTTCTGGAAATCTTTTCAGAATGGCTTGGGTTCAAAGATGAACTTAAGTACTGCTTTTCATCCTCAAACATATGGTCAAGCATAGTGCACTATTCAGACTTTAGAAGATATGTTGAGGGCCTGCGTGATTGATTTCAAAGGTAATTGGGATGATCACCTACCCCTCATTGAGTTCGCTTATGACAATAGTTACCACTCTAGCATCTAGATGGCTCTGTATGAAGCTCTTTATGGGAGAACGTATAGATCTCCAATTGGATGGTTTAAGGTTGGTGAAGCAGGGTTGATAGGACAAGACTTAGTTCATCAGGCTATGGAGAAAGCAAAAGTCATTCAAGAGAGATTGAAAACAACGTAGGGTCGTCAGAAATCCTACACTGATGTTGGGAGAAGGGAGTTAGAGTTTGAAGTAGATGATTGCGTATACTTGAAGGTTTCACCCATGAAGGGTGTTATGAGATTTGGTAAGAAGGGGAAGCTTAGTCCCCAGTATATTGGCCCTTACAAAATACCCAAAAGAGTTGGTAATGTAGCTTATAAGTTAGTGCTACCCCAAGAGTTGGCAGCGGTTCATCCGGTATTTCATGTTTCCATGTTGAAGAAGTGCATTGGAGATCCTTCACTTATCATACCTACTGAAGATATTGGTATCAAGGATAGTTTGTCTTATGAGGAGATCCGTGTTCAGATTCTAAACCATCAGGTTCGCAAGTTGAGTACCAAGGAAGTAGCATCAGTCAAGGTTCTTTGGAGAAACCAGGTTGTTGAGGAAGCTACTTGGAAAACTAAGGAGGATATGAAGAAGAGATATCCACATCTCTTTGATCCCGGAGAAATTCCAGACCAAGGTACTAATTCTCTTCTTAGTACTGTTTAATTTATATACTTGATGTGTTAAATTTGCTTGTTGGGTGGTTGAGCTGAATGTTAGATGTTACACCGTTAGCCTACTAAGAGTAATCTCATCCGAGGACGGATGTTCCCAAGGGGGCAATATTGTAACACCTCGCTATTTGAAAGAACTAGAAAGAGCTAGAATTAGAATAGTCATTTTTTAAAAGAATGAAAAATCTGGAAAATTGATTAAGTTATGTTAAGTTTGAGTTTTAGGTCAAATTCAAATGACCATAACTCTTATCTTAGGATGAGTTAGGTGTACTACAAGATACCGTAGTAAAGATCTTTGAATTATTTTTCCAACGCCACCGAGTTTGCTCAATTCCAAGTTTGTATGAGGGAGATGCGTCCATTTGAAGTTGGGCTGACTAGATAAGGAAAGTCAAAACCGGATTTTAGAAGGGTATTTTGGTCTTTTTCATACCCAGCTAATTAATTTCATTTTTGGTAATTAAGTTGGGGTCTAAACTGATTGGATTCAGTTTACGCTTTTGAAATTAAGTTAGGGTTTTGAGAGAAGAGAAAAAGAGAGGAGAAGAAACAAAGAATCGTCAAATTCTCGAAGCTAAGATCATGGATTTCGTCAAGGGGTGATCCCTACTAGGTATGTGAGATCATATAGCATTGGTTTGGTTCACCCACGCTCCAATCATGATTCAATTCAGCGTAATTGTGTTTCTTGAAAGAAAAGATTATGAGTTCTTGATGAAATTTGTTTAAGTTCTTGTGGGTTCTTGTTGTTGGAATTGTTAAGAAGTTTCTTGAGTTTGATTCATGAAATTAGGTGTGATTTTGAGTAGATTCTTACATATATTGGTGATATAGTCAAATCTAAGTGTTTGAAAAAAAACAATTAAATTTAGAGGGTTTAGAATGGAAAAACGAGCATAAAAATTTGTCAAAAAATCTGGGAAAAGGGGTGGAGTGCCGCACCACTCAGAGCGCCCCACAAAGTTCTCTGAAATTTGGCTTCTGGGGCGCCGCGCAAGCCAGAGCGCCCCAAGCTCGTGTTTGAAGATTCAAGGCTGGCGCCCCGCGCCACTCAAAGCGCCAGGGACGCCAGGCCTTTCACCTTTTCCCACGTCTTTCCATTTGAGTTCCCTAGATACGTACCTAAGTTTTCTAGTGGAGTTCTGCACTCTAAGGTACGTCTAAACATCATGAAATCATTCATAAACATGAGATCATGTGCCTTGAATCCATAATTCAATTAAAGGAAAGTTAAGAGTCAAGTCAAGAGAAGTTCATAGAGTCTTCCAAAAATCTTTTACAAATGTTTTAACTTTCTTTTAAGGCTTGAGTTTTGAGTTGAGTAAAGAGTAAGAGTAAACTTCATTTCTTCAAAAGATTATACAGGAACTAAGTTTTCCCAAGAGTTGAAATGTATTCACATTTGAACAAGAAGGGAAACACTGATTTCCAAGGGAGGTTTTAAGCTAGTTTTTGAGTAATTAACTCAAATCACATAAAGAGTTTTGTTTTTAAAACATATGAGCTGAGTATATTTTGGGAGTAGTATTGAGCACCGATATGGGGATGAGTTCATAATAACTCAAGTCTCCATAAACCATGTAGCCTTCGTGGGTAGAAAGGGTCATACTTTTTAGATGACACCTTGGTGCTTTTCTCATAGACTAGTGGATCCACTTAGTTGAGGCATTCTATATCATGGCAAGGTATAGGACAGTTCTGGCGGCGTGGGCGAGATGTTGTATCATCACTTTAGCACATAGTGATGGTTGTCGGTTAGAGAAACTCCCACAGTATTATATTACTTTATACATAAACTAAGTTGTTATTGTATTCCTCTAATACATTGAGTTGTCATCTACTGTTTTAAATGTTTTCTATAAACTGCACCTTTATTGTTGTTTTACTTTACATTTGAGTTGAGTACCCATGAGTTGAGTAAAGTTAAGGTAAGTGTTCCTTTCAGATTCCTTTCAAGCTTATGTCCTGTTTAGTTTTCCCCTCGCATGCTCGTACATTCAATGTACTGATGCTAGTTGGCCTGCATCATTTTATGAATCAAATACAGATAACCATGATCAGCATCCAGCACTTCATTGACCCAGTTGAGCAGTCAGAGTTAGTTGGTGAGCCTCCCTACTTCCGGAGGATTCCCTTTTTATTTCTTTGTAAGTCAGTTGTTAGGATGATCGGGGGTCTTGTCCCGACATCCCTCTTAGTATTTAGAGGCTTCATAGATAGTTAGATATGAGTTCTTTAGTCTTGTATTTCAGATGTTTTGCTAAAAGACTTGAGTTGCCACTTGGGCTAATTTTAATGTTTATCCTTAAACGTTCTAAGTTTATTTGAGGCAGTTATTGTTAAAGTGCATTTGGATCCTTGTATTAATGCTTTAATTCTTCCGCTATGAGTTAAGCCAGTCAAAGGGTCCGCTTGGGGCCAACAATGGTTCTCGAGCGCCAGTCCCGCCCAGGGTGTAGGCTCGAGGTGTGACATCCAAATTCATATATACGGATGCACAAGTCGGAAAAAAATGAGTTTATGTATCTATTCATATTATTAAGTCCAATGATGAGAGGGTTTATGTTTTGTAGGCCTGTTGTTATTGTTGATGGTTTACATCTTAGCGGAACTTACCGAGGGACATTTTTATCGGCAAGGACACTTGATAAGGCAGGTATGTCATGTTGTTTATGAATTTAATATTTTAAAATAGTAATTTTAACATTCTATAACAAATATGTATAAAGAATTATAATGTTGCGTGTTTCTATGTTAAGGTTGCATATTGTCGTTAGCTTATGGAATTGTAGACATGGAAAATAATTGTTCATGGACATGGTTCTTTCAACAGTTTAAAAATGTATTTGGTGAGAAAGAAAAAATGTGTGTTGTATCTGATAGAAATGAAAGCATACTGAATAGTGTAAGTATTGTTTATCCAAATGTTCCTCATTTTGTATGCATATGGCACCTTTGGAAAATTGTTTGTACAAACTTAGAAGAAGCAAATCCATACTAAGTGATCTGTTTTATTCAATGGCAAAGGCTTATCAAAGAGATCATTTTGAAAATTAATGGCTAAATTTGAAAAAGTAGATAGAAGAGTTAAGAAGTATCTTCAAGATGCTGGGTATGAAAGGTGGTCTAGATCTCATGCAGCAATGAACATGGGGATAATGATGAGTTCGAACATAGAGGAATGTATCAATGGTTGCCTTGGTGATGCACGACAATTACCTATTATAGACTTTTTGGAAGAAGCTAGAATTCTATTTAGTTCTTGGAATTGCAAAAATTGAGAAATAGCATCTTATACAAAGGGAACATTTGGGAGGAGATTTGAAAAAATATTGATTATAAACGCGTCCAAATGTGCGAAAATGAAGGTACATATTTGTATTACAAGTATTATGTATCTAGCTTTACTTCTCATTATATTGTTGTGTATACCAAATGAAAAATCGTGTAATGTGTCTCTAATTTGTAAACAATTGCAGGTTGTTCCATCTTCTGAATTTATTTTTTCAGTGTACGAAGGTGGGATAAGATACATTGTTTGTCTTGAGAGAAAAACTTGTTCATGTGGTAGATTTCAACATAACGAGATACCTTGTGCACACGTAATGGTTGTTTTCAAGAAGAGAAATATTACAGATGTACACACATACTGCTCTGATTACTATAAACATGATGCATTAACAAACACATATACAGTTTCAATGGAACCAATGCTAGACAAAAGTAATTGGACAGCTCAGGAATGTATTTTGGAAGAACTCGTCTTGCCACCAAGATACAAAAAAAACTCCTAATATACCAAGTGAAAAGAGGAAAAAATCCAGATGAAAAGCTAACCACAAACACGAAATGTTGTGAACGTTGTGGACAAGAAGATCACAATAGAAGAATATGTACTTTCTTCCCAAAAGATTCTTGATGATTACTTTTTAGGAGTACTTTTATGCTTCATGTCTAATAATTTTCTGGATATTTTGAATCTGTTAATAAGATTTCTGGATATTTTGTATATGCTAATAAAATAGTATCAGTTGTTGTGGTTTACATCGATGTTATAAGAGACAACCTGTTAAAAGATACTAAATATATTGAAAATTAATTGTTTCGTACCAAGTGTAAAATATATAGTATCAGGTGTTGTGCTACATACAAATTGGTTATTTTGATAATCAATTGTGTATCATATACATAATAATTTTCTGGATATTTCGTATTTGCTAATAAAATAGTATCAGTTGTTGTGATTTACAATAATGTTATAAGAGACAACCTGTTAAAAGATACTAAATATATTGAAAATTAACTGCTTTGTACCAAGTGTAAAATATATAGTATCATGTGTTGGGCTACATACAAATTTGTTATGTGAGAATCAATTGTGTATCATATACATAATAATTTTCATGATATTCTATATCTGGTAATAATATAGTATCAGTTGTTGTGATTTATATCGAGGTTACAATAGACAACTTGTTAAATCATACTAAATAAATTAAAAATTAATTGTTTTGTACCAAGTGTAAAATAAATAGTATCAGTTGTTGGGATACATAAAAATTTGTTATTTGAGAATCAATTTTGTATCATATACATAATAATTTTTAGGATAGTTGTATCTGCAGGTGATATTGTATCAGCAGTATTGGTGTGTACCATACTTATAAGATACAATTTGTAACAAGTTACTATATATATTGAAAACAAAATTAAAAGTGAAATACAGAATTTTGGACAAAAACAGTCTTGAAATTTATAATTATAAATTACTTAGAAATGTTATGTTAAAACGGGAAGGAATATTCCAAAATACTAATTAATGTATCTTCAAAACAATAAAACATTACTATTCTACATTAATTAGTCCATCTTGTGCTGGTGAAGTGTAGTCATTCTTCGGCCTTGTAGGATCATCATTATCGCTAACATATCCCGCCTCGGCCTTGTCCATACCATACTTCCATAACAGTGTTGCATATCTTTTGCGAAGGTAGTCACTTCGAAAACGAGTAGATGGAATGTTGATTTCATCGCTTAAGAATTCAACAAAAGCAGTTGCATACATTCCGCAGTCACTGCGACCAAGAATAAGATACATTAAAAAAATGAATTAAAAGTGTAAGTAGAGAAATTCCTTTACAATACTAACAAGATATTGCTTTGTTGTTACATAATGTCTTGAGCAAATTCCACCTCAAACGAATGTTGTGGACCCAACAGTTCACCAGTTTCCTTGTCTTTGTAAGCATCCAGTGTTGCCCAATCAGTTCTCTCCGTTTTATCAAAGAATCCACTATCATGAAGGTAGTTTGGAAGGATGATAGACAACTACTTTATCTTACCAGAATGAACTTTTTCTCTTGATCCCATAGATGAGTCGTACACTCGTATTACCCTTTTCTTTAAAACAGCCAACACCCAATGAAAATCTCCAGCACAGTTAACCAAAATATAAACCTCATCTACTAGATGCCATGGTAAAGCAACAGGGATCGAAAATCCATTGATGATGTCTTTGATAGACCTTTCATAAACAGATACAGTAACACCACGGAAAATGTGATCATGTGTACTAAGAGTATCATCTGCAGGACTGCAATAATACCTATTGTAAACAATGTTGATGTATGACTTGCACAAACAGTTGACCGTAGTGTATCTGTACTGATCCATGCTTCTTAGTTTTGACTTCTTGCGTAGATAGTAAAAAAATTACACATATGTGCTGTAAAATAAAGAAAAAAAGAAACATAATATATAAATCAGCATAATATGATATAAAGTATATTATGATACACGGAAGAAATAGCAAACTCAATTAGTAATCTGACATCTATTTTAAATGACACATGTTGATTGTGTATCATATACAAAAATGGAATGCATATTGTACCTGATCAGTCCAGCATTTCATTGGCAGTGACATAATATAAAACCAGTTCTTGTCCATAGGAAATGCGACAACAAAATCCATATGGTCAAAACCAAATAGAACATATTTGCCTCTATATTTATCCTATGATGGTTTCCTATGAGAATGATTATAGTCAAAATAAAAATAATTTAATACAAAATAATAGTATAAAGATACATTAATAAAAAAACTTACTTATTTGCATGTGATTTGAGGAGTCCCTTTTGTATCCACTGGAAGAACTCTTGCATTAAAACAGACGAGAGTTGATATGCGATGCGACAATCTTCAAATTGTAATGATCCAAGGGTACATCTTAGATGTAACTGGTACATAGAACCCCGAAGGACTCAATCTAAGCCACTTAGCATATCATAACATAAGATAATAGAAAAGTGCGGAAATTTTAAAACATTTTCCATACAATCAAAGTCTTTATAAAAGGAAAGCGAAAGTCTTTAACATTGTCTCAAACCATTTAATACAACTTTGAATAACTCTTGGGAAACAACCCATACAATAGTCTAAAACATAAAAGAAAGACATAAAGGAAAGGTGATCAATCCTCGATTCTATGAGGACTCACTAAGTCTTCAACTCCTTGCACTTTTAGAAATCTATCCTCAAGAATGGGACTCAGAATCGTCGAACCCTACATTTGATAAGAATGTAGGCAAGAGTATGCATTAGTACAAAGTACTAAATATGATAGCTAGAATAACATCATAAGACCATGACATAAGGGTTAGTCACCCTAAACCGTATGCCATAATCATAAGAGATACTTCAAGAAACATAAACTATAAGCATAAGAGACAATAACATAGTCATAAGCATAAGAGACATCGTCATAAGACATAGGCTATAACCGTAAGAGATAATAACATAGTAATAGACATAATCAAATCAGCTAGTTTATCATGACATAAGAGGAACACTTCATGAGCCACATCAAGGAAAGCTTGTGCAATATATGGATAATACCTCATAATCCCACCCATGCTAATCAAGTCACTTTAGGTCCTCATTTACCTTTATTACCTCTTTGATCTCATCCTTAGCTCATTTCTCATAGACAAGGGAACATTCACCTTTAGTCACACATGTATTGGAAGGGCATCTTAAGTTACCATAGTTCATAATTAATATTCTTATTGTAGGAATTAGCCTTAACCAACATAGACCATGTGAGCTAACATGGAATTCGGTGTCTACCCCACACCAAAAAGGAGTTGTCCTACTTGCCTAAGGTATAACCATACTCTTAGCTTAGGTGGATCCACTAGGTAAAGACCTATGAGGGCACATAGTTTATGGGATAAGGGGATTGCTATTAGAAAACCCTGTCTCTACTAACGTGAGGGCTTCCATCCCAAGAGATTTCTCCTAGAAACCTAGACTCTACTAACGTGAGGTCTTCCATCTCATCTCACTATCCACTCAGTGCGAAGCATAATTCCCATTGAGTTCATATTAAGTCTTGACTTAAAATCATATTTATGGAAGAATGTCTTGACACTCAATCCAACATAACTCATACTAAAGCTCATAGATTCAATAGGTGAGACTAGTCTTCCAACCTTAGAATCACTACATGTGAAAAACCTTTCACATCATATCATATTCATGCATAAGTGTGTATATGAGTGTAACCTTTCAACAACACAACAACTAGATCATGAGCATATTCACTTTACTCTCAAAGTGTTCTTAAAGCATGTACTAAACTTTATAATTCATGCATAATATCATATAAATGCCCCTTCAAAGGTCAAGGCTCATATCAAATCAACACATCTAGAATGACTACATTAGACATGGATGATAACATGATTCAAATAGTTCAATTACAATAAGAATAATCTCATAATTCACCTCATGGAGGTTCAAGACTTACTTTCAATCATCACACTTAAGGTTCAAGCACTAGACATGGATATCATCCTAACTCATGTGATTTTATCCCTTTATGCATTCAAACATCCATGAGGTAGATTAGGTGGGTAAAGTCCTACCACAACCATTCTATCTAATAGTCTACCATTATCATATAAGTTTCACTCTTAGGGCATTTGACATACATAGTTCATCACATTGGTTTTACTCTCAAAACCCTAGTGATCAACATTCATGAATACAAGCCTTACTCTCAAAGCTTTACTTCTTACAATCATCATACATACCTAGATTTCAAGGTATTCTAGTCATAAGCTTCATTCTTAAGCAATTCTAACCATATCTCATCGTAAAGGCTCAATCTCTATCATTACTAGTCACGATCCATCATATGTACTATAATCTAATTAAATTCATGTCTACTTGATTTTATTCTTGAACAATTACTACTCATAACATCAATTCTAGAAGATCATCTATAAATCCTCAATTTCACCTTTCATGGCATAAACCCACATAACTTAAATTTCATCAGTTATTATCATCATAATAACATGATTCAATACTAAATAAATAATAAACAAGTAATATCCACTCAATTGGATTCATACTCAACTTAACCCACAATATAGGAAGAAAGTCTAGCTAGAATTGGGGTTCATCTTTACAAATTAGGGAAATCTAGGGGGCTCCATGGATGGAAGAATCCATGGATGAATAAGCTATCATACCTTGATTATAAATCCCTCACAAAGCTTGCAACAATGGAGGAATTTGACCTAGCTTGGTTCTCTTCTTCTTCTTGAGTTTTCTAGTAAAAGAATTTCTTGGAGGGAATTGGGTTCTTTCAGTGAATTGAAATAATGACTAGGATCAATGTATTTATGGGTCTAATAGCTTTATATAGGTGGTCTAATTACTAATAAAATTATACCACTTAACCCCTAATTAATTCTAGAAAGTTTCATTAACCCCCAACTTAAACCGACTTAAGGCAAAGACTGCCTCACCCACGAGACCAAGCCCACGGGCCATGGGTGGACCCACGAGGCATGCTGGTCATCCGTAGGTGGAGGTACTGGAACCCTGACCCACTACTCCCCTCACCCACGGGGTGTGAACCCCCTACGGGGCGTGGGTCCCCAATCGTGGGTGCACTGTTTTGGGCAGATTTAGGGGTGGTTTGCTAGGGTCCTCTTCAAGGAATCTTGGTTGGTCCTTGGGGAGTCGTACCTTGACGTTCTAACCCTTAACCCTTCATTCTAAGTACGGGAAGTCAAATCTATGACTTTAACCCTCACATCAAGCTCTAGAACCCTCACATAAAGCTCTAGTTTAGTCTACTAGTTTCTGAGGTGTTATACAAATGGAGTGTATGGGCGGATGTCATCTTATATTTTCTTCTTGCCCTTATCACTTGATCCAAAAGAAGTCAAATAAGGAGACTGCATAATCTTTGAAGGCATTCTGTTACATGAAGCTTGAGTCTTTTTATCAAGATTGTGTGCAGGCTCTTTGACTGGCAGTTGGGTAGGTAGTTGGTTGTTAGATAGAAAATCATCACTACCGGTTATCTGGAGTGGAATGATTACACTCAGTGGTTTGGCATTAATTAGTTGGTTTGGAAGTCCATATACAAGTACATCTATGATTATTTCAGTTCCGGATGAAATAGAGGCCGATGTGGTAGAATCCTACATGATGTCAGGGAAATATAACAAAAATTACAATTTACATAAGAAAATGTTAACATTAATTTTCCAGTAAACAAATTAGAACCATACCGATGTATCAACAATTATTGGATTTGAAGCATATTTTTCGAAGTCTTGTTGAATTGTACCAGCAACATCTTCGTTACCGCTCAATACTTTTGTGTCTGATTCGTTGGCTTCAACTCTTGCATCCTCCTAATAAAGAGAATATCATATACTATTATGATTTTTTTTTCAAATATAATTAATGTATAATAATTCAAAAACTCTTTACTTACCACTTCCTTATCATGAAGAATTTCATTTTTCGGAAGATCACTATGGTGTGTTATGGGTAGAACCTCAGTGGACTCTTCCATTGCATGTTCCTTAATGGATGTATCATCCTTCTGTGTTTATAAATTTGTTTATAAGGAAAAATAAATTTAAGTATCTGGTAATGGTAGAATATTAATGTTTTGATTCAAAAATAAAATATAGTATCAAATACACTATTAATGTTTCAAGTACAATCACTAATATACAAAATAGCAACATTTGTTTCATTATTAAAGTATCAGCCATTATACATGATACATTATTAAAAAATTTTAAGGGATTTATACACACGATAAGTGCATGTGATATTAATGTAAGTATCATATACGTACTTTTGAAACCTTTTCTTCAGTACCATGTTGTTTTTTCAACCTCCACAGCAGGTACATCAATATCATGATAAACAGTTGCAAAATCCATGTGTATGGGTGAAATGGGTTGTTGAAAGAATTGATCGGAAGTGGGTTGTGGATCAACATTACCTTTCTCTACGTAATCATCCACTATATGTGGCGTTGAAATGCCTCCAATATGCTTCATGATCCAAACCATCAGTATAACACAAAACTGAAAAGGGAAGCAAAAAAATAAAAATGCTACCTTTTCACTTTTGTTATCTTTCACGCCAACTGTTTTCATCAACTCAAAATGATTTTCTTTTATTAACGCCTCAAGAGCTCCAATTTTGTTGTCAACCTAGATTCCAATTAAGCATATTAAGTGGAATTAACAATAAACAAACAAATGTTTAAATCATATGATTGTGTTTACTTACATAACATTTCATGTAATCCTTCAGTTCCTCAAGTCCTGCACTGTTCAAATTTGTTCTTTGAAAAATTGTATAATGAGAAACACCAGATACATTATCGGCTTGTGGCAGTTGTGAAATCGGAGTTTGAAATGGCTGATTTGGTTACTCATCTGGTTGTGTGGCTTTGGGCACATTAGATTTAGGTAGATGTGCAACCTTTCTTCTCTTGGGGGTAAGGTAGATCATGTGCCAACAACTCGTGTTGATCTCCTAAACAGTTGCTCCGGAGGTTTTGATGAGAAGTCTTCAAAACCAGGAACCTCCTCTGGTTGCACCTCCTCATGATTAACATTTGATGAATCTTGTTGAGTTGGAGGTACATGACTGCTATCTGGTAAATCAAGTGATCTGATTTCCTCGGGAGTTGGCTGAATGTTAGAACAATCATTCTATAAAACCAAATAGTAAAATATCATGAGAACCAAAATAATAATGTATCACAAACTAAAAAAAAGGAAGTAAAATGTTGTTATGTACTAATTACCTCAATAAAGATGATTTCCATAAACATCTCAAATTTGGGCTTTGCAGCCACAACTTTCCAATTGCATATCCTTGGTATACAATTTCCTTCTTTAACATCTATCTTGTTATGTATTACAGACGCACATTCATATACCCAGATATTAAGTGCGTGTGGGAATCCATTCAAGCAATACATTCGTTTGTCGAGTTTTTACTCTTTTCTAAATGATTTCATTAACTTTGTGAAGGCAAGTTGTCCCCACGGAAACTGTCGATAGCTGCAATCTTCTACCATTAAGAAATCTTCAATAAGGATTCTTGCATCACCAAGTTGCGAGAATACAAATGTATGAATGAAATACAAGATAGTCATTTGAAGGGCATCATCAGTGCTGACCCAACCGCCCATAATAAAACGATCTACCATACGTCCTTTATTTACATTATAAGTTGGACTATGAAAATATCTTTGAACCAGCCTACTAGTTTTTGAATCTGAATATATAAAATTCTTGATATTTCCTTTACATTTCAGACCAGTAATAATAGCAAACTCTCTGATACTAAATTGCAAGACATTTTCTTTGGCATGACGAATATGAATTGTTTTGTCTAGATTGTCCTGCTCAATCTCTCATATATAAACACTTGGTAATATGTCCTTGATAGTTGCATTTGGGGATATTTAGGTATGGAGCAAATATAATATCCTTGAACAATTCCATACCTCATTCTTTATTGACAACACTAAATCTTCATTAAAATTTGAGTTGTAAGTAGGACAAAACTTTAGAGAGTGCTTTGGAATATGTTTAATTACATATTTCATATTTTGCAATTCCATAAATGAGGTTTATCAATCATTAAAAAAAGTAAATGATACATGCAGACCTACAAATGGAAATGCCATACTATTTCAGAAAAATATAATGTTTCACTTTATTTAATACTAAATAATAACAAAACATAAGTGCTACACAAAATCAATTATTTTGTATATACAGTGACGTATATTTGAATATGATACAAAATGTAAAATTTCATATCCATTATATGTTATTTAAGTATCATTTGCTCAATCATCTATGGTTATGATACACTATACAAGAAACAACCTACGTGTCATACTGTGATTTGAACACCTATATCTTAGATACAGTTCTCTTCACAAAACTTTAACCAAAAAAATGATTTATGTAGATTTTTAACAAGATTACCAATGAGTAAGTCATACTCAATACCAACATTTGATAAAAAAAAAATCATAATGTCATTCAATCTTATTAGTTGAAATTTACTCTTTTGATACATTAACAAGTAACAACAATATATGCAAAAATTATTGTATCAGGGAAACAATTGAAGATTTCAAACAAGATACACAATAAAAATTTCTTTATCATTAATGAATCAGATTAAACGAAAACAAAATAAAAATAGGGGGGATACATGAAATTTTAAACACGATATATGATAAAAAAAAAAAAATACATACCATGGGTAGTGTTGGTCAAAAAATGGGAAGGGTAACTTTTCTACCTCTTTTCTTTGGGATTTTTGCATCCTTTGCTTTATAAGATGCATGTACATCCTTTTTTGATTTTATCTTCTTAGAACTTTGATTTGCCATAATTGTCGGGTCATGCAACCTTTTAGATCTCAATTCTGCCCAGTTAGGATCTTCTAAATCAAGTATTAGAAAGTTGTTAGGTGTTAGATCCATAATGCAAGAGCCAAAACGATGAAAACATGAAAAAAAAATGAAATCGAAATGAAGAAGATGAGACAACCTATTTTGAACTTTGCAGACGGTTGAATAGAGATATGAATTGTTTTGAAATTCAAATTGATTTGAATTTGATGACTGATTTTGTAATGGGGAGAGATTGAGGGCGAGATTTTAGGAATGGGAAACGTGGGTTTTGGTTCTTAAAGAATAATGTATCCGGCAAATTTGATTTGGGGAAAAGAAGGGAATTTTGTATTTTGTTGAAAGCGTAGGGAAATAATGATAATATGTAAACTAATGTTGTGTACTTTAGTAATTTTTCCCTATAAGTAACCCTTTTTTTGGTAGATGTAATTAGAGCCGTCAATATGGGCTAGGCTCGTTGAGTCGACTTGGCCTAACCCTTGATTTGATAGGGTTGAGCTACAATTTTTGGAGCCCATTTAAGAAAAGGGTTTGTTTAGCCCGGTCTGAATAAGTCTATCGATTTATGGGGCTTGAGAAATATGGATAGGGTCGGCCCGTGGGCCAAATAAAAATTAATTAAAAAATAAAATAGAGTATTAATAATAACAAGAGTCTAAACTCAAAATCTACTTAAAGTTTGAAATATTACAATTTAAATACAAATTATGTTTATAAAATATGTACTACATAAAATAAAAATTTCCTAAAATTTCTAGGAAATCACTACATACCATAACCTATGAAATATTGTCATAGTTTTTGTGTTTTATTATGATCATTGGAAAACAATTAGGTTAATATTTCTATTTAGTTATTTATGTTTTTACTTAAAATCAAACTTAATAAATATTATAAAAATAATTTTATTTATGTATTTGATTAACAAGTAGAACACTAACACCATATAATATTGTCTTGCCGATATTTATGATAATATTTTTAAATTATAATTTAATTTAAAAATTATAAAAAAAATATATTTTTAAGAAAAGAGGACTGGTCCGGCAAACCCATAGCCCACGAACTTGTGAGCTGGACCGATCATTTTCTAGTCAACAAAAAAAATAAACTAGCCTGACCTGATCCGTCAAATTTCAAAACTTGTATGAATTAGTCCGAATGAAATGGGTCAACCCATATTAATAGCTCTATACGTAATTAACCCTATTCACTAGTTAATGTAATAAGAGTAAGCATTGAAGAGGATTTTGTAACAAAGATATGGACCCATTTGGATTGTGAAAACGAAACGAGAGGCTATGTTGAGTCCACGACTCGAATGATGTAAAGTACGTTAAATTGAAGGAGAGGTCCAGGTTGAAGGTATCAGATACACAGGTCTGTTATACAAGTCTTGTATCCTTTTCCCAACTCCAAACATCGGTAAGTGTTAGTAGAATTGGAAATTGTGGTGGGTATTGAAGAAAATGCTGAATGATGAAGTAGTGGTACATCCATGAAAGGTATATCTTTCTCACAAGCATTATCAGCCTTTGAATTCACATACATCGGCTGTGCTACATGTAACGGCTACATCAAACCCACAATTGTTGCTAAGAAGACCAACAATTCCCATACACCCTCTTCTATGGTACTCTCTCCTTGCCAACTATCTCTTCTTAATCATATCCTTATCTTACACTAGTAAATTTATTTACATTTTTATACATGCTTTCTTTATGTTGATACGTAGAAAAAGATAAATCATCAGTTGACGGATGTTCACCATGTATTATGGTGATCACTGTCTTCCAATTCAAAATCTAGGGGTTCAGTTAGACCAAGCCCTTTTGATTTAGTGTGTTCAAAATAGTGAATCATTTAACACATAATACATAGTTTGAGCTAAAACTATTGGGTTTCGATGAACCCATAACTTCTTAAACTACATATACCCCTGCAGAGAAGTAGATTGTGATGCTGCATCGGGTTTGTTCTAGAATGATAAGTAGCCAATTTCATTTTGCTTTTCGAAAATAGTGAAATGAGAGATATAAAAGTTAATAGGACTTCAAGAAATGATAAGCAAGTATTTAAGGAGAAAAAAAAGAAGAAAAAAGAAATGGGGTTCTTGTAGCCTATCTTAAGTAGTTGAAATGTTTATGCTTCTAATCTGTTGCAAAGGTGGTTGCTTGGTGGGAGAAAAGCTATCCACGTTCAAGTAGTCTTAAATATATATTAGGGTCATTAACCTCCACTATCAAAATTTAGTAGTATCATATTTCAGAATTCTAAATTTAATTTAAAGAATCATTAGCTGTAAAATTTAAAGAGATTTCGTTTAATTAAGGAAAAGAAAATAAAATCTACTAGTGATTTGGGTTGTCCAGTCAGTTATACCTTTTTTAAAGGAATGTAAGAGGTTGCTTGCACTATGATGTAAAAAAACACTTCTATGAAAAACTAGAGGGGAGATTGTTTAACTGGACTTAAGAATTATCTAGGAAAAATAGATAAAACATGAGTAATAGGATATGAAACATAATTTTGCTTTGATCATGGCCCAGCAAGTCTCACTATAGAAGGACCCTAAACGCTCATTGTGATATTCAGCAGTTTGAAAATAAGCACTTCCTCGTTTATTTTATGTGTTTTAGTTTGATGGGAAATAAGGAAAACTTTTGAATCTTGTGGTCTTAAACTAAAGATGTGTATAATGTATGCCTTTTGAATCTTGTGGTCTTAAGCATACTATGGAGGATATTGAATTAAAGAGTTACTAATATAAATAAGTGTCCCTTTTTATAAACAAACTAAAAATGAAAGTAATACACATAAATAGAAATAGAGGGAATAGTACTTTTTGTTGATGATATCGTTGGCATCATTTTTCTACCTAAAGACAGAGATTACATTTTGATTTTTGAAGTACTCTAATTGGCTTGCTTATTAGCAATCACATATCTTTATGTTATCCATAGGGCGAGTTATCAGAAAGGATAGAAGTTATGAAGAAACACTAGCTCGCTTTGTCAGACATATAGGAAGTCCATTTGCTTTGGTGATTGGAATGCTCTTCTGCTTATCTATTGTTTTTAAATGAAATAATTTTGCTGCTGTATCTCTATGTTGCTCACAACTGGATATATATCATTTGTATGGCCACTAGACATGCAAGTGCTGGAAGTTGATTTTGGGAGTAATTTGCATTAAGGGCTGGAACTGGTCAAACTGAAAAGTTGTTTGGGAATCATTCAAAAGTATAACTGAGAAATTCTTAAATTGGACACAAACAGTTTTTGGGATGTCATGGGATACCAAACCATGTATTTATCCATCGACTGGAAATGTGTGCTAGTATGCCAATCTTTCCTAGTTTTTAAAACTATATTTGCTTACTTTTTACAACTTTTGAAATATTTTGATAACTCCACCTAGAACTGGCAAGATCATCCTGTAATTTGAATGTCCTGCTGAATAATTTAAATCTGATAAACTTTACTTATTCGACTTCGAATAGGATACTGATACACCTCCTCCAAGGATTACATCAAACTTGAAGCAGAATTTGCAGTTCCTAAAATTATGGAAGGTCAGTCTTGAATTAATATCAATGGAACCTGTTACTAGATCTGGTATATTATTTTCAGCAATTCATATAGTAGAAAAATCCTTTAGGAGTTCCAAAAGAGAAAATCCAGTACTCCAAAGCCTGCTACTAGTTATCGTAAGAAGAAGGTGGAGAAGGAAGAACTGCCAGACGATGAAGAGATCTACCGGGATCCTACATTGGCACTATACTAGTAATTTTTTTCCAGGTCTTGTCTAGAATGAATTTTCTTGTTTAGTAAACATCATAGTAGGTGAATTGACAAACTACTTGCTTTTTTTAAAAATTTCTGTAGTACAAATCAGGTATTGGATACTGCTGTTCCCGTCTTGCTTGTTGATGGATATAATGTGTGTGGATATTGGCCAAAGTTGAAGAAGCATTTTATGAATGGAAGCCTTGACATTGCTCGTCAAAAACTCATTGATGAACTTGTATCATTCAGTTTGCTAAGAGGTTTGGATCTTTTTATCCTTCAATGAGCCTGTTCCTATGTTGCATAAAAGCTTGCTAGAGCACATGTGGTCTTGCCTAGCTCTAGAATCAAATGAATAAAGTTGTCTTCGTGTGACCTACATGTCATGAATTTGATCCGTGGAATATGCCACTGATACTTGTGTTAGGGTAGGCTGCCTACATCGCACTTCCTTGGGGTGAGGCCCTTCCACTATCCTGCATGAATGCGGTATGCTTTATGCACTGGGCTGCCCTTTTTATATGTGCATCTCAATAATCACTTGAAAGGCTCATAACTATCCTTGTAGTGAATTCCTTCTGATACTTTTATTTTCTGAGGTAGTTTATCTGATTCAGATTCTGCTACTCTTTTTGTTTAGAAGACTTTATTTTTAGCAATTGTAATATTATTCTGCTAGCTGTAGTAGTTTTCTTCTGTTTTTCATCAGATTATTGGCTTCTCGCACATTGAAATGAGCCCATATTGTCAAAACTAGTTGCTCTTTGTATACTTTATTCATGTCTTATTACTTGTCAATTGGTAAATGTTGCCATCTCATTTCAGTATATTGCAGAGGTGAAAGTGGTGGTTGTATTTGATGCTATGATGTCTGGAATGGCTACACACAAGGAAGACTTTGAGGGGTAATTCCATTAGACAATGAAAAACAACCCCGTAGTTACCTTCTGTGGATATGTTTCTGTCTGACAGACAGGCTCTCGGAATTTGCTATTATTTTTCTGCTTGTCTGTCATTACTGTAGTTTCATATGAAGTCAAATTCTTGTCCTCCTTTAAATAGTTAATATGTGGATATGCTGTTGCATTCTAATGCTATATGCTATTGATTGTTAATAATAGCAAGTCAGTGACCCATGCTTGTGAAACATTTTTGGGCCCTGATGTGATATCATGTTTATTTTCATATTTACTTGTTTTATTCATTCTTCATAATATGAAAAGGAATTATGAATCTGGAATTGAGCATACTTTCAAGGATTTTTTATTGTATTTATTTTCAGTCTCTATATTTTCCCACTTTTGAGATGTTCAGGTGACTAAAGAAGAAATCTGATTTCATTATCATATTTATCATGTTCATTGATATCTGATTCAGAAACCAAACATCTAATGGTCAGTTTTCTAATGACAGTTTATTTATACATCTACTTCTCAATTTCTTAGTTCTTGATTCAATCTACTTGTCCTGGTGAACTCTTGAATGCAGTCTAGACTAGACTGTTTAGTAGTGGAGTTCCATGACTCACTTCTTCATTTTGCAGCGTTGATATAGTTTATTCAAGTGAAACATGTGCTGATGCATGGATTGAGAAGGAGGTGAGAATGTGATGAAGCTCAATTCTAGAGAAGATTTATCATTTTTATTTTCAAGTTGCTGGGTAAATAACTTTACGTGTTAGTACTTAGTACTAGAAGTATGTTATCTCGATAGCCTTTTTGGATGGTAGTTTTTTTTTCCTGCAAGAACAATTGCAAAATTAATGCCCATTTACATTAGAAGTTAAAACTGAAAATTTGAATGATTGCTTTCATTTAATAAGGGTTGATGTTCATCTGTTCTTACCTTTTTATCCATGTCTCATAATACAGTGCAGATTTTTCAGTACAGATTGTGCATTTATTGGATCAAAGATGGGTTCACATCTGTGCTCATCCTTTAAATTTCTTTTACCATAAACCATGTCTACCTTATTCCTTAACCAAATTATTGCATGGTATTCACATGAAATCATTTTATATGTCCCAAGAATTTCCTAGTCTATTGCTGACATTAGAGTTTGGTCCACGAGTGGTTGAAGGGTAATTGTACTTGGTATGGTTTGAGTTGAAAGTTATCTCTCCAGTTTTATGTGAATTGTTGCACCACCATTAGATGCAATACTGGGCCTTACACTGAATTATAGAAACTAGTTTGCTTGATGCACATACCTTTATGTGTAATATTTTGCTGATCTTTCTATGGCTGGACTGATAGATTTGTTGTCCATGACATTGAAAGGTGGTCGCTTTAAGGCAGGATGGGTGTCCAAAAGTATGGGTTGTCACATCTGATCATAATCAGCAGCATGCAGCCTATGGAGCAGTATGTACTTCTACCTTGATATGTGATAGGATTCTAAGTAGGAAACTCTAAAGAAAATGATAATGGAAAGAAATAAGCAAAATGTAGAAGAAAGATACTATTGATAATGGATTTATGGGGAACATTGGATTTGTTACCAACACTTCCCAATCGAATTCAATCAAGTCCAAATGGTCATATTGACTTGATCAAAGTTTCCAATGCTAAAAGGAGGAGGGGGGGGGGGGGNGGGGGTTAAAACCTTAAAATGAAGGTTGAGTTGTTGCACTTAATTCAAGTGAATTTCTTATGCTTGTGATTTCCTGATCCATGTACTAATTGAAGTGCACCGACAACTTTCCCCTGTGGTCTGAATCTGATTATATATTTCTGATAGCACTCACACATATCAATTTTTTTCTGGTACTCTAACCTTCTATGAAGGTAAAATGATTAGCTATCTGTTTCAAAAAAAAAGTACAATAAGTAGCTATTTCAGCCACAGTCGGCAACCTCTTTTCTTCACCATCCATTCTCTAGCATACATCCTTTGGGTAGAGACTAATTTCCTTATTAAAACTTTGGCGGTTCTACCAGGGGGCTTTTGTTTGGAGCTGCAAGGCCTTAATCTCTGAGGTAATGAGCAAATATCAGATTCTTCATGGTGCTTGGCATTAACCTTTGTCATCTCTCAATTTTCTCTGCTGCTTCATGTCTTAAAACAGAACAAAGGAACGCGAGGTTGAGAGTTAAAATAAATTCTTTCTTCTGCATAAAGAAGAACAAAGAAAATAAAAGTATATATTTTTTGTTTTCCTGTGACTTTTATTTCATTTAGTGAGATGAGAAGTTTCTACACCGTACTTGTTACCTGAACTGAAGAAAATATAGTTTTCTTAAACTTTTCTTCATTTATTCTCAGTCCTCTTATTCTTGTTTTCCTTCTCCACTTTCTTTCTAATGGAAAAATATGGGAGTTGCTCCTCAACTTAGTAGGTGTAACTTAACAATCTAAGAGAAGGGGTATGTTGAGTCCAAAAAGGAAGTTCAAGGGCTTAGATGAGAGTAACTATAGTATAAGAGCGTAAGCAATATTCTTCTGTAAAGTCTAAAGCTATATGGTCTTTCCCCCTTATGTATTGCATAGAACTACTGGTAAAATTGTTTTTGTACAATACTTGTACTCAGTAGAATAGTTTTATTTTGACTCTAACTCACATTTGGATTAGAGACTTAAGAATGTGATCCGTGCTGTTGACATTGGCACCTTATCTGACTTTGTTTTAGTTAAAAATGTCCAACACCTGTATGCTTGTGGATATGAAGATTAGGTGCTTGAATGTTCTTCTAAAGTGTTTGCACTAAATAGTAACAGCTACTGCTACGAATAATCTGCTCCCTAATTCTGATGTAAATTCTCTGATCCTTTGAGATAATGTAGATTAAAGCTTCACACAAGGAGGTTGAGAGAATGCTGCGGGAACATAGGTATATCGCGTAGTTTGAATTTTTTTCGTTTCTTGTCTAATCTGGAGATTACTCAGCTCCTCGGGTTGGAAAAATATTCATCTGAATGCATTTATGGTAGCTTTAAGCGACTCAACTTTTCCATATTCTTCTTGACCTTTCAAGAAAAATTATTTTAACACAATTAAATGCTAGTTTGCAGTGTTTTGTTCTTTTATTTACCTTGCAGTTGTTTCTCGTAAGGCATATAAAGTAGTAGACTTTCTGAAAGAGAGTTTTTAATAATTACTTTTGAACTTGTTTAAAGTTGAATTGAAGGCATTTCTTGTGATTAGCTTTGCTCTAATATATTCTAGTTGAGGTTTGAAGAGGGACATTGCGGAATCCTTCATCTTTCTTACAGCATGTAGTTAAGAGTCATTTAGTAATTGACCTGCTCGAGCCCCTTGTCCTCAGCTGAGCGGGTGAGAATGTAAAATCTAGCATGTTGATGAAGTTTTTTTTTTTTACTTTTTGATGAAGTAAAATGTTACTTTCTAGTCTGTTCTCTTTTCTTCTAATATGAAAAAGAAAATGCTATGTTATGCTACTAGACAAACAAGTATAACCCAGCACCAATAACAGTACGTACCTCATAAACTGCTTGTAAGCTAAACTAATGGCAGTTATCTCGTGAACTGTTTTCTTTGTTTTTAGTTTTACTGAAGATAAGTAAGTAGAAATTGTTGAAGAAGAAGTTTGACAATACATATTTTGTATGATTGTGTGTGCTGTTGCTTTGTTTTTGTTGTTATTGCTCTTTTCCCCTCCCTGAAAAAGTAGTTATCATTTGCATTGTGGACATTTCAACTCATCAACTATATATAGCTCATCCATTCAGGACACTTCTTTCCTTTCCAGCTGTTGAATCAATTGGCAAAACTATTAATGATAGGCTATAGTATGATTAACAGATCCTATCCATGTTGTCTTTCACACTTACATAATTTCACCGCCATCTGACAATGCTAATAGTTTCTTGATGTGTCAATTTTCTTCACAGATCTACTTCTATGCAAGGTAAATTGTTAAAGCACAACCTCGGTGCAGAAGTTGTGGATGCTCTGAAGGACCTCAGGGACCATCTTTCTCAAAATGAGACGCGCAGATGATAAGTCTCACGAGAGACTATGTCAGAGACGAAGCAGAATTTTAAGTCAATGGATGCGAAGTTCTAACTGCCCTAATAACTTTATGACTGTATATTTGAATGTGTGTTATAGACACATGTATACCAAATGTTTCAACCACATGTGTGCATCTTGGGCTGATGCTGCCTTCAACATTCATCCGCATCTGGGTTATTTATTCCTTGTGCCAACATCATGGAGATGCATACATTTTTTGAAACTACTGTTGAGTATTTACAAGTTATTGTCGACATTGTCTGCTTGTTGGGGGAGTGGTATATAAGTTGGATGGAGTTTATTGTTCTAGCTAATGATACTTTTAATATTGCAAAGATCATGTTCTTGCCTCAAATTATGCATAGTGATCTAGTTTGCCCTGTTCATTCCCCTACAGTGAATTATTTATGGGTAAATTTGTCACGTGATACTTACTAATGACTGAAATCACAAAACTAAATTTCATAATCCATAAATCGCAGAATCTAAAACTCATATTTTTGCCTAGTAAAATACATTTCAAATAAACTTATATTTACACATTATTTTCAAAGCCTAACCCACCTATTACCCGTATTTTAAATCCAATTGCACTATATAAAACAGAGTAAAACTCACATGGATTTGGCTGTACATTGTTAGGATTAGAAACCGCCTAAATCATGAAATGTGCATTGGTAGGGGCTAGTCAGATGACTGTACGTTTGAAGTCAAGTAACTCCCTCCGTTTAAAAAAAGAATAATATAATTGGACTTAACACATAGTTTAAAAAAAAATAATGACTTTACAATCTTGTGATCCTAAATTAAAGTTGTGTGAAATATACCAAAACATTATTTAATCTTGTGGCTTTAAACATGCCATAGAGAAAGCTAAAATTGAAATGTTGCCAAAATAAAATAAAATGGAGTCATTCTTTGTCAAACACGCTAAAAAGAAAATTAGCTCTTTCTTTTTTAAACGGAGGGAGCATTACAATTTTTGGACTAAAATCAGGATTATATAATCTGCATAACTTATTCATTATGGGATAAGTTATTCAGATTATAGTCTTTGATTTTAAAATCGTTTTAGCTAATACCTCTAACTAAACAAATAATAAATTTAATTTAAATTTTAAATGGAGATAGTCCAACTAATTCCTTCATCCGAAAATACCCCTTGGTGCTTAGGCTGTTTTGAAAAATGGTACTCACACATGTCTATTACTATGAAAGCACCAGATGGTATCTATCTTCAAGTCCATTGGTTTAGGACTAGGATGTATAACTCTAAAGTTAATGTATTTATAATAGATTAATTTGATATAATTTATGATTCGGATATAAAATCCTGATACAAAAATACAATAGATAGTCATATGGTGAGAACATCATATGTGCATGAGTTAGCTAAGAAGACAAACTATAAAGAATTGTTTGCGTTAAGGTAAGTTTCAGGAGTCCGAAGCCTAAAGAGCAACAAAATTGTCAAAGATTTTCAAAGGGCACATCAATTTATTTTTTTTAACCAAAAGGACAAACTTTTTTCGAATTTTTTCAAAAGTCTTTCATCTATGAGGTAAGTTTTGATTTATTTTATTTTTAATTTCAAGAATTAATTTTTAACTTTTATATGGTATTATGAACATATTCGTCTTTAAATAATTATATTAACATTAACACTTATTTTTATATTTTGTATATAGATATGCATCCGTCAAATATGTACATACATTATGGTCTAGTAGAGTATGATATATTAAAAATTCAAGTTGATCATCGTTCTGAAGGAATTTGGAATGGTAGCTTAAAAGAAGAGAAAACTTGCTTATATACGCGTCGCAGTTCTGTTGAATTTCAGCAACATATAAAATATCATCTATTACATCCTCACATTAGTCAGTATTTTGAAAATTATAGGTTTAAAAGAATTCTTGATGTAGGATGTGTGTTGTATGACTCCGGATTAATTTCTGTTTTAATTGAAAGGTGGCGTCTAGAAACACATACCTTTCACATGCGAACTGGGAAGGCTACCATAACTTTACAAGATGTAGAAATTTTGTTCGGAATGATGATAGATGGTAGTCCTACAATTTTAAAGGGCACTGATACTTTAGGAGTTTTGGGTAGACAAGAAATGATGTTTGAATTAACATAATGGTTACTAGATAACGATTATTTTTCTGGTGTTAGTAGACTGTTAACATATAAATTAATTGAGCATATTAAGGGTTTACATGATATTACTGATGATTCAACTGAGGTGCAACAAAGGTTCAAATTATATTTATTATGGGTAATATGGTGGGTCAATATTTCCAGATAAATCTAATAATAAGTTTAATTTGGACCTTTTGATTGACATGAAAAATTTTAACGTAATGTCAACACAAGCATGGGGAGCAGCTGCATTATCATATTTGTATAACTGCTTATGTCGTGTATCAATGAAACAATCAAATGAAGTTTGTGGATTTCTCTCTTTAATGCAGATATACATTTTTATATGTTAGTAATATGCACTTTTAAATTTAATTATATTCTAAAAAAAATGTTAAATTTTATTTATTGTAGATTTGGGCATGAGAACGTATTATTCCCCTACAACTATTATTGTTCCCTCTAAGGACCAATCAACTTGAAGCTCCAACTGCGCTTGCACGTAAATGGACTCGACATAGAAATCATCAAAATGAGGCACAAACAGTAATCGATGTGATTAGGGATGTACTAGATACCTAACTGATGATTAGGTATTTAAATATTATTAGTAGTTTTAACTATTCATATTAGTATCCCATTTTATTTAAATTTTTAACTATTCATATTTATATCCCACTATCCAAGAAAATCATGTGAATATAATAACAAATACATAAATTTTTGGTAGGTCCTCAAAATAAAAATTATATGACATAATAGTAAAAAAAAAGATATTTCGTAAGATTGTTTTAATTAATGTATATTTTTGTTTTTAGTTTTTTGTCAAAATATTTAATAATTATCTTACTTACATTTTTTTTATAGTTTATTTGGCAACCTTATTCAGAAGATGTTATTAATGAATTGCCTGAGTGGTGTCGGTTAGGACAATCTGTCTGGATGGCACATGTGCCACTCATTTGTGGAATTTATCGTGAATGGCACATGGTTGATCGTGTTGTGAGACAATTGGTTATTTACAACATATTTTTGGACCGTGTATCCAATTTTCCAACATCATTTTAAGCGTGATAAATGATCCAAAATAAAACAAGAGGATATAGATGCATTTAACTACACACAATATTTATGGGAACAACGTCAAAATTGTATATTTTGACCTCCATTTGTAAGTGATCAAGCAGATTACTTTCATTGGTACATGAGGCACTCCCGCATGTTCATTGAAAATCAACATGTTGTACAAAGAGGGTATCAACACATGGCAGAAAGACATGAGGCATTAGTATTTATATTATGAAAATTTTAAATTATTATATCGATCTTTAACAATTTTTTTGTTATTAATAAATTTATTTATTTATTTTAGGCTAGGAGTCATGAAATGCAGTATCATCGAGCTCGAATGAAAGAAAATGATGAAAATCAATCTAATGAAATGAGACAATATGCAGAGAAAGTCACTCGTATTTCAATGGAGTCAATGAATGCGGCCTCCTAAGGAACATGATTGAGCTTTGCTCCTGATTACAATCCTCCCACTCTAAAGCGAATCATCCAATTACACCCCAACTCATGACACTTGCAAATAACTCTCCAACTTTTATTCTTGGATTGATCACAAAGAATTTTTTTTTTATTGCAAGACTATATGCTCTTACGACAGATTTCATTTGTTTCTTATTCATAAATAGCATACCTAGTTGCATATACAAATTAGATTAATCAATATAAAATAAATAAATAAAATACTACAAAAAATTTAGTTTGGAACAATCGAACATGACTGAATATATTTAAGATTGTTTGGATTCCAAAGTGCAGTTCAGATAGAACTATCATCTCTTGTATAGATAAAATCTTATGCACTTTCTTCAGTGTGATCTAAGTATGGAATCACGGTAGAATGATGATTAACACTTTGATCTTCAACGGGTGCATTAGGTACTATCCACATCATCATCATCAGACATTTCATCATTGTCTGTTAATTCATGCTCCAAAGGTTCATCACTATGCAACTCACCAACTCGTTCATCACCCATAACATTGTTGTTCACAATTTGTGTACAATAATTCACTGCATCGTGAAGTTGGTCACACCTATAAAATATAGTAAAAGAAATATATTGTATATTGAAATATTTTTTTAATTTAATAAATAAGAAAATATCACTTTATTTACCTATCAGTTGACTCCAGTAGAAAAAAATAATCACTCGGATTCAAATTATTCAAGTGCATGGAAGCATTGCTAGGCTCTCCCATATTATAATCCGATGCTCTCCAATCCAAATAATAATCATGAACATATAAGATAATTTTTGCTTATGAAATTGTTGTGTCAGAAGCGATATTTTCAAAAAAAATTAGAGGGGGAATTTCGCTACCTAGATCCTATTACCTCCCTAAACTCATTTTTTTCGTATTTTTGTGCACCTTTTGTGCTGATGTGGCACCTTCAATCACCCAAGTTGGTTGTGTTTGTACACACTCTCCTACCATGTGTGTAAATATTATTTTTAATTAAAAATAATCTTAATTTTTTTTGTAAAAAGTATTCTTATTTTTTTATCTTGTCTTTAAATTAAGTTAATACACATTTATTACGTTGTATCAAAACTTTTTTTTACCTACATTCATTGTTTTTCTCTTTTATTTTTCTATTGATTTTATTTTCTTTGTCTTTCATTTTGATTTGATTTCAAATGTCTTGTATTTAAAATAAGTGAATTTTGAACGGATATCAAAATAAGTGAAGAAAATCAAATAAAATATTAAAATTAAAGGACACTTTTAAATTATTTTTTTAAAAAAATAAACATAATTTTTTAAAAATAATTTAAAGTGAAAAGATAATAAATTAAATAAAAAAAGTTAAAAGTGAAAAGAAATTAAAATAAATATTTTACAAAGAAAGAAATAAAAATAATTAAATATATATAAGTTTTAGGGATAAGGGTCTGAAAAATATCCCAACTTTGGTCGAAATTGTTGTTACGATACCAAACTTTATGGAGGACCTTTTACCCCCCCAGAACTATTTAATAGTGTATTTTTTACCCCCTAAATTATTTAATAGTGTATTTTAAAGGTATATATGTGCCCACGTGGACACATTACTATTTATAATTATGCATTATTTTTTATGTCCACGTGGGCAAATATATATGTTTAAAATACGGTATTAAATAGTCTAGGGGGTAATAGGTCTTCATTAAAGTTTGGTATCGTAACAACAATTTCGGCCAAAGTTGGGTGCTTTTCAGACCCTTATCCCTAAGTTTTATTATCAATAAATATGTGTACTAACTAATTATAAAGTTATCAATCAAAAAATGACATGTGTCCAATTTGTGCACTCATCACTTGCCTTCAAGAGAGTGTGCACACTCTCTATGCCATGTCAGCGTTTGTGGTGTATTTATTTCATTTTAAATTAGTTTAAGGGGGGTAATAAGACCCTAGTTAAGTTTAGGCGTGTCTCTGAGATTTCAGTCATAGTCTAGGGGTACTTTTGCCTTGTCCCATTTTTTAAAAAATTGAGAAAATCACTACTTAGGCAGCGCTTTAAAAAAATCATTTTTTTAAATTTATAAAATAAAATTGCTTTAAAAATAAATTCGTGAAAAACACTGCAGGAGCAGCGATGTTCTTTAAAAAAAGAAATTTTTTTTTGACAAAATCACTGGTAGGTCAGCGATTTTTATTTCTTTAACGGAGTAACGACGTCAATATTTTTCAGAAGAAAATTGCTTCATCAAGAGTGATTTTTGCCCTTTTGGTTAAAAAAAAAATTGATGCCCTTTTGGAATTCTTGACAATTTTTTGCCATTTAAGCTTCGATTTCTATTATGAGCTTGTGTAATCGACAAACGTGTGAGACCCGATGCGTTGTTATTTAGTTGTAGTGGCCTAGCAGGGCAGTTGGCATGTTTCTGGGTGGTTTGACATGTATGGTATAGTCCGTTTATAGGGGATTTTCTGTTGAAAAACGAAGAACTTTCTAGCCCTACTCGTGCGTTTGATGAAAGCAGCACACTATGCTGTTGAGCAGTCGAGTTCCTCCACTGGTGGACCTTGAGCTCACATGAGAGAATAAGATTCTAGAAGAGTTGCATGAAAAATGTATTTCATTGAATGTGAAAATTCAAAATGTCACGATCTGAGTCTACATTCTAGACGTGGCCGGCACTCGAGAACCATTGCTAGTCCCCAAGCGAACTCTCATCCTGGCTGACTACAAGCGGAAGACTAACGCAAGCATATAAAAACTTAAAACTAAATAAAGTTAATTAAAACTCAAATACAAAGTTTTAACTCAAATGATAAACTCTGAATATAATAGAATTTTCAACTAGCCAAAAATAGGCAACTCAAGTCTTTAAAATAATTAACAAAATAAATGAAATAAACTTCTTAAACTCTATTGTCTATCTATGAAGCCTCTAAATGACAAATATGGAAGTTGGGACAAGTCCCATGACATCCTGACAAAACTGAAACTAAATGGAATCCTCCGGCAGCAAGGAGGCTCACCATAGCTAACTCGAACTGCAAGTGGTATCAACGAAGCTTCTGTTGATGACCCTGAATACCTGTATCTGTATCATAAAAGATGCAGAACAAATGGCGTCAGTACATGGAATGTATGAGCATGTAGGGGGGATTCTAAAGCATAAACATAAGCTTGTACTGATGGAAAAGAAACATACTTACCGCTTCTCAACTCAGAGAAAATAGGGCTCAACTCAATAATATGATACTCAACTTAGAATACTCAACTCAATGCAATATAAAACGACGATAAAAGTACAATTTATATAAAGCATTTTAAAACAGTAGATAACAACTCAATGTATTTAAAATACAATAGTAACTCAGTTTGTATGTAAAAATACAAAATAAACTCTGTTTGGGAGATTCTCAAACCGAGAATCATCCCTATGAATTATGTGATGATACAACGTCTCGTCCACGCTGCCAGAACTGTCATATACCTTGTCGGGGTATAGAACTCCTTAACGAAGTGGATCCACTAGTCTATGCTTAAAAGCAATACGTAATCATCTAAAAAATATGACCCTTTCTACCCACGTTGGCTACATGGTTTAAGAGGGCGGTGAGTTGTTAGAAATCTCCCCCATATCAATGCTCAAAACTACTTCCAAAATATAACTTAGCTCATTATGTTTTAAAGAAAACATTTCCTCTTCCTCAACTTTGAGATTATTAATCAAAATATTTCTCTAGAAAGAGATAGTGCTCAAAATTCCTCATAACTCATTTGGAAATCTTAGTTTCCTCCTCTTTTAAAATGTGAAAATATTTACTCTTGGAAATACATAGTTCCCATATATTCATTTTTAAAAATGAACTCAACTTTAACCATCCTCATACTCAAGTCTTAAAACAAGTTTAGAAAAAATTATAAAAGACTTCTCAATATAGGGTTCATGCCTAATTATGGACGTGAACGACTCAATTCAAGGTTTTTAGTAACCATACGTAGAACTCAATACTCGGAACTAAAAAACTCCAGAACTCAAGAACTTCAATGATACTACTCATTTCAAGAATGCTAGACTCAGAGGTTTCATGCGGAATTATGGGCATGAACAACTCAACTCAAGGGCTTTATGATACTACTCATCTCAAGAATGCTCAACTCATACGGTTCATGCGGAATTATGGGCATGAACAACTCAACTCAAGGGCTTCATGGTTAACATGTAGTAGTCCCATAAGTAGAAATATAACTTCAAAAGGATTACAAACTCAACTCTCAAGAACTTAGAACCTGGAGATACTACTCCTCTCAGAGATACTCAACTTATAGAGTTCATGCAAAATTTATGGGCATGAACGACTCGACTAAGAGTATAGTTAACAATATAGAACTCATGTGTACGACTCTTCTCATTCTCATACTTACTTTCTCAAAACTTAGCTTAAATCGATAGTTGATCACAAAGGATTCACAATTTAACTTAAATACTTTCTTGAACTCATCTCTTAACTCTTTCTGGAATTTGAATTATGAATTCAAGAATTATGATTCATGATATGAAGGATCTCGATGATAATGTAGACTCATGAACACATTCTCCTCATTCTCATGCTCACTTACTCGAGTCTTGATACAAATTATTAGAAATTGTAGAAGTCTCCTCAAAAGAACTCAAAAGGGACTTTCTCAAAATACTCGAAAGAACTCTCAAGACTCGACTCTTAACTCTACCTTGAATTTGAATTATGAATTCAAGAGTTATGATTTGTGATATGAAGGATATCGTGATGATTAAATGAGTTTTAGATAGTTAATCGTGAAAAACGGTCGAAAAATACTGCTTGGGGAGCAAGTTCGCGATGTGGAGATGAATTATAATATTTGGTCGCGAAATAATTTTTGAAATAATGGAGTCCGCATTCTCTTCGCGTCGTGGAGAGAGAAATTTCACTCTGGGGAGAAAGTCCGCGATGCGGACTTGGGCGCCAACCTGCCCGATCTCTTCTTCTTCTCCCAAATCCGATTCAACTCATACCCACTGAAATGCTAAGGAAAAACTCTCGAATTCCTATAACCCAGAACAATTTTAGTGAAACTCACTCAAGAACTATCAATTTACTCAACCTTTTAACAAAATCTTCGCCTCAAGAACTCAACCAAACATCAAGATTCAAGAACCAATAACAACTCTTCAAGAGACTCATCAATAAATTAATTTCTCAATCTCTAGGGATGAATTCGATAATGTAAAACATTATTGGCTTGTGGGTGAACCAATCCAACATCATGAAAACTTAAATACCTCTTAGGGATCAAACCCTTGGTGAAAATCAGCAAAAAAACTCAAGAATCTCAATGAACGCCTTGAACTTTTCCTATTTTCTCCTCTTTTCTCTTCTTGGACTCTCTTCTAAAATCCTAAGTGTATTGGGGATGAATGAAACTGATTGTAATCAGTTTAGACCCCTGAATTACTACTAGAAACATTTTTAAGTTGAAGGGGTAAGGAAAAAACCAAAATACCCCTCACAAATTCGGGTAACTTTCCTTAACTGGTTAGGCTGACTTCAAAAGGGCATATCTCACTTATCCGAACTCGAAAGTTAGCAAACTCGGTGGCATTAGAAATATAATCCAAATACCTTTACTTGATATCTTATGGGCCACCTAACTCATCCTGTACTGAAAGTTATGGTCATTTGAAGTTGACCCAAAACTTAAAGAACTTACGAATAACTTGAATGAATTCTCATTAGTTCTTTTTGGAACTCAAGGTGCTACATCTAGTGACCTTTAATACTTAAGAAAATTTTAAATTCCTCGGCAAAATCCTACTCACAACGAAGGATGGTTCGAGTCTTAGCTCAAAAAATTTATGGGGTGTTACAATATCTCCCCATTGGGATCATTCTTCCTCGAATGACGGCTGGACTGGGTATGGAACGGGGTTACTCTCATCATCTCTACCATGCCAACTAGAATTTCCCGCATTACTACTCGGAACCAACTAAGGGCTCTCATTTAGCTATTTCTCATAGTAAAACCTCATCCTTCTCTTCAACCTCATTTATATCCTTAGACAGAATTATCACATCATCATTATCACGATAAGATCACTAACCTTCTCTTTCTCAAATCACTCTATTACTAAAAGGACCTCTGAAAAGATATCACTCATACTCTTTGGAACTCATTACTATATTAATCTCAAACACTTGACTTGATTTATCATCTTGTTATTTCCCCCCTTAGGTCTAAAGATGACTGTTGGAAGCTATGGACCTATTCCATCATCTCTAAACTGGTCTACATCCTCTTTTACTCTAACATTCGGGAGAAGTTTATCTCATGACTACCGAACTCTTCATAAGAAGGTACTAAGATCTCTTTCTAAGGTGTTTCTCTTAACCTCTTATGATTACATACCATCTCGGTACACCTCTTAATTCTCTTGTTACTGTTATGACTTAGCCACACTTCACTGCCCTTATCTAAAGGTTAGGGTCTCTCACTTGTACCACTCATATTTATTGCAGCCAACATCTCAATTTCTCACCTGCTCTATGTTAAGTCTTCTTGATCAAATCTCATGACTAACATCATCACCCTTATGTTGCCATTCTTTTGATCACGACACTCATCTCAAATTTAAGCTTAATGTTTATTACGAAACCCGAATATTAATATGATTGCTCACCTACTATACTAACTCACCACTAATATGCACAAATTTAGAAACACTCGTCCACTAGGACCTTATAACAAGTAGTCAATCCTTACCTCTCAATCTTGATACTCACAAATTACCGTCACATTCCACTTCAAAACTTAAGTACTACTTACTCACTTACTGCGCATTATCTCTTAAATAGCTCTATCATCCTCTGAATAACATGGGGTCCCCCCCTTGAAAGTTCATAAGCCTAGCTTGGGTCTATCACCTCATGAACACTCTGCTATATGATTCCACAAATATATTTAGTCTCCTCTAATCACGATGACACATAGACATCAACTCTATATTGGTTAACAATAGACTCTAACTCATCTTGACTAGTAACTATTCATCTTCATTCTATCAAGAACTCTCTACAACCTTATTATTCCTTATTCTACTCATAAAGGTACTCATCACTTATAACTGACTAGGTGCATGATTTCAATAACATAATCTGCCCCATCACTATCTCATTTCCTTAGATTACTGAACCTCTACATACTTTCCTTTAACTCTGGGCACTTTCACTACTACTGCTCATGATCTCGTAACGCATACTACCTTTTAGGGTGAAAATATTACCCAAGCTATACAACACACTTCCTCATAAGGATCTCAGCTGAAACAAGGCTTAGAAAAGAGAGTACAACTCGTTTTTAGCTCAAATGCACAATTCATATGAATATGAGTGCATTCCTTTGAAACTGAACTCTAAAGCTCACTCACGGGCTTCTCTCAAGCACCTCTGAGGTCTCTTGACTTTCTCAAAACTCTTTATAAGAACAACTCATCGATAAAGAAATGACTTTTCTTTTCAACCACCTCTAGTATAAGGGGTAGTCGAATGAATCTAAGAAATGCACAAGTACGAATAAATCTGTATGACATAGCTCTAGTGCACGATTAAGAGTATGAAAGAAGGGAAACTTTTCTTAAATGTCTGTAGTCTCTCATTTACAGAAGTGGGCCCTCACAACCATAAATAAGATCCTACTTGACACGGCTTGATGACACCCCAAGACACTTGAACTTTGTGCTCTGATACCATGTACGTCACGACCCGAGTCTACACCTTAGACATGGCCGACACTCGAGAACCGTTGCTAGTTCCCAATCAAACCCTCATCCTAGCTGACTACAAGCGGAAGACTAACTCAAGCATACAAAAGCGTAAAACTGAATAAAATTCATTGAAACTCAAATACAAAGCTTTAACTCAAGTGATTAACTCTAAATATAATAAAATATTTAACTAGCAAAAAATAGGCAACTCAAGTCTTTAAAACATTTAAAAAAATAAATGAAATAGACTTCTCAAACTCTATTGTCTATTTATGAAGCCTCTAAATGACAAAGATAGAAGTCAGGACAAGACCCACGACATCCTGACAAAACTGAAAGTAAATGGAATCATCCGAAAGCAAGGAGGCTCACCATAGTTAATACAAACTGCAAGTGGTATCAACGAAACTTCTGTTGATGACCCTTAATACACGTATCTGCATCATAAAAGATGCAGGCCAAATGGCGTAGTACATGGAATGTACGAGTATGTAAGGGAAATTCTAAAGCATAAACATAAGCTTCAACTGATGGAAAATAAACATACCTACCTCTTCTCAACTCACTCAACTCAACTTAAAGAAACATAGTTCAACTCAACTCAGAGAAAATAGGGCTCAACTCAATAATAAGTTACTAAACTCAAAATACTCAACTTTGGATACTCAACTTAATGCAATATAAAACGACGATAAAAGTATAATTTATATAAAGCATTTTAAAACAGTAGATAACAACTCAATGTATTTAAAATACAATAGTAACTCAGTTTGTATGTAAAAATACAAAATAAACTTTGTTTGGGAGATTCTCTAACCAACAGCCATCACTATGAGCTATGTGACGATAAATTGTCCCATCCACGCTGCCAGAACTTTCATATACTTTGTCGGGGGTATAAAACTCCTCAACTAAGTGGATCCACTAGTCTATGCTTAAAAGCAATAAGGAATCATCTAAAAATTATGACCCTTTCTACCCACGTTGGCTACATGGTTTATGGGGGCTGTGAGTTGGTAGAACTCGCCCCCATATTGGTGCTCAATACTACTCCCAAAATATAACTTAGCTCATTATGTTTTAAAGAAAACATTTCCTCTTCCTCAACTCTGAGATTATTACTCAAAAGATTTCTCTAAAAAGAGATAGTGCTCAAAACTCCTCTTTAACTCATTTGTAAATCTCAGTTCCTCTTCTTTTAAAATGTGAAAACATTTACTCTTGGGAATACTTAGTTCCTATATATTCATTTTTAAAAATGAACTCAGCTTTACTCATCCTCATACTCAAGTCTTAAAATAAGTTTAGAAAAATTTGTAAAAGACTTCTCAATATAGGGTAGGGTTCATACCGAATTATGGACGTGAACGACTCAATTCAAGGTTTTCAGTAACCATATGTAGAACTCAGTACTCGAAACTCAACACCTCCAAAACTCAAGAACTTCAATGATACTACTCATTTCAAGAATGCTTGAGCCAGAAGGCTCATGTGGAATTGTGGGCATGAACAACTCAACTCAAGGGCTTCATGATACTACTCATCTCAAAAATGCTCAACTCATAGGGTTTATGCGAAATTATGGTCATGAAAAACTCAACTCAAGGACTTCATGGTTAACATGTAGTAGTCCCATATGTAAAAATATAATCTCAAAAGGATTACAAACTTAATGCTCAAGAACTTAGAACTTGGAAATACTACTCCTCTCAAAGATACGCAACTTATGGATTTCATGCGGAGTTTATGGGCATGAATGACTCGACTCAAGGGTCTAGATAAAAATATAGAACTCATGTGTACTATTCTTCTCATTCTCATACTTATTTCCTCAAAACATAGCTCAAATCGATAGAGGATTCACAATTTAACTTAAAGACTTTCTTGAACTCAACTCTTAACTCCTTCTTGGATTTGAATTTTGAATTCAAGAGTTATGATTCTTGATATGAAGGATCTCGATGATAATGTAGAATCATGAACACATTCTCCTCATTCTCATACCCACTTACTCGAGTCTTGATACAAGTTATTAGAAATTGCAGAAAACTTCTTAAAAGAACTCGAAAGGGACTTTCTCAAAATACTCGAAAGAACTCTCAAGACTTGATTTTTAACTCTAAATTGAATTTTAATTATGAATTCAATATTTATGATTTGTGATACGAAGGATATCGTGATGATTAAATGAGTTTTAGATAGTTAATTATGAGAAATGGTCGAAAAACATCGTCTGGGAGCAAGTCCGTGTAGCGGAGATGAATTATAATATTTGGTCGAAAAATAATTTTTGAAACAGTGGAGTACGCGTTCTCTGCGCGACACTGAGAGAGAAATTTCACTTTGGGGGAGCAAGTCTGCGATGCGGACTTGGGTGCCAAATCTACCCGATCTTTTCTTCTTCTCTCAAATCCGATTCAACTCATACCCACTGAAATGCTAAGGTATAAACTCTCGAATTCCTATAACCCAGAACAATTTTAACGAAACTCACTCAAGAACTATCAATTTACTCAACCTCTTAACAAAATCTTCACCTCAAGAACTCAACCAAACATCAAGATTCAAGAACCAATAACAACTCTTCAAGAAACTCATCAAGAACTTAATTTCTCAATCTCCAGGGATGAATTCGATAATGTAAAACATGATTGGCGTGTGGGTGAGCGAATCCAACAATATGAAAACTTACATACCTTTTACGGATCAAACCTTTGGCAAAAATCCGCAAAAAACTCAAGAATCTCGACGAACGCCTAGAACCTTTCCTCTTTTCTCTTCTTGGACTCTCTTCTAAAACCCTAAGTGTATTGGGTATGAATAAAACTGATTCTAATCAGTTTAGACCCCTGAATTATTACTAAAAACGTTTTAAGTTGAAGGGGTGAGGAAAAGACCAAAATACCCCTCACAAATTCGGGTAACTTTCTTTAGCTGGACATGCTGACTTCAAAATGGCATATCTCACTCATCCCAACTCGAAACTTAGCAAACTCGATGACGTTGGAAATATTATCCAAAGCCCTTTCATTTGATATCTTATGGGCCACCTAACTCATCCTGTATTGAAAGTTGTGATCATTTGAAGTTGACCCAAACCTTAAAGAACTTACAAATAACTTTAATGAATTCTGTGTAGTTCTTTTTGGTACTCAAGTTGCTACATCTAGCGACCTTTAACACTTAAGAAAATTTTAAATTCCTTGGTAAAATCCTACTCACAATGAAGGATGATTCGAGTCTTAGCTCAAAAAATTTATGGAGTGTTACAGAACTGAACATTACAATTGATCATTATATACACACATTAAGCTAGCTAACAAACTAACAAACTTTCTAACTAACTCTGACTAACTAACTTTTAACAGACTGTGTTAACTAAAATGTGCTATAAATGACTTACATTCTCAACACCCCTCCTCAAGTTGGAGGTAAGTGAATTTTCAAACAACTTGTTCAATAATGTAGCATGTTTAACTCCAATAAGGACCTTTGTGAAGATGTCTGCCAATTGTGAATCAGGAGAGATGTGGTGGAGAGTGATCAAGCCTTGTTGGGGTTTATCTCTAACAAAATGGCAGTCTATTTCTATGTGTTTGGTTCTTTCATGAAATACTGGGTTTTTGGCAATGTACTGTAGCTTGGCTGTCACAGAAAACTTGTATAGGCAAGAAACATTGCACAGGCAACTCATTTATCAATCTTTCAAACCAAACCAGTTCCACCACTACCTGTCTCACATCTCTATGTTCTGCTTCTGCAGAGGATAAATATATTGTAGCCTATTTCTTGGACTTCCAGCTGATAGGGCTATTACCCATGCAGACTAGATAGCCACTGACTGACTTCCTTGAATCAGAACAAGCACCACAATCTGAGTCACAATATGCCTTGACAGTAAGATCATGTTTATTTGAAATGAATATGCCCATTGTAGGATCTTGTTTCAGGTATCTAAGAACATGATAAGTTGCCTTCAAGTGTGGTTCTCTAGGTGTTTGCATGAACTGACTTAGGTGTTGCACACCGTAGGCTATATCCATCCTAGTGTTTGTTAGAAAGTTAAGTTTGCCTATTAACTTTCTGTAATGAGTAGGATCAGGATCATATAGTAACTTTCCATTAGAGGCCTTTAATTTTTCAGTGTAGTCAAGTGGTGATGCAACAACTTCGCAGTTCAAAGAATCAAATTCCTTTAAGAGATCAGTGGTGAACTTTCATTGTGAGATGAGAACCCCATCACGCTTGTATAATATCTCTAATCCGGGGAAGGAATGAAGTCTACCTAAATCCTTTATGTTGAACTGATCATTCAAAAAGGACTTTAGAGAGTTGATCTCATCCAGATCAGTCCCAGTCAGAATCGCATCATCAACATATATGGCAACAAAGACCAAAGAGCTTCCCTTTTTTTTTTTTTAAATGAAAATGAATGGTCACTATCTGAATGCATGTTCCCTCTAGAACAAAGACTGCATGCCAAATTTTCATACCATTGCCTACTAGCTTGCTTTAAACCATATAATTACTTCTTCAATTTTCACACTATGTTCTGGTAATCCACTGCAAGGCCCGATGGTAATGTCATATACACTTCCTCATTCAAATCACCATGAAGGAAGGCATTGTTGACATCTAAATGATACAGACCCAACCCTTTTTAACAGCCAATGTAGTTGAACTCTTAACAGTAGTCATCTTTACTACAGGAGAGAAGGTTTCATTGTAGTCTATACCAACCTGTTGAGTGTACCCTTTAACTACCAGCCTTGCCTTAAACCTTTCCACACTACCATCTACCTTATGCTTGATTTTATGTATCCACTTACAACCAATGACATTCTTACCCTTGGGCAGGGGTACCAATTCCCAAGTATTATTTGCATATAGAGCTTCAAATTTTTGTGTCATAGCCATTTGCCATGCATGATGCAAGATTTCTTCTTCATATGACAAGTAGCTCAGTCACACATAACAAGCACATAAATTACAATTCACAAGTAAGGTACGCATAAGCATCAAGTGTATCAAGTCAAAAAGTTTATCACTTGCCGGGATCACTTCCCATCGGCTTTTAACACTCGCCGACAAAGACCTTGGCATAATAACACTCGTCGGTAAAGACCTCGGCATAACAACATTCAACGATAAAGATCTTGACATAATAACACTCACTAGTAAAGATCTCAGCATAATACACTTGTCGGTAAAGACCTCGACATAATAACACTTGTCGGTAAAGATCTCGACATAATACACTTGCCGGTATGTCTCTCGGCATAATAACACTCTCCAGTAAAGACCTCGGCATGATACACTCGCCAGTAAAAAGACCTATGTATAATAACACTCGCTGGTAAATACCTGGGCATAATAACACTCGTCACAAGTCTCATCACTATGTTCAATGATCAAAGCACACAAACAATAACACACCACATAGAAGAGGCAACAATTTGCACAATACAAGTCCACGTTCATGCTTTCAAGACATCAATCAATCAATAAGGGTTACAGTAAGCCAATTCATATCATCATGTTCAACACATAGTCTTTTTCATTTCAACCCCTTTTTATTCATTTAGATATAGCAAGTGGACAATTGAAACACTTCACCTCGTTCCCATTACTCCCAATACGCAATCAACAAAGGAAGCATGTGAATTCAAACTAGAATACAAGGTTTAGGAAGCCACTTGTCTTAAATCAATCAACAATCACTCCAATAGTCGAGTCGAGTCTTCCACTTTCGAAACTACACAATCTATACAAAGCAAGTATATACAATCACTTTCCGGACACAACAACACCCACAACCATTCCCTTGAAAGGTGGGTCAATCAACACAATACCCAATTCCAAAAATTAAGGTTTGAATCCAAAAAATAATACTTGAAAACATTTCTCAAGGCTTTAGAAATTCATAAGGGGAAATCATTTCGAAATAGGACTTGGAATTAGTTCACAAAATCCATTTTACCTAAGAACTTGGGTTCTTGAAAAACCTCATCATTTACCAATCAAAACCTCATATTTTGATGTTGAAACTCATAATTAATCAAAAGAAAATGAAGCTTTAGGATCAAGAGTACTTACCTAACTGATCTAAAACTGAAAATCCTTTCAAAATCCACCACTAAGGGTTTCCAACTTCAAAAATGGTGAAAATGGGGCTTAAACCCCGAAAATGGCAGCAAAACTCCACTCTGATGTCGCAAAAGCGACCCGAGGTTCGCATAAGCGAACCTTGCTAAAAACGCGGGTCTCGCTTAAGCGAAGCCTCCTTCACTTTTGCGAACCTCGCTTAAGCGAAGAGGCTCTCGCTTTTGTGAAGCTCGCTTAAGCGACCAGTCTTTGCAAAAGCGAGACCTACAGACACCAGCAAAATACAGTCAACTCTCAAAACATCAAAAGGACCCTCAAGATTCGTTCGGAATCTCGTACACACAAACCACATATGCAATTCAATTGTACTCAACGTTCCGGACTCAATGGAACTGTCGAAATATGAATATGAGGTCTCCTTGACCTGACATCCATGAAAACCACAAGAAATTAACTCACACCTAGAAAGGCTAAAACATACTCAGGACCTCTCAAAAAATTAACCAAGGCCTCGACTAGGCCTAAAATCATCCCCCGAATCCAACATAACTCTCGGAATTCCGATCCGAGAATCTCTACCCCGAATGTTGACCAAAGTCAACCCAAAGGCTAAATTTCCACAATTTCACAACTTAGGACCTCAAATCTTCAAAAAGACTCGAAATCAGAAACCAACAACTCCCACGTATTAGATTTCACATTTTGGGACTGATGGAATCGACGGAATCTCATTCCGACACTGGAAACTCCAAAAGACATTGAAAACCACTTTCTCAATAACTTAGCCTTTCAAACTCAAAACTTGCTAAATTTCCAACTTTTAACTCAAAGTTTAAAATCAACTTTTCAAACTCAATAAAAAACAACTCGGGGTCAACATCGGATGGGGAAAAACGGTAATTTCCACAGAAAAATAAAAAATGACCGACCAGGTCATTACAATATCTTTAGTGTTTTTTCTTTTGCCCTCCATTCCTTCATGCCGTTCAACTCAACACCATATTTGTTTCTAATGTCGCATTGTGTATCACCTGGAGTATAAATTATTTTAGAATCGTTAATATTACTCGTCATCAAGCCTCCAACAAACTTTGAATTAGCATGTCGTTGTATATAAAATGTTGATTCATTTCCACATGTGTGAACATAATAAAATTCTCACCTTTAATATATTTGAATTATTAAGGCGGGAAGGCTTAAAATTCCATGATCATTGATCATCTACGCATACAAGATGATACCTACAAAATTGAATGACAGCATATAGTAATTACAACATATTATAGAATAATATACCACGGATCAATAACATCCAGAATACTGAAATTTAATAGTTGTATAAAATACTTCATATCTACTAAGTACTTGAGATTGTTCTTTGGAGGTTTTACCATGAAATCTTCCTATTTACAAGAATATTAGTCACCTACAAAAAATCGTTACAAAGACGAAGATTCTTTGGACTTGAACCATCAACCAAGCTTGGAGTTAGAGTTTTTGGAGACTGAATTTCGAGGTCGAGCAAGTGATACTAATTGTCATTGGTTGGATTACTAGATCAACTCCGGAATTCAGAATCAAACTTATTGAATTTCTTAAAGCTAATTCAAATGGTATGACATGGTTCCATTTAGACATGATATATATACACCAAAAGTTGTTACTTACAAGCTGTGTTTGGATCCAAAGTTTCCACTGGTGATTGGTGAAGCAGAAAAGACGGCTGACATCAGAATATAGAAGCAAATTCTTAACATGGAGCATATGACACCACACTTTTGACAAAAAGAAAATGGAGCAGTTCTCAATACCAAGTCTATATATTATATAATCCTCTAATTGCAACATAACAATATGATTCAGTATAACTATTTGAATTTATAAAGTATATGTTGGGTATAATTTACTTGATTGTATAAAATATATATTGAACCAAAATTGCAATTTCTTCTTTTATGTTAGAAATTTAGATGTGGTTTATATGGGGAATCTTCAGTCTAAGGGAAAAAAACATAATCTCCCATTTAACAACCACTCTATTGAATTTGTAGAATGGTTAATATTGATATTCTTGATGTTTCGAAATTCTTATGAAAAAAGAGTTTGTACTGTAGGGGTGTACAAAACCGAACCGAAAACCAAACCAAACTAAACCGCAAACCGAGTTAAACCGAGAAAAAAAACCCGAGTAGTGGTTGGTTTGACTTGGTTTGGTATTAAAGAAAAAAACCCGACTATATTTGGGTTGGTTTGGTTTTAACTAAAAACAACCAACCCGAAACCAAATCAACCTGACATTATATATATAATTTTAAAATTTTATTTTATACATAAAAATATTTACTTTGATATAATTTTAAAATATTTCTTATACTTTTTCATAGTTTCTATCTTTTAATATATTATTTCAAGTTTGAAACTTAGAATTTTGAATGGTTCAATAAAGATTATAGTTCACAGATGTTGGTAATTATAATAAAGCTTAAATCAAAATCAAATTAATACTAATGCAAAAAGAAAATCAATTCAACACTAAGAATGACAATAATATTGAATATCGTTCTTTGGTTTTACATTAGATAAGACAATTCAAATACATAATCTAATTTTAATTTCCTTTAATATCTAGTCATGTAACTAATACTTATTAAACTTATATTAGCATGATTTAATACTTTTAAATTATAATCATTTTCATTATGACTTGTTAATTTGCATTTTGCAATATTTGTTTTATGCGATTACATTATTATTATTATTATTATTATTATTATTGTTGTTGGCTATTTTAGTATCATTACTCATATCATATTTTGTGTTATTTTCTTAAGAAACACCTTAGATAGTTGTATTTTGGTAGGACTAAAAAAATATATGAAGTACAAGTAAATTATATGCTTGTACGAATACTTTACCGGAAAAATCCGAAAAAACCCAAAAATCCCAAAAAACCCGAAAAAACCCAAGGTTGAAAAACCCGAGTTTTATTGGTTTGGTTTGATTTATAGTTTTAAAAATCCGACACAAATGGTTTGGTTTGATATTTGAAAAACCCGAACCAACCCAGACATGTACACCCCTAGTTTGTAGTACCTTAATCACTAGCATATTATATACAGTCTATTCATTCAAAAAATGCCAAATGTCTATGAAAGTAATTATTAAATATGCCATAATTTACCCTTCGGGGTGGCCCAGTGGTTTGAGCTTGGGACTTCCATGTTGGAGGTCTCAAGTTCGAAACCCCTTGCCAGCGAAAGCAAGGGGTTTGCCTTCTAGGTCGAGCTCGTCGCACCAGGCTTGCCTAGTGCGGGTTATCTCTCCTATGTGATTTGCGAGCTATTGCATAGGAGCGTGGGTTTTACCCTGTGTGCACCCAAAGAGTAGCGGCTGCGGGTTTCCCTTGTCATAAAAAAAAAATAAAAAAATATGCCATAATTGATATTGACTTAATACGGGGCCATATATATGTAATTATTTATACAAAAGTGTCTACTTATGTAATTGTTGATATAACCTATCAGAGAATTCCCCATCCAGAAGATCTAATGAGTTCAAAGATATTACTCTCTCAGTCCCTTTTCCCAGGTAATAAATGTATGCATGGCTCTAATAATTACTTCAAACTTGAATTTCTTGTTTATTTTGATTTTGGCGTGTACCATTAACAAGTGGGAAAACAGAATGCTTTCATAGCATAAAAGAAGAAAGGAAATAATAAGCTCCATATGATGCTTACAATTCAATGTTCATGAAAATCTACCCCAACAAGGTAAAGATGATGGAACAAATGGCTGGGAAATTTTACAACAGACGGATTTATCACCTCAGGTGAGTCAACTGCCACCAAATGTTATTCCCAAGCATTGACCACCAGGCACACATAAAAACATCACTAACAAAGCCGGCACAAGCTACTTACTGTAAGAGGCTAAGCAGTTGACAAGAGTTTTTTCTGATCATGTCATGCACAATAAAATCAGCTCCTACCTACAGTCACATGCCCTCTTTCTGTTTCAAACACAGGTCTGCAAATTGTTGATCAAGATCCCTACTACTGGTGCGCCGATGGCTCGAAGATGATTGCTGCGACTGTGGCAATTTCTGTTGCTGATATAATGCTCGTAGTCTTCCTCTTTCTTTTTCTAGGACTTCATGCTCCACTATGCACAATATTCACACACTTCAGTTTCCCAAGAAGATAATAAAATGAACTTCCTACGACATTATCAGTAGTAGCTTTCACCAAAATAAAAAAACATTGGTAGCTTTTTACTCACCACTATCCCAAAAACACAAGTTTTTTCCTATTTGAAGTACATACTTAAACTACGAAAGTTCTTCAGCCATGATCAAGGAAAAAATTAGTCTCTCAAAAAGTTCAAGTTTAATTACTCAAATGCCTTTAGTAAAGGTAGATTTTGCGATGTCCTTTAAGCAGAGATCCAACAGTAATCTATTAAATTATATATAACCCCATTATTTATTAGTTATTAGCCACTTTTCTTTTTGTTGCTTACTTCCTTTCCAAAGGTAAATGTTCTAATGTTGGAGGCCTAAAGCACATAAAAGGGACCCCCCCCCCCCCTCTAACCTCAGAACAGCATCTAAAAACCAATGATAATTTTGCAGTGGATTTTATATTTTTATTTTTTTTCTCAACTTTGACCTAGTTCCGTTATCAATTGGAAAAGCAGATAACAACTTTGGTCCTCTCCCAGAAGCACAATAGTTTGGGTTGAATGAACTCCAATAACTCTTCTATTTTTTTATTAGTTATTATTTCCAACATTATTTTCCACAGTTAAAACAACCTTCATAATAAGCAGATGTTTGTGTTTTCAGAAAAAAGAAGAAGTGATAGACAGTAAGAATAAAGCATGCTACTGCATATACAGCTCTAAATAAGCTAAAACAAAATCATAAATTCATTGGAGTTGTAGATTTCCAGGACATCAGTTTTCCACAAGAAAATGGTGGTTTCTGGAATTACCACGAGGTATCCCCATTCCTACAATGTGCATCCAGTTTTAGGAAAACAAAACCCACTTTCCCAGCTCATATGAATCCAAGTCAACCCTGATTTTCGATTATTTACGCTACGACTCATTATATATGTCATTCTACTTTATAACACCAGTCCAAGCACAGGAAATAACAGATACAACAATAAAGTATAACAGGTAGCGAAGAAACTTACAATACTTTATCAGCTGTTCTTGAGCTAAATTTTCTAACCGCTGCTTTAGGGCTTTATTCTCCATGCTGAGAATAAGATTCTGCTGGTTAAGGAATTCAAGCTCCGCAGACACTTCACAACCTTCAGCCTGGAATAAATTATCAGATCAGCATTTCTAACAAAATACAACATCTATCATCCATCGATTTATCAGAGTATATTACTTAAAGCTTCACATGCCTGCAGAACTTGAACATTTCTTTCCAGTTCAGATATGTATTGAAGCTTCCGAACTCGTGACCGTTGGGCAAACTGTCTGCATTACATGGCACCTTCTCTTTAGAAAACTTCATAATATGTTAAATAACATCTGAACAATGTGCAACTAAATAACACAAATAGCAGATAAGTGAATCAGTTGGCAAATCCCATATAAATTGTAGATCAATCATATTCTTCCACACCTAAATATCAAAATGCTCCCCCTCCCCCAACCAATCTAATTAGATGATGAATGGTCATTTGATTGGTGTGAAGATTAAGAAAATGTCTTGTGTAATTTGATACATTAAAGCTACCAAGAGAGGTATACTAAATAATAATTAACGTGCATCAATAGCGGGGTAATTTCTTAAGTATAATGCACATAACGGCAAAAATGATTCTCCCTCATTTCAATTTTTGTCCTACTTTCCTTTTTAGTCCACTTCAAAAAGAATGTCTCTTTCCTTTTCAAGCAACTCTTTAATTCCAACTATCCACATGGCTTGTTTAAGACTACAAGATTACAGGGCATTTGTTGTACATCTGACATATCTTTAAATTCAAAAGCCTCCTTTACTTTCTTAAACTCATCAAGTCAAAATAGGATAAACAATTTGAAACAGAGGGAGTATAAATTAGTGTCTTTGCATTGCACAGCTTTGCAAAACAAAAGCCCCACTCAAAGTGAATTGTTTCTCTTGGTTGGTGGCAAAGGAGGCATGTTAGACACAAGACAATCTCCAAAGAAGGGGTAACATTTTCTGTACTAGATGCATCATCTTCTTTTACATTGTAAAGTAACTGCAAACTACGACAAATCTATCTGAACATCAAAAACCTTAAATGGCTGATGCCGAGAACTTCTGTTCGATTACTTCAGTGCGGGAACAGGGGCAACAGGAAAAAGAAGTCATTTTGGTGGATTATATTCCAGCTAGTATATCTGCAGACCACATGTAAGGAAAGCAGTACTAGATGCTGTGAAGGCAAATAAAATCCAATCCAACAGGTCAAGTTTAATTGTACACTTTTGATTTCTTTTTGGTGTAAAGAGGAACTTGTCAATGAGGCGGAGTCAATACTATATCTCTTAGAATCCCTACAAGATTAGAAAAGGATTTTCTTTTGTTTTTTTGCTCACTTGAACATATTCCAGCACTTCCTTTTCCTTAGTGCTGCACATTTAATATACTTATCTTTTGTCAAAAATAATGAATTAATATATGTTAAATTATGTCTTAGGCATAACTCACACCTAATTTAAATTAGGCCTAACTGAAGTGTGTGACCATCTCATCTAAAAGCTTAAGCTGTTAGAGAGTGCACACTTTTATTATTTAATTATATTCTCAACAATATCTTTGCATTAAATTGAATTGATGAAGATAGGAAATATTACTTTTAGGAAAAGGATCCAGGAACTTCAGGAGGAAAGAAAAAGAACACAGTCAAGTAAGTTTAGGTGGAGGGATGAAGAAATGTTCCTGAAATATATATATATATATATATAAATTGTAGCATAAAAATAAACAGATTTGTTGTTAAATATTAAATCCACCTATTTTTGTCAACATCTATGGATTGATAAGACTGGAATACCACAGGCATCCCTTGAATAAAAATTCAAAGAGCATAGACTACCCTACTACTTTGGCTGTAGGCCAAATCCTGTTCAGTGTATAATATCTTCAAAGTTTTAGAAGGTACAGACTCAGAATCACAAGACTTATTATCACTGCGCTTATTAAGAGATTCAGAAGAAAACAACATGCTAAATCAATTTCCAAAAAAAAAAAAAAAAAATGCTAAAATTAGTTCTTAATGAAAGTTAGAATCCTATTTATGGATCTCAGCTATCCTGGTTATAAGCCTCCAACTAACCGAAACATCCAGTAAACTGATAGTATGGCATGCAATGAAAACAAAGCAGAATGATAGACAACCCATAAAAACAGAAACAAAGAACCATACTATAAACAGAAACTAAGAATTCTCTTAATTACTGCTGCTATAGGAACTCTGATTTCTTGCAAATTTCAACATACTGAAAATATACATACACAACTATTTCCTTTAGAATTGCTGAGCTAGTTACACTTACTGCTTTGCACGTTTCGTGTCAGTTTCAGATGCAGAACTCTTGCTGTGAGAAGAATCCTTTCTTTCACCAGATCCCTTTGGATCAGGAGGGACAGATTCAACTAAATCCTGCTGGTCACTTCCTGCAGATTTGGGCCTCTCTCCTTCTTGTGGAGGACATGATGGTCCCAAGCTGTGAGTCTTGACATTTTCTCTAAAAGGGGAAAGGCCACGGGGATGTGGTATTGCATTTGGAGATGCATCCCTTGCCCTACTTTTTTGTCGGTTTGAGGAATTTTGATCAACATGAAATGTGGCATGCCGAGCATTTTGGTAATAATCAAAGTCTTGGGATCCCCAGGAAGGGACATGAGTTAAATTTCTGAATTTGTTATCATCTTGAGCTATGTAATCTAAGTTTGCAATGTTAGCAGCATCAAAATATGTAAAGGAGTCACTAGATGAACGTCGATGGCCACCTCTGCGTACAGGAGTTTCCGGCTCGTTAAGAAGATCATCTAACCAAGATGGTTGCTCCTCTATAAGACAGCTTTCAGAAGACGTACGCTGATGGTGTGAACCATCTCTGGGTTTTGAATTGTCCTTTTGGGTGAAAGCAGAACTAGGGACATAATCTACATACGAAGGAGATATGCTAGGAAATGGACTTTTAGGAGGCAGTAAAGAGCTCTTTCCATTGTACATCATATTTCTCATGCTAGACGGTCCCTTGGAATTTGCCATAGCAAAGCACAATAGATCCTGCTAAAGAATGAAGAAAGAAAGGGAACGCTTGTCATACATAAGAACCCAAAATTACCAATTTAAATCAATGCAGATAATTTACAAGCAACCTATTCTAACCCACCAGAAAAAAGAAGGTAAACATATAATCTGTCAGATGGAAAAAGAAGCTAACTTTATGATAGAAAATCAATCTGGAAACAAATCCCATTATATCACGAGGCAAAGTTTAACCAGAAATCTGAAAAGTTCTATGTTATAAACCAATCAACAGCAGCCAGTTTTCTAACATAATACCCAATGGATAAGGCCCATTGCCAATTAATACTGCACCTTCATGTCACTAACTGAAAATAGCACACCCCAATCATGGAATAAAAGTTACACAGTACTAGGAAAAACACGTGTGCTTCTGCAGCAGGTGATTAAATAGGATATCAGGATATGGAACAAATGGAGAATGTATTGCAAAGAACGAATGCTCACATTAAATTTGCAAAAGAACACGAAACAGATAGACATATATTCCAAGGAAAAACTGCCATCACACGTATTACAAACAGATAGACACATAAAGCTCCTGGCCCTAATGGTTTCACAATGAGTTTCTTTAAAGTCTGTTGGGGAATTATAAAGGATGACCTGATGGGCACTATTCAAAATTTCCATCACAAGGAGATGTTTGAAAAAAATCCTTTAATGCTACATTCATAGTATTAATACCAAAGAAGGATGGTGCAGAAGAGCTAAAAGATTTTAGACCAATTAGTTTGATTGGAGGTGTCTACAAGATAATCTCCAAACTCATCACTGAAAGGTTGAAGTCTGTTGTGGGAAGCTGATAGATGAACATCAGATGGCATTCCTGAAGGGTAGACAAATAATGGATGCCTCACTCTTAGAAAATGAATAGGTGGATCTAGGGTGAAACAAAAGGTTCCAGGGATTCTTTGCAAGCTTGACAGTGAGAAAGCCTACGATCATGGCAATTGGAATATTTTATTGAAAGTACTGCAAGATAAGAGATTTGGGAGGAAATGGATCAACTGGATAAGGTTTTGTATATCTAGTGTGAAGTTTTCTCTAATCATTAATGGCAACACTGAAGGATTTTTCCAGTCCCAAAGAGGATTGAGGCAAAGGGACCCCTTCTCACCCTTTTTGCTCATCTTAACCATGGAGGGGCTGAACCACATGACCAGGAGGTCAAAGACAAATGGTTGGCTGAGGGGTTTCCAGGCTCAGACTCAAGGCATTAGAGAGAATGTAATGGGACTACCCACATGCTATATGTAGATGACTGCCTCCTCTTTTGTGAAGTTGACATTTCTCAAATCCGACACATCAGGGCAATTCTCACCATTTTGAAGGCATATCTGGTCTACATGTTAATTGGCAAAAGAGCTTGGTCTTCTTCGGGAGGCTAAGAACAAAGAACAAGAGGCATGGAGTGAAGTTCTGGAGAGGTGTGACAAAAGATTGGCAAGATGGAAAAGCCAATATTTGTCTTTAGGAGGCAGACTAACACTTGTAAGTCAGTGTTGGATTCCATTCACTCCTACATGATGAGTTTATTTCCCATCCCCAAAAGTGTTGTGAAGAAAATCAATCAGCTTAGAAGAACTTTTCTATGGAATGGCAAAAAGGAAATTCATGCCTATTTCAATCAGCTTAGAAGAAATTCATGTCTATTTCAAAAGTGGCTATGGAGGTTCTGTTGTGAGGATTCACCTTTATGGAAAAGTGTCATCACAAAGAAATATGGCCTCCAAAACCACTGGAATATTGAATAAGTTCTGGGAAATTATGGTTGTAGTGTTTGGAAAACCATCAGAAGACTTTGGCCTCAGTTTCATAGCAACACAGCACTAAAGGTGGGTAATGGTTTGAAGATAGATTTTTGGGGGGAGCTATGGATAGGAGAGGAATGTTTACAAACTCTATATCCTGATTTGTTCATCCTTAGTCAACAGAATAGAGCCACAGTAGCCCAGGTATGGAGCCCACAAGGCAGGAATTCAATATTCAGAAGAGCATTATATGACTGGGAAATTGATAGAGTTTCAAGTCTTCTGTTGACACTAAACAACTTCACTGGACTATCTGTTGTAGCTGACAGAACAATATGGAAGCTTCACAACAAGGGCAAGTTCACTGTGAAGTCATACTACTGGAACAGAAATGCTACCCATACACACTTACACAGTCCACAACATGGCCTTGGAAGCTTATGTGGAAAACCAAAATTCCCCAAAAATATCTCTTGTTTTGTATGGTTAGTATGTAGGAAAGCTTTCCTAACTCATGAAGTGCTACATAAAAGAGATAGACAAATTTGCTCAAGGTGTTTTATGTGTACATTGGATGCAGAAGTAAATAGTCATTTGTTTCTTCACTGCAAAACAACTGCAAATCTGTGGAACACTTCTTCTTTTTGCTTAGAGTGCACCGGGTAATTCCAAAAACTACCAGAGGAATGCTTAACAGTTGGAAAGGGATTGGAAGAAGAGAATCAAAGGAGGACTGGTGGGAAATGATACTTGCATGAATCTGGTGGACCTTATTGAAGGAAAGAAATGCAAGAGGTTTTGAAGACGAATATCAAGATGATTAGTCTTTGTCTTCTTTATTTTTGGTGTAAACAGGTAGAGTGGGGGACATAGAACTTTTTGTTGATTTCATAGGGAAATTGTACAACCACTTGGTCTAGTTTTGTTTTTAGCTGGAATGGTGCCCTCTGGGTGTAAGTGACTTCCCTCATTATCCTAGATGATGAGTACTTTGTGAATACACAGTTACCTTTACTCAAAAAAGGAAGAACTACCATCTTCTTTGGGCAATTCTTTTCTTTTTCTCTTCATTATCCAGGGAAAGAGGATTAAATGTGTACAACATGTGGGAATCCAAAAATTCATCCGAATATTTATGTTTGCCACAAATCGAAGTCTGACTATCTGGTTGCAGCTACATGTACCAAGAATTAATAATAAATATGCTATAGTTTTAAGGAAAGAGTTCACTATAAAAAATCAATAACAAGGGAAAGAAGAAAGTAGAATACATAATAATATCCCACCTTCTTCAAATAGAGAACAAACACCATTTGATAACTTTGTAACAGGAAGCTATGATTTTCTTTAGTTATGATGTTTTGTAGAGAACAAAGAAGTATAGGCCTGACTTTGGGCCTGTAATTCAGAAGAAATTTCAACAGCTTTGGAATTGGACGTTGTTTTGAAGTTCTAGCTTCTGTATTTTATTCAATTCATGTTAGCAGTGGTCAAAACATGTTGGTGGACAGGTACAAATATTGGATCAATCTCTAAGGAATCGTATTACACTATTTGTTCAACTTAGGAGCAAATAGCGTCGATTTCATTTAGAGAGTAAGAATGAAAGCGCATCTTCTCTGGCTTTAGCAGTAGGCAAAGCAAAACATTGCTACTGTTTGAAAGAGCACATTACGTATCAGTCAAGGCATCTCTAGATCCCTACAAACAAGTAGCTCCAGTCATCCAAGTTCAAGGATATAAATCAAATCCCTGCCTTTTTTGTGTAACCGAGAAATCTGCCTGTGACCCGCCCTTTGGACCAATCACAGCCTTAAAATCAAATCCCTACCTCAATTGAAGAGATTGTGAAAGGAGTTGTCATTTAAAAATTGAAAACCACACATAGCAGGACAATAAGGCTTTCAGCAATATCATCTCTTTAGGTATGCATTCGGAAACACTATTAAATCAGCGAACAAATATTCTAGCCAAGATAACTCAAACTGCATTTTAAGACACTCAAAAGGTCAAACTTTCCTTCTAGGAGAAAAAGACACTCAACAAGTTACCCATTTCAAAAAAAAAAAAATATACTCAAAAGGACAGGCTCTAGAAAGCTGGAATATGGAGGGCAGTGGCAGCACAGACAAGAGTAGATGGAAAATTGTCCCAGCAATTATTTGGAGGACCATATGGAAAGAAAGGAATTCTAGGAGTTTTGATAACAAGAGCAGCCTTCTGCACAAGATTAAAATGAACAGTATCATCGCTTTTTGCTATTGGTGTAGTTCAGAGTGTATAGATGACCCTGTGGCTATTGTAGACATTCTAGGGTCCTTATAAAGATGAAGGAGGATCTAGGGATAGTTTTCTTTTTTCTTCTTTTCTTTTCTTTATCTTTTCTTTTTTCTTCTTTTCTTTTCTTTATCTTTTGTTTATGCCAGACAAACAAGTGTGGAGGGAGGATATGATGTAAATTTTTGGATACCAGCTTTAAGTTATGCAAATGTTACCTTTATAAAAAAAAAAAAAAAGGACAAACAGGCACTTTGCTACCTCTCTAGGCATTTTGATCAATCTCTCTTCACTAAGTGCCTATATCGTGGAAACCCCATGTGAAACCAACAACAACTACTTGGCCTCAACCCTGTTAAAATAGTTAACTGTACATAAACCATAGTTAGGTGTAGTTAAGAGGTTAGAACTCTGGTTAGCCAGCTGTCATTGATTGCTAGAGCTAGTTACAATTACTTAAAGGAATTAGTTAATTAAGCCATGCTTAGGAGCTGTGTATATATAGAGACTGTAATCACTTCATTGATGATATAATCACAATTTACTTTTCCAAAATATCTTCTTCTCTCTCGCTTGTCTTCTCTCACACATTTGGGTTTGACCTAAGGTTCCATAGTCAGAACTTGAGCTCGAACTCAAGTCACATGGTAGCAGAACAGAAGTAACTAGTCATGCGCTAGCTGTGTAGTTGTGAAAAGTTTGGTTTTATTTATCAATGGCGAATGAGAAAATTGACCACACACACCCAGTGTTTTTGCATCCTTCTGATACTCCTTTTTTTTTATGACAAGGGAAACCCGCAACCGCTACCTTTTGGGTACACACAGGGTAAAACCCCTTGCTCCTATGCAATAGCTCGCATCCTTCTGATACTCCTGATTTGATTTTAATTCCGACACAACTCACAGGTTAAGAAAACTATGGATGTGGCAACAATCGATGCAAATTACTCTTCAAGCTAAGAGAAAATTGGGGTTTGTAACCAATACTCGCAAGAAAAGTTCTTTCAGAATAGAATTTCATGGGACCGAGAGACATGCAATGCGATTGAACTCTCCTAGATCATCAGTACGGTGTCGAAGTACCTTCTTAGTAGAATCGTTTATGCATCAAATGCTAATCTAGTGTGGGAAGATATTAAGGAGATGATTGATAAGATTAATCGAGTGCATATTTCTCAGTTATATAGGGAAATTGCAACGATTTTACAGTGTACTGATTCTGTGGCGACATATTTTACCAACTTTAAGGAACTTTGAGCAAAATATGATGCATTAGTGCCATCACCAGGATGTGGATATGCAAACTCGAAGGATTATATGGTGCATCTGCACAGACAGAGGTTACTTCAGTTCCTCAGTGGATTGAATAACTCCTACAACCAAGCGAGGAGCCAGATTCTTATGAAAACTGCTGAACCGACACATAATCAAACATATACAATGATAATTGAGGATGATTGTCAGAAATTCAGTCCTTTCCCAGCATTAGGAAGTAAAAGAGATAATGTTGATGTCGAAACAGGTACAGGACAACTTATAATGGCAAGAAACCATACACGACTGTGATTACTGTAACGAAACAGGTCACCTGAAAGAAAACTGCTACAAACTTGTGGGATGATAAGCAGACTTCAAGTCAAAAAAGCAATATGCAACTCATAATGTGGCTGGTGCCTTTGAAAATGAAAAGTTGGCACAAATACATGAATTAAAAAGCAACAGTGATAGTTTTGCAAGAGAACACTACTGAGGATTAGTGTAGGCAGGTTCTGAACATGCAAAACGAGGATGATACTATGCATCAAGCCATCAAGTAAATATGGAAGGTGCACATACAAAATGAATATTAAAGCATGTGTCGACTACAGCAGTCCAGGAAGCTACAGAGGAAGGAAGTCTTGGGCATAGAAGATTATTCTATTCCTCTATTAGTACCATGAAAAATGTAAAGTTTTTTCAGCATAAAACTGTTGATTTGGCTATGAGTAATGATTGAACTATTTGTCCTCTTACCTAAGCAAAGCACACTGATATTTCCAAGGAGCACTACTAGAAGTGATAAACCATCACATCTTTTGCACATGGATGTTTGGGAGCCATATCAATTTCCTACTCATAATAGGAAGCATTGTTTCTGAGACTTGTTGATGACAGTTCTAGAAATACATGGATACATTTGCTGCAGTTACGAAGGTGATGTTATTGTAATCTTACAGAAGTTTATTTTTATCATTTTATGTTGAGAACACAGTTTGATACAGTAGTGAAGATTATTAGACCAGACAATGGGAGTGGAGGTCCTTAATAAGCAATGCACTCATCTGTTTGATGCTTATTGAATCATACAATAAAAGTAGTTGTGGTTATCTCCCCAGCAAAAATTGAGTGATAGAGAGAAAGCATAGATACAAACAAAGCTCTGAAGTTTCAAGCACATATGGCAACTAAGTTATAAAAGAGTGTATTACCACTGTTGTTTATATAATCAATAGGCTAATTGCTATCATTTTAAATAGCAAGACACCCTATGAAATGTTGTACAGAAGACCACCTGTAGTTGCTCACGCAAGACTTTTGGATGCTTGTGTTATGCCACCCTGATGGTGAGAGAGAACAAGTTTTCAGGATAGGAACACCAGTAGTTTTTATGGGATATTCAGAAACTCACAAAGGTTATAAGCTAAGTTGCGTGGATTCTTCACTCTCGATACCGCACCCGTGTCGGATTCTCCAATAATACACTACTTTTGACGAATCCGACACACACCCCTTGACATTTTTGAAGAGTCCAAGCAACATAGGTTATAAGTTGCTTGATATATCCACTAATCATTTCTTTTTACGGAGATGTCATCTTTAAGGAGCATCAACCTTAGGAAAAAGGGCATCACTGTCATCAACAGATGTCTTTTCTGTAAACAAGACAATGAAAGTGTCAACCATCTTTTTTTGCACTGCCCCACAACAGTTGGCATATGACATTTCTTCTTCTCATTGTTTGGCCTCCAATGGGTTATGCCCCTCTCCATCAAAGATGCTTATTCTAGCTGGATATGTAGGAGAGTTGACAACACCATCAAAAGTACTTGGAGGATGATCCCAACAGTAATTTTTTGGCGCATTTGGAAAGAGAGAAACTGTAGATGTTTTGATGGAATATCAACTCCCATAAGCACCATTAAGACTAGGTGTTTAGTTAGTATTTATAATTGGCACCTTCTCTCCCCTGAAAACAGTATGGAAATTTTTTTGGATTTTTTAGCTCCTTAACTCTAGCACAGTAGGGTGTAAGGGGGTTTATCTTTATGGCTGCTTTACAGGTTTTTGCACAGTTAGCTTCATGTTGTTTTCATGTTTGAAGCAACTTTATTTTTAGTTGTAACCTTTGCATCTTCTTGATGCCTTTCCAATGCAATTTAATTACTTCACCAAAAAAAAAAAGGAGCATCTAGTTCCCTTTGCTCAAGCTTCTTCTCATACACAAGTGATCTAGCCTCATATGGTTCATTATAGGGGGAGAATGCTAGATTCTCCTGAACCATTAATAGAAGATGTTGTTGAACCATTACTAGAAGATCTAGAAGATGTTGTAGCCCCTGTTCCTGGATCTGTTTCCACTGTTGATGAGTTGGCTAATATAACAACAGAAGGAGCACCACTTTCCACTGAACCTGAAGTTGTTGCACCAATGAAACCTAAACTTGCAGAACCAGTTGAACCAATGCATGAACCTGTTGGACATGACACTCAGTCCTAGCAATTGAAAAAATCTGACAGAAGAGCTAAGGAACACTTATGGTTGCAGGATTATGTTACCACTAGGAAGAATCATGGAGTAACACTATCCATTATCTGATTAACTGCCATACAACAGACTTTCCATAAAATACAAGCATTTCCTGGAAAATCTCAACACCTTCACACTCACAGAACTTCACAACAGCTTTAAAAGATAAGAGGTGGATTGAAGGAGTGGAGTTGGAGATCAAAGCTTTGGAAGATAAAAAGACATGGGATGTTTTGGATCTACCCAAAGGATAAAATGCAATTGGTTGAAAATGGATGTACAAAATAAAGTTCAAGGCTAATGGGGAAGTTAAAGGTTTAAAGCTAGATTTGTTGCGAAAGAATACAACCAAAAGGAAAGATTGGACTATGATGAGACATTCTCACCAGGTGCCAGAATGGTAACTATAAGATTTAGCATTACCTTACAACATCAAAAGGGTGGGCATGCACCAAATGGATGTGTACAATGCTTTCCTACAAGCAGACTTGTATGAAGTGTACATGGAATTACCTTAGGGATTCATGAGACAAGACTAGGGAGACCAAAGTGGGCAAGTTAGGGAAATCATTGTATGGTTTGAAACAAGTATCAAGTCAATGGAATATCAAACTTAATGATATGTGCTTGATGCTGGATACTCCCAGCGTTTATATAACTATTCATTGTTGTCAAAGAAAAAAAGGGAGACTTTGTAGCTATCTTGATATATGTTGATGATCTATTGATCATATGAAACAGTGTGGTTTGCATCAAAATCTTGTTGGAGATAGGGGTGTTGAGATCCAGTAAAGGGATCCTATATCAAAGGAAGTAAAAAGTTGAGTTGATTCCATATTTGGAACTAAGCTAGCGGCTAGTCCAATAGAAGTTCACCACAAGAGAATTTGAGGAAGATGTTGGAGTCATAGGAGATGAAGTGTTGAAAGATACATCAGCATAGGAAGGCTGATTTACTTAACCATCTCCACTGAGTCAGTTGATGTAAACACCTAAACAATCTTCTCTTGCTTGTAGAATCTGCCCTAAGGTTCCACTCAACTCACACAAATAGCTGGATTCTCTAAATCAGACATTTATATAGGCACCTAACCTAGTAAAAAAAAACGCAATAGAACTAACCTACACATACGCACACAATCAGAGATAAACATCTATCTACTATTGAATCAGGCTTAGCATAATAACGCAGACGAACGAAAAAGAAAAGGTTTACCGATGAAAGTAATGAAGATCTCAACGCAATGTATTGCTGCTGTGGAAGCTGGATGTATTGCTGCTACAGATTCTTCTTCTTTCTTCTTCTACAGTAAGTAAGTTGCTCTGTGAATCTATCTACTTATTTCTCCTTCGAGTCTCATGTTGAAAGGGGAAAACGAGATGCCTTTTCCCCATTTTTATACTCTCATCCTCAAACTTCTTCCAAATTCCTCTGAAGGCCCCCATTGTTTTCCCTTCTCTCCCCAAATCCTCTATTTTTATTATTGGGGTGGAAAATACCAATAAAAATTGTTTTATAAAATTTTCAGTTATAATAAAAAGTTTCAAAATATATTAATGAAATGGAAAATATAAATATTTTCTTTAACAAAATCTTCACTTTTTTATATGTATCTAATGAAATTTAATACATAACTATATTAATTAAATTTTATAAATAATTATTGTAATTTTTTCAAAAGATAGAAAAGTAAATTAATTTATATTTTCAATATTTTTTATTCGAATAACAAAATATGGAATCAAAATAAATATCTCAAAACCACAAAAGAAAATGAAATAAGTGGCAATGCCAAAGTTTGCCTAGTTTATTCATTGACTTTTATTATGTACATTATTTTTTCTACTTTTAACCTTTTTTCCTTTTATTTCTATCTCTTCAGTCTTTTTTTTGTTTGGGTTAGTCAATCTTTATCTCAAGTCTCAATCAATTCTTCTATACGCGATTGTCTTCTTTCTTTTTTTTTCTTTTTTTTTTCTCTTCATACAATTTATTTCTCAAGTATTATATATATTTTGGTTCATACAATTATATATAATTCTACAGAAAGTGACTCAGCTTCACGAAAATAGCTTAAAGAGCTATACGAGTCTTTGTAAATTTTAGTGTCGAAAGTGTAATTTATTTTATTTTTATATAATAAGACTGAAAAAAAATGATAAAATGTAGGCGGAAAGAACCCATTAACATCACGTCATTTGTCAAAGAAAAGCAAAAAGCATTTCATTGATCTCTTTTAATTATTTCTATTTTTTTCTTGTTAAAAAATCTTTTTATATATATATTTAGGCAATAAATTCTCTACCGAACATAAAAGAAAGTTTACATAAAACATTAACAGAAAAAGAAGGTCAATACTAATACTTTAACGTACAAATATACAATCAGAAAATTATAATTACTTCTAAATTTAAAATCATATTCCTCTAAGTAATAATAATATTAATAATAATAATAATAATACTAATAATAATAATAATTGTTATGTCGTGATTTTACTATCCTTAGAAAAACACTTTTTGAAATGTTCTAAGTATAAAATAATTTAAGAAAAATACTTAGAAAAGAGTCGTCACTTAATTTTTTAAAGAAATTAAGAAAACTTAATATAAAAAGGTCTTAACAGATAAACCTTTTAAATTTTAGAGAAAATGGGTAAAATGTTCTCATTTCTACTTTAAGAAGGTATTAACACTAAAAGTATTCGCTAACACACGGTTATCTAACGACTTGACTATCTTTTAGGAAAATGATTTAACATAAAAATAATTTACAAAATTCGATTAACTTTGAGAAAATAGTCAAACAGAGAAACATTTTTAATTTTTAAGAAAAAGGGGACCTTAATTGAAACATTTGACTTAATTACAAGTGATTAGAATGTTAACAAAACTACATTAATTAGCATTTGTTTGAATCGTTTTAAAATAATAATTTGAACCAATTTGGCCAATTAAAGCAAGAAACTAACTTAATTAGTTGAAGGCGAGTGAAAATTTTGAAAAAAAAAGTATTTGATCAAGTAAATAAAGAACACAGAATCGATACAATAAAATTCATTAAAATTAATCAACAAAAAGAAAATGGTTCATCTTTTGGGGAATTCAACTAAGTTAATTAATAATTCTAAATTAAAATTAAATAAAAATAAATAATAAATAATCACAAATGAATAACTTAAGAGTTAAAAGAGAAGTTGAATTTTGAGCCCCTCTGGGTCTAAATTCACTATTGTTGCGATTTCGGGGTATTGGCTCACACGTATACAGTTGTATATTAACTCCTCGAACCTGTGTTTCAGCTTTTAGACCTGTATTTATACTCCCCTTTCGAAAAGTCTGATGTTGACTTGATGATAATGGGCCTTTGGCCCAAATGAGAAGACACAAGGTGAGGGTGTCCATAATGGACTCGGGTGACATTGATGATAAGCATTGAAAAGAATACATTAACATATGACCAAAAATGATAAACAAATATAAAGTATACCAAATAAAGAAATGAAAATCAGGTCTGAAGGCTATTAATTTATTTTCATACCACTAAAGCTAATTAATGAAATAACCTAAAACAGAAACTAAACATAATAAAAAAATATCATGCTTACTAAAAAAGACTTAAAGAAACACTTATCATTTCATTAGCTAATGATCAGTATTTTCAAATCACAAGTCACATACAATAGATTTTTAACCCCTTAAGGGTTAATTCAGCTGATTAGTATGCTCCGACAACAATCATTTACCTTTTTAGGGCAAGATATTTAAGTAGTGATATACATGAATGAGCAAGAGAGCAAACCACTTGGATCGATTATTTCAATGATATGTATCAAGGCAATGAAGTCACATGAAAGCTAGCAGCATTTAAGCAAAATTAAATAATATTAAATCCTGATACAGTGCTCGAGTTAGAGTACTAATAGCATGATTAAGTACTTAGTCCTCCTACCACGACAAATAAAAGACAACCTCACTTAAATATAGAGTAAACATTTGCGAGAAAACTACTACAAAAATGAAAGGGTGACTTAAGTTTCAGTCGACGCTGTGCAGTAATTTCGATACATACTAAGGACTGAAGAAATAAACACCAAATAGATTTCATATTTTGACAAACTGGGGGCCAGTAACATATCATACTAGGCAGTGGAGATGCTAAGCTAAAAACAAAGTTAATATAAAGATGGAATAGGCATCATGTTGTCAAACAACAAGGAATTAAGGCTAGATAAACTAATATTCCTATCAAAACATCTGAGTCATGCATTATACGAAAAAAATTTACACAATCAATTTTAACCAAGAAGGAAATTGGTTCTTTTGTTCAATAACACAATCATGGAGTCTGTTATATATTGGATATCAAAGAAGAAACCAAGATGACAAGACAATGGCTTTTAAAACAACAAGAACAAATCTATTGATTCCTTTTTACAACTTAATCCAACAAGTCCAGTTTTTAACAAATTAGTTGTTGCCTCAAAGAATCTTGAACAATAAAAAACCGCAACACTTTTTACTATTACTTGTTTTATCAACTCGTGATCAATTTAAAGACATAAACTAATCCATATGTAATGCAGGGAACTTGGATCATGCTAATGAAGGGGTTAAAGTTATTCAAATTAACGTTACTTTAATTCAGGGAGTAACGACAACTAACCGAAAGGACTCAATGCATCATGTCATTAACTAATATGAGAATTATGAACTTAATGTAAAGAATTAAAGTCTAGACAATTATAATAAGTGAGGTAGGAAATAAACTTGAAAGAAAAACAAGAACTGAAACAAGCTAAAATTTGGAAAATTACTGAACTCCACATTTTGACAGTAGATCAACTGTAAGTGGTAAACAACTTTTAAGCACAACTTCAAGGCAAATGAAGGCATAGACTTGATCAAACAAGTCATGCTAAGCAATGAGCCAATAATGAAATCGCAGAATAGAGAAATGAGGTTGTAAAGCGAAAATAAAACAAAGTATTGCTACCCTATTAACTGATCCTGAGGTTCTGAGCCTATGCAAAGATAACGAAAATCAACATCATACTACAAGGGACATGGTGCTTGAAAGTAGAGTTAAGTATAGACAAAAACAAGTTCTATAATGTTCAAGTAGGCAAATTAGGATGAGGAATCTCAAAGACACGAAATACACATAAAGCGACTTAACGAGAAATAGAAATAATCTATCTGTTAATTATATTTAAGTCCTCACTGCCACTTCATAATAAATAGAAATAATGCTAAGACGAGGGGAACAAACCATAACAACATTTAGTCACAAAATATTCTAGGAGTTCAGCAAGAAAGAATACAAAAAATGACTTTGAATGATGAACTTAAAGCCTCAGATTTGTGCAAACTTATAAACGAACATTCTTCTTTCACTAGGATACGAGTAAATTAACAAAGAGACATGCTTCAAAATTAGAAGGAAAGGTACTCAACTGCATAAATTAGCCAATATGTCCTAATCTCAGACCAAATTTCATCACCAAATTAGCACCTAAACACTACACAAACCAACGTAGCTAAGTTCAAAACTAGCGAATCTTAACATTTGAGCTATAGGAGGGAAGAATACGTAGCAGCTAAACAAAGAAATGAAGTTCAACTTAAGGTAGCAACATATATCCCGACAACACCTATTTTAAATAACTGAACAACTAAAAGAGAAAAATAAGACATGTTTCAATTCATGCTAAGTGCAAGAATACAACAAAGTATATCATCACAAATTAGCAAATGACTCGTAAATGATGAAATTTTGTAAATGAATCAATTCTGAACTTAAGCTTGACAAAACAAAATTAAATCATGTTTAATATGCTGAAACTATCATTAAGTAAGTCCAAACACTACTACTCAACCTTAAGCAAGAATCGAATAAGAAAAGATAGCAAATAAGTAGTTGAATAATGACTCAATACTAAACTACAATCCACGGGCAATATAGTGACATTAAACGATGGTAGAAATTTGAAATAGATAGGGCACTTAACAAAGAGAAAGCATATGGATACAACATGAAATCATGAAGTTTGAGCTGAAAGAGCATCTGACTCATAATCGTTTGTCAATCAAATACTCTAAAAAAACCTAACATATGAAAACTGTACACAATTAAAAATCAAACAGTCACCACATAAAGAATAAAAGAGACGTGAAAGAAATAAGTATTACCTTTTAGAGGGAAGAGAACTGAGATAACGAGCTGAGCGAAATCCACCTAGACCTACTAACAGATGAGCTAAATAACTTGAAAGAAAATTGAAAATTTGAGGCTCAAACCTTCATGAGTTCGATTTCGAAGAATACTATTCTCCAACCTTAAAATTTCAACTCCCTCTCTAAACGACACCAATACCATGTATTCATAGCAAAACTAAAGGTTTGAATTCGAATAGTCATTTTAGTAGATGATGAGAGATTGATTAAAAATAATGGATGAAAATATGAGTAAAAGGAGAACATACCCCAAAAATCCGGATTCGATGTGATGGCTCTGATTCACATCAGATTTGGATGAGACTTTTATCTAATCCAAAGTCAACAAATCTAGCCATGGTCTGCAATCTTTGAATATGAAGGGAGGGACTGACAATGGTGATGGGCGGTGTTATTGGATGAGGAAATTAGGATTCTTGGTATTGACTTTTGTGTTTTGGAGTAAGAAAAGGGAGATGAGTGTGTCTTTGTTTTAGAGCGTGATTAGAAAAGGAAAAGAAAGAGGAGAGTGTGCAATATTATATGTATATGTGTGTAGATGTGCAAGAATTAAAAGGATAGCCTATTTTACTTAAAAATTTGGCCACTTGAGTTGCTATTTTAATCGAATTAGATTTAGGTATAACTAAATTCAGTCAAATTTCTAAATTCGGCCAAAATTTAAATGAGATGGATAATTATTGATTAATTACTTGAGCTTCTTAATTTAAACAAGACAAAATAATTATCAAGATTTATTCATTACTTAAAATAGAGAATTAATTATATAAAATTATAAAATTCACTAATTTAAAGGAAATAAATACGTATTTATATTAAACACTTATTTTTAGGTCTATTTATTAAATGCTTAGATAAAAGATGAAAATTATATAAACTAGTACATATAATTATATAATTATTTCTGAAGAACTAACCAAACTAATTAGAGAAAACCTTTTAATATATATATATATATATATATATATATATAGGATTTTTCAAAGACAATCGTTTCAAATTGTTTGAAATTAAAGAAGCTCAACAATTAATTCGAATTGCATATGGTCAAAATTAGGTGTCAACAACTGCCCCATTCTTTGGGTAGGGTCGATGAAAGAGACCTGGGCAAAAAAGATTGACGAATCCAATTTTGACCGAACCCATTTCATCTCTTTGAGAGAAAGGCGTGATATAGATTTGAGGAATTATGGCTGGACCCTAGTATTAAGTTTCCTACGTATCTCAAGTTACATGAGAATTCAGGCCATTTAGTTCAAAACAACGCTTGATTTGACACATGATTTTTTAATTTTAAAAGCTATTCCAATATCAAATTATGGAGAGACCAAAATGCTTGGAAATGAGATTCAAGAGAGATTATTAGAATACAACCGAATTTTCAACATGGGGCCTACCTACATATCCCTTGACCTCAGGAATCAGGCTGTCTGTAGTTCAACTCAGTCGGTTGGAAAGGAAATCTATTATGCTAAGATAACTTTTGGATCGAGAAGAGTGACAAATAAATCGAGTTATGAAAAAAAGGCTTGAAATCTCTTATTCATGAATGTAGAGCTCTTCACATCCATAAGTAAGAGCTTACATGAACATAATTTTCACTGATTTTGGTGCATTGCCACTCGGATTTGAAGATTTGTTTCCGGTTGGAGTTAAAAATTACACCGGATGTGAAACTAAAACTGTAAGACCCCAATAAAATATCCACATGCCTTCTGCTAGGGGTGTGGTTTGATTGTGGTGGAAGTCGTTTCTCAGCTCGCGTCCATAGAGTTTGATATTCCTCCTCGGACTATGTTCCAATTCGCTGCTAAGCAGAAGTTCCATGTTGTGTTGTATTTTTTTATGACGTCCACACTGGTTTAATTAAGAATGCATCCTCTCAGATGTTATCTATAAAGACTAAGATAAAATTCATTAGTAGAAACTGTAATTTAAATGAGAAAGTAGTCTCTTTACTACGTTTGCATGTCAGCCTCCTTCGATTTTGACATAGAGCAAATAAGGTATCCTTCCGAAGTTTATGTGATTTATAATTCTTCTTAAACATCAAACTCCTCCATTTTTGACGTAATATATGATGAATTTATATGATGTAATATGTTCATGGATGATATCACCTCTTTTTGGCAAATGATATGAATGACCCTTTCGGTAATGATATTATCACCTCCGATTATATAATATTGATAGCCCTCTTGGCAATGATATTATCACCTCTGATAATATAATATCTATGGCCCTCTTGGCAATCATATTATCACCTCCAATAATATAATATGGATGGTCCTCTTGGCATTGATATCACCTTTTCCGGCAAATGATATGGATGACCCTCTTTGTAATGATACTATCACCTCCGATAATATAATATGGATGACCCTCTCGGTAATGATATTATCACCTCTAATAATATAATATGGATGGTTCTCTTGGCAATGCACATCACCGCATCCGGTATCGACGTGACTTACAAATATCCTTCAACGCTAGCTTCTTCCGACTTTAACGTGATAATTGATATTTTTTGACAAGTTGCAATTCAAATTCTCTCTAATATTTGATGTGTCTTACGTATGCCCTTCAGATGTCTTTGACGCTGGGAAATGCGGTATGACGTTATTGTAGTCATTTGCCTATCTTAAAGTATCACCCATTTGATGCTTTCACCTACTTTTCCTTTGACCACTTTTATGTCCATTGTGGCTCCAATTTTGCTGGGAAATTGATCAAGACATTGTTACTCAAAATTCCAAGTTTCTTATTTTTGCCTCAGGAATATCAATGTCATTTCTTGCATCTAAAAAAAAAAGTTCATCTTTGGGTGCTTTTGCTCTTTTGATTTTTTTCCATATTTGTTGAACAGAGTGATATGATGAAATCATGATATCCTTGTAGACCTGCATCCACAAAAAATTTATCAGTTTTAAGTGAACTAATCTGTGTTGACTTCTTTGATTGCTTGCTCTTCCTCTTGCTATATTTGGTTGATTGCTTCTAACTTTCCTCTTCTTGGTAGAAATAAGATAGATCTATATTTTATACAAAATATCTGGTATATGTCTAAAGTTTTAAGGAAAATAGATTTTCAAAAAGTAATTTGATGAGGGTCACTGCCAAGTGTCATGCCACATTAAAGCTTAAATGAAGACTTCAGTTCAAGTTTCGATATAGCCAAACTAAAAGTCCTTTTAAGCTGGAGAAAATCAGAAGATAATTGAAGTTTAATTTGACTTTGAATTTTCGAGATATTTGGATTCATCAGCTTCTGATCATGTTGGAGATTACTTGTCGTTAACTTGGATCTTCAGACAACACTTGATAGATTTTTTGAGATCTTCTAAAAATTCTGCCCCACTGAAATGTCTTGAAATTTCTCAAACCTTTGGTAGGAAGACTTGTGGAATTTTTTGAGGTCTTCTAAAATATTCTGCCCCAGTTGCATATTTCTAATGCATACTCTTTATTGTCTTGCTGGCGAAGGATCTTTAGAATTTTTGAGCTCCACTAAAAAATTCTTCCCCAGTTTCTATTATGAAGGGAAATGGAAATTTTGTAGGGGGTATGACCGAGTCGTTGTAGCGCCTACGTATCTCATTGAGGAAGGAATCAGGTCAAACATAGTTCCCCTTTTGGGAATAAAAGAAATAGGAAATTTTAATAAGAAAATGATCGAGGCTGATATAGGCTGCCTACGTATCTCATTTTTGAGAATTCAAGTCAGACGTAGTTCAATACAATTATATAAAAACTTGGCATAATCAATTACAAGCAAATGATACTATTACAGGGAAAATGATGAGAGAAAAATTAATCATCAAACGTAGTATCTTTTGACAACATCTGAGTTGATTGGTTTTGGCCACTCTTGGCCGTCCATCTCTAATCATGGCACCTCCAAATAACAGTTTACTAACCATGTATGGTCCTTGCCAATTTGGTGCAAATTTCCCCTTATACTCATCTTGATGGGGTAAGATGCGTTTGAGGACCAATTGTCTTTCTTCAAATGTTCGAGATCTCACTTTTTTGTTGAAAGCACGAATAATTCTTTGTAGATATGATTGGCCAATACAAATAGTGGTCATCCTCTTTTTATCAATTAAGGCTAAGTGTTCAATCCGATCACGAACCCAATTAGCATTGCTCAATTCAGCTTTTTGAATAATCCTCAATGGAGGTATTTCAACTTCAACTGGTATCACTGCTTCTATCCCATATACTAGCAAGTATGGAGTTGCTCCGATTGATGTTCTAATGGTTGTTTGGTATCCCAACAAAGCATATGGTGACATCTCATGCCAACCTCTATGATTATCAATACTCATTCTCAAGATTTTTCTGATGTTCTTAATGTTAGCTTCTACGACTCCATTCAGTTGAAGAAGATAAGCACTCAAATTTTGGTGAGGAATCTTGATTTCCTCACATATCTCCTTCGTCAAATGACAGTTGAGGTTTGCACCATTGTCTGTAATAATTGAATAAGGTAGCCTAAATCGACATATCAAGTTGTTACAAACCAAATCAACTACTACCTTCTTCGTCACAAATTTATAAGAATTTTCTTCCACCCACTTAGTGCAGTAATCAATGACAACCAAAATGAATCTATGTCCATTAGAGGCGAGTGGTTCAATTGGACCAATGACATCCATGGCCCAGTCCACGAATGGCCAAGGCGATCCCATATAATTAAATTCGTGAGGGGGTACTCGGATCAAATCACCATGTACTTGACATTTATAACACTTTTGCACAAATCTACAAGAATCGTGCTCCATAGTCATCCAAAAATAACCAGCTCGAAGGATCTTTTTTGCCAAGGTAAGCCTGTTCATATGAGGTCCACAGACTCCAACATGTACCTCCTCAAGAAGTCTTGTAGCTTCCATGGAATCTACGCACCTGAGGAGTCCCAAATTTGGAGTCCTCCTATAAAGAATTTCCCCACTTGGAAAGAAATTGTTAGCTAATCGACGCATTGCCTTCTTTTGATTGGATGTCGCACCTTCTGGATAAATTCCAGTCTCCAGGTACTTCTTTATATCATGATACCGAGGTTCCATCTAGTTCTGCTTCGACATGCGAATAATGAGCATGTTGTTCCTTTAAATATATCTCCAAAGGATCAATGTAATTCTGATTTGGATGCTTGATCATAGAGTATGTAGTGGCAAGAGCATCGACAAATTCATTTTGCAACCTTGGAGTGTGCATAAACTCTATCTTTTGAAATCTTTTGCACAATCTTTGCACCAGTTGTACATATGGTACAATCTTTGGATTCTTCACGGCCCATTCCCCTTGAACCTAGTGAATTAACAAGTCTGAATCTCCAATTACTAGCAACTGTTGGACATTTATGTCGATGGCTAGCATTATGCCAAGAACGCAAGCCTCGTATTCCGCCATATTGTTGGTGCAATAAAATCGAAGTTTAGCTTCCACATGGTAATGTTGACCGGATTTCGATATTAGAACCGCTCCAATTCCAGCTCCATTATAATTCACCGCTCCATCAAAGAATACCCTTAAACCAGGATATGGCTCAGAAATCATTTCTCCTATGAACAACACATCTTTTCAGGGAAGTATGTTTTGAGCATTTCATATTCTTCATCGATTGAATTTTGTGCAAAATGATCGGCTAGGGCTTGTCGTTTTACCGCTTTCTGAGTAACATACACAATGTCAAACTCGCCAGAAGCATTTGCCATTCGCCAGTTTTCCAGTTGGCATAGCTTTCTGGAAGATATATTTTAATGGAACCATCTTGGAAATAAGATATGTAGTATATGAAGACAAATAATGCCTCAGCTTTTGCGCGATCCGAGTCAAAGCACAACATGTTTTTTTCCAATAGAGTGTACCGAGCCTCATATGGAGTAAACTTCTTGCTAAGATAGTAGATCGCGCGCTCCTTCTTTCTAGTTTCATCATGTTGTCCTAATATCTACCCAAATGCATTTCTAGAGATGGGCAAGTATAGTAACAATGAACTTCCTTCTCGCGGAGGTACCAATACTGATGGATTTGTCAAACAATCTTTGATAGTATCGAAAGATTTTTGACACTCTTCGGTCCACACCGTCAGTGCATCTTTTTTTAACAACTTAAAGATAGGCTCGCAAACCACCATCAATTGAGCTATGAATCAACTGATGTAGTTCAATCTTCCAAGAAAACTCATAACTTCTTTCTTAGTCTTCGGAGGAGGTAAATCCTGAATTGCCTTGACTTTGGTAGGATCAAGCTCAATGCCTCTTCTACTGACTATGAAACCCAATAATTTACCAGCTGGTACTCCAAAAGCACATTTAGCAGGATTCAACTTCAAGTTGTATTGACATAACCAATCAAAGAACTTTCTCAAATGGGTCTAGTGATCTGAACTCTCGCTAGACTTGTTGATTACGTCATCCACATACACTTCAATCTCCTTATGGATCATATCATGGAAGATAGATTTCATGGTTCTCATGTATGTGTCCCCGACATTCTTGAGACAAAATGGAATTACCTGGTAATGATAGACACCCCAAGGTGTAATGAAAGTTGTCTTTTCAACATCTTTTTCATCCATCAAAATTTGATGATAACCCGAAAAGCAATCCACAAATGATTGCATTTCATGCTTAGCACAATTGTCGAGAGAATGTAGATATTCAGCAATGGAAAATTGTCTTTGGGACTGGCTTTGTTGAGATCTCTATAATCAACACATATTCTAATTTTTACCATCTTTCTTAGGCACTGGAACAATATTGGCTAACCAAGTTGGATACTTAGTAACCTCCACAACTTTGGCTTGAATCTGTTTGGTAACTTCTTCTTTGATTCTCAAACTAAAATCTAGCTTGAACTTCTGAGTTTTCTGCTTTACCAAACTGAATTCTAGATTGATCGGCAACTTGTGAGAAACAATATATGTTCTCAATCTGGGCATATCATCATAGGACCAAGAAAATACGTCAATGTATTGTTTGAGCAAGTTGATGAGTTTAATTTTCTGAGCTTTTGTGAGATGGACACTGATCCTAGTTTCTTTGACACATTCTTTGTCTCCCAGGTTCACAGTCTTAGCCTTGTCTAAATTCAGCTTCTCTTGATTTTCAATTTGTTTTAATTCTTTTGCGATATGTTCAGGAACCATGGTCTCTTCATCATATTCCTCAAACTCATCATCATCTATCTTATTTTTCTCACTCAGCTTATGACATGACATGATATTGGCAGGTTTAAAGTTATTTTTACTGAAATCATAAATAATCCAGGTCAGATAAAATTTAAAACAAATTAGTAAGTTGCGAATAAATAAATTAAAGCAATAGAGGAGGCTTTCATTTAGATTAAAAGAAAGTACAAACTTTGGCCATTGCCATAGGCCAATCTGGCTTTTGAAACATCACGAGGGAAATTAGGCTTAAAGAGGTAAAATGACATAAAGGGTGGGTCTTAGGCCTTCTTCAGACTACCACCAATTTTAGAAATAGGCAAAATAGATATGTCTATGTCTACCAAAATGAGAGAGGAACAAGGAGCTTTGTGGATGTCCAGTTAGGCACTTGCTCCGTTAGTTCAACATCTCAAATGCCGAATGTCTCGATCATCTCCTCAAGCACATCATCAGATTCTTTAAAAAAATTCCTAATTCCCCCGAGGCCATCATCATTAACATATTCTCGCACTGGAAAAGACTGGTTCAAGTGAGGTACCAATTTTGCTAATTCCTAATCAACCACCTTGTTACTCAAAGCTTCCATCTCATCATCTACTATTGGGATGTATCCCAAGACAAACTTTGAAGCCTTTTTGAAAATTTGAATAGGCTCGGTGATACCTTGCAAATATTTTCCCAACTCAAAACCAGGTTTAAATCCACTTCTCAACATCAAAATGGCTATCATCTTGTAAACAGAAGGCATAGGAGAATGTAAGGCCGAATCGTCACCGGTGGCCTTCACTATCTCTACTGTATAGAAGTTAGAACCTCTATCCACATTATCGACAATCGGGGCATAGTCATTCGAATGTCTTCCTTCACCATGAATGATGACTTCGTGATAGTTCACACAAACTTCATCAACTGGTGGAGGGTGGAGGGTAGAGGGCATGGCCCCAACCATATCGATCCAATGTCTTCCAAGTAAAAGGTTGTAGTAGGTGGTGAGGTCCATCACTTGGAACTCGATAATGAAATCTATGGGTCCTACCTCAATACCCAAACTAACAGCACCCAATGTTTCTCTTTGAACCTCATCGAAGGCTCTCACATTGACTTGGTTCTGATGAAATTTTCTAAGATCAAAATCTAGTTGCTTGAGAGTCGACAATGGATAAATATTAAGGCTAGATTCGTTATCTATCAGAACATGATTCACAATCTTGTCCCGACACTTGATTGTGATGTGCAAGGCTTTGTTATGAATTACCCCTTCACAAGGAAACTCTTCATCGCTAAAACTAACATGGTGGCCTTCGATGACTTTGCTTACTATGGTTGCAATATTATCACTATTTGTCCCAACCGGTATATGAGTCTCATTCAAAGCCTTTAACAAAGCATACATGTGTTGTTCTAAGCTCAATAATAATTCCCACACAGAGATTTGAGCGGGTGTCTTCTCCAAATGTTTCATGATGGAATACTTTTTAGGTTGCATTCTTTGTCAAAACTCTTCGGCTTCAACTTCACTGATCGGCCTTTTCTGATGGTCTCTCTTGTGGCCTTCTTGAGCCAATTCTTCTGGTGTATAACATCAACCAGATTTAGTCATACCATGGGCGGTAGCGGGCTCGATCACAAATTCTTTCCTGGTATGGCATGCTTTTGGCATTGAAGTAAAAGCTTGATGAGGGGTCACTATCACAAACTCTTTCCCAGTTAGGCCTTTCTTTGGCCCCAAAGCGAAAGCTTGATGGGGTGTTATTATCATGAACTTGGGCTTCTTGCTTATGCTTAGAGAGGCTACAATCTTCTAAAGACTGTCAAGATTTGATGGGACTATCGTCTTAGTAGCACCCTAATCCTCTTTTATTTCAATCATATTAATAGTGTCTCTTCCGTGATTCGGTAGATGATTACTATGCACATTAGGAGCGACAGTTTGAAGAGTGACCACCTTATGATCAATTAAGTCTTGAATCTTATGCTTTAGGTTGATGCGATCTTCGGTGGTATGTCCTGCACTATTAGAGTGGTCTGCACATATTTGATCGGCTCTAGAGAATTTAGAGTTTGTGTTGACATGTTTAGGTTCGATGGGATGAATCATGACTACAACTTTCAATCTTTCGAATAACTTAGTTCGACTTTCAATGAGATGAGTGAAAATTCTTGGAGGTTTCCTTTCAAAGTTTGGACGAGGAAGGTCATAGTTATTATGTGGAGGTGGAGGTACTTAGTGGTAATTTAAAGGATTTTGGCGGGGAGGTGTTGGTGTTTGGAATTTTGAGTATGGTTTAGTTTGGTAATTTGATTGTGGAGTCTGGTAGTTTGGATGGGTATTCTGGTAATGTAGAGCTGGGAGATTAGGAGGCGGAGTTTGGAAATTTGGTTGGACATAAAAGATTGGGTAGGGATTTTGTGGAGCTGTGGGATAGGCTTTGGAGGGTGAAGATTTTTTAGAGCTAAATCCGAACGATTTCTTTGTCCTTCCATCAGATGCATGATAAATAAAGGACACATCCTCCCTTTTTTTACTCAATAGTCTCGAAGATCCAGTGTGGGCCGCCACAAGAGCAATTTTTCCGGTCTTAAGACAGTCTTCAATAGTTTCACCTACTTTGACTATCTCAGCAAATTTTTCTCCAATGAGCAACATCATTCTATTGCTGTATTCTGGATCTTGGATACACACAAATACTTCAATGATCTCCTTTTTAGACATGGGAGGTTGAACTCTGGCAGCCTCTTTTCTCTATTTGTATGCATATTCACGGTAGTTTTCGGTGGAATTTTGCCTAACTTTTCCAAAGTGTATCGATGTGGAACGATCTCTACATTATAAGAAAATCCCTCAATAAAATCTTTAGCTAAAGCATTCCAACTAGACCATTGCTTCATGTCTTGGGAGGCGAACCATTCCAAGGCCTCCCCATTCAAACATCGGCTAAAGAACCACATTAACAATGCTTCATTTTTCCAACTGCTACGAGTTTGTCACAATATGCCCTCAAATGAGCTAAGGAGTTTCCAGTTCCTCCAAAAGTGTCAAATTTTGGTACCTTAAACCCCTCGGGAAGGTCCAAGTTAAGGTGGATACACAAGTCTTCGTAGTTCAGTCCCATAACATCTAGAGTGTAATGAAGCTCTTTCATAGCTTTCATAATTTCTTCCTTCATGATGTTCTTATTCATTTCTTCTTTGACTCTCCACTGGTTTTCCTTCTTGTCATAGTGATTGGGTTCGAGATATGTAGTGTATGAAAGATGTGGTTTTGTGAGGATTGGAATATGGAAAGTGGCTTTTGGATGTAGGGGTTGAGTAGTAGGTGGGTTTGAAGTGTTTTGAGGAGTAGTTTGGTACATGAAAGGGAATTCTTGAGAGTTGTTAGCATTTAGGCTTTGAAAAGGATGAGGTGTTTGGTACGAAGAGCTAGCATGATGTTGGTTAGGTGTGTTTAATTTAACGGTGGAAGGCTTTTGGACTGGAACAATAGGTGGATTGTGTGGTAAATGTTCGGGTGTTGGATTAGGAGTAGGGAAATGGAGTAGAGGTCTTTCATTGTTTAAAAGAGGAGTGCTGGGAGTGATAGTCAAATTTGCCAACTCTTGAGTCTTATGCAGGCAATTTGTTGTGCCAATTGAACAATCAACTCATTCTGCTCAGCAATGATAGGGTTTGTTACTGTGATCTCATTCAAATCGATGTTCTCACCATTTCCAATCATCGTTTCTTTTCCTTTCAATAGATTTTGTCCCGAGAAGGAATCTTTAGGGACCTTAGATCGTGTGAAGTATGGATGCTCGGCCAGTTCTCAACACAGTTTAGTACTAGTTACCTGATAAATGAAAAACAACTCAAAAGTAGTTATGTTAGTTATTATTTCTAATGAGAAATGCAATTAAGTTGATATAAAGAATAAACATATAGGTATCATTTTGTTTTAAGCAGATTAATCCATGAATGTATTTTGGGTGAAAAGGAGGACTCAAATGGAAGGATTTTTTTTGTTTAGCTCATTTGATTGAATCAGGAAGGTCGACTTGTATAGAGTCCTTCTAACTTCTTCCACTCATGTATTTTTAGGTGAAATCATTCAAAATACTTCCCTAATTAAGGAGAACAAAAATTTAGAAGAGAGGGGTCGAGCCTTAAGTAGGCTGCCTACGTATCCCTCCAGGGAATTCAGGCCCAGTGTAGTTCAAATTAGTCTTGGCAATTTTTCAAACATTGATTCTTCAGTTTCTTCCCCACTAACCAAATCAATGACCAGAATCGGTGCGTTGACAATTTTTTTAGACATTGTAGCAAGTCAACCTTTCTGAGATGGAGGAGTGAAAATTTAGAAGATTTTTGGAGTAAAGGGTTCATATATTTTCTGAGAAACTTAGACGACACTTCAGGAATAGCTTGGACGGAGTTTGTTGTTGTGGATTTTCATATATGCTTAGAGTGTTCTAAAAAATAAGAGTGGATTAATTTTGGTTTAGACAAAATAACATTCCATATCACAGAACAATTATATATCAGGTAGCAAACAAACAATTTATATCGTACCCTAAACTTGTGACCTTTTTATGCCAAATGCGGGCCTAACGAATTGAAGGAAGTGTATTTTTTTAAGCCAATTCATTATCCCCAAAATGTTTGATAGAAGTCAAAAATGTTTGACAATGACAAAATGAAGAACAAATAAAAGCAATCCCAACACAGGGGATGATAACAAGTTTCAAGCTGCCTTCGGTCCTTCGTAAAGTCTAGTTCTCTTGGCGGCACTGACTTCTTCCCATATGGAGTATCTATTTTTCCACAAATTACCTTTGGCTAGCGGAGCCTTCTCTATGGATTGGATTTGTAGCTCCATGCTATCATGTAACTTAGACATGCACTGTCTTGCTTTCGTAGCTCTTGCTTTAGCTGGGCTATGACTTTGGCATCCTCTTAATGTCGATGCTGATGAGTCAACTCATTTTTCTCATACTTCTCTTGAAGTCGGTGGAGTCGAACCTGCTGTTTCGCGCCAACATTTGCGATATGATGAGGGATATTTGGACCGGGTTTGATGGTTCCGGTAAGGTTCTTCTTCAACCATTCTTTGTACTCATCAGATCATTTAGGTTGAAATCTATTTGGCACCAGCTCACCCAACACCCTTCGAGTGTTCCATATTTGAAGTATCTTGTAGAAAAAGTGACTTGACCATTCTCATGATGTGTTGCAAATTATCTCATGTCTGCAGTTTGGGGAAGCTCTTGTTTTCCCCCTAATTTCCTAAGGACTTGAGCTGAAGCATAAGGTCTAGTCCTTCTCAATACGACGTGTACCAAGAAAAGGATCCCTTCACCTCAGCTCACGATTTCTCTTGTTACCATACTTTCGATTGACCATTGCATATTTTCTTCTCTTAATCCTAGAAGTTTGGATACTCAAATTTTTGACCCATCATTTCTATGGAAATGGTTAAGGTGTAACCACCAGCTGTGAAATGAAAGTTTGTTTGTTCGAATTTTGGGATCTGATTCTGTGAATCTTGGGCTTTAAGCAAGTGTTTCATCATCCACCATTGAAGTATCATGTTGTAACCTTGAAAGAAATGTTGAGCGCTTTGACATTTTCTAAAGCCCTGTAAATGTCGGCAAGAATCATGGGCGCCAAAGTGTAGTACTTGATTACCCCGTAGTCTACCCCATTAAAAATGGCACGAGTGACCATTTCTACACTTGGATGGATAGTGTAGTTTGGGCTTTGAGGGACTACTTATTAACGTTTCAAATACACCTTATCCTATTCTAGGTGTAAATGATCGTTAAGTAGTATAAAACCCAACGAAGAGTTGGGGTCGAACCCACAGGGAACGGTACAAGTTTGAATTCAAATATGAAGTTGTAAATGCGATTTAAAGGATTGTAGGAATATAAATTATCGAAAACTTTTAATTAAATCAAGAGGTTAACATGAAATGTCAGGAGAGGGATTTGTATATCAGTTAGCAATCACAACAACAACAATAAAAAAGATTAATAAAATGAGAAAGAGGTATTTGGAGGAATGACCAACCAATTGCCAAATTCTTGCTAAATGGGCGCTAGGTGATTAATAATAGTTACTAAATCTTGATGGGTAAGATGGACCTTAGATGAGATAATTTTCTCTAGAAAAACTACCTCGATTCAATTGAGTTCTTTCGAACCTTAACAGGTTAACTACGGAAATCGGACTACAACCTCACTGCATCCACTCTCTTAAGCTAGATAGGTAGAACGGAAGTTAGGGTTCACTCTCTCGAGCTGAATCCACAATAGCCCAATTGCTACAAATGCTAACTTATCACCTTGGTTTCACACCCCTCTCTCGAGAAAGCATAAAACACTAAATCATATTGAAATAAACATTCAATATAGCAATTCAATAGCAACCATAAATTAGACCCACTTCGAATTAGCGCTATAATCAATAATTTCTAACACCCACTTAACTAAACTAAGCAATTGATCTCATGGTCAAACCCCCAAGAATGGGGTTTTAGCTAGTCATCATAAAAAGTAAAAATTCAATACCTATTACATTCTCCATAGCTGGGTATTGATTTCCACAATCTAAAAATGAACAAATCTTCCTTAAATTGCAATACCCAACTCGAAACCTACTTGAAAAATTCTTTAAAACCAACAAGAATGGTGTTTTTTTTCTAAATCTCTATTTTTTCACAATGTTTGGATACTTTCTCTCTCTTCAAAATATCAATTTATACTGATCCTAGATTTTACCTTTTGGGGTCAATCGGCGAGGAAAGTCGGGCTTCACCGACCGGTCGGCGACTCGCTAATCGTCCCTGTCCATCGCCTTCTTGCTTCATGTTTTCATCTAATATACACTGTAACTTGAGGTGGTCCATATCGGGATCACCGATCACTTCCGCGATGTACCCTTTGTTCTGTTGGATCGCCAATTCACTTGCATCTTCATCGCTCATTCTGTTCTTTCGACGGTACAACCTCTCTTCGCTGATCCATTCGGCGATCCGCTGATATGGAACACAGTTCGTCCAAATTTCTCTCATCTCAGACGTGGTGTACTTTAAAATTGGGCGGGCTAAAGGGCAACTCGGCGAGCCGCTGAGTGGTCTTGGTGGTCACCAGGATCGCTCTTCTCCACTCCTTTGGCTTGTTAGTTCCTTTTGTCCGGTAGTATCCTTTCCTTGCTCCTTAGACTTTAATGCTGCAAATAAACACTTTAACATCAGTTTAGAGCATAAATTAGGCAATTGAGGACACTCACATTGTCAAAACAAAGCCCTAAATGAGTCCAAATCTCAGACTCATCAACACCCCCAACTTAAACTTTTGATTGTCCTCAAGTAAAACTCAATATCAACAGTTCAATAAGGATGTCTCAAATAGTGCTGCATAAGAACCAACATGAATGCACACAAAAGGTTTAAACTACACATACAATACTCAATTGTGCACTCAACGATTCAACTTGCGACTCACCATTATCAAGGGTACCTAAGTTCACAATACTTGCTTCAAATGCAAGTTCAAGCTCAACAAAGGTACTCAAATGCCCTCACAACAAAGATGATTCCATAATCACACAAAATATCTCAAGAATTGAAAGTCCCGGAATCATATACAACTCTCACAGTCACAAATATGAACATATGCATGACTTCACCCATAGGTTTACCCTTATTTTCCAATTAACATTCGTTTCAGCTCACTCAAAATGACAAAGGTCTTTTCAAGGCTTGTAATGGGGCTGAGTGTAAAGGTATGATCTTTTAGGCTTAGTGGCTTCTACCTTCATGAAGTATGGTCTGAACATCACTTTCCTCCTTTTCTTTAGCATTTCAAACATGCTCACAATCTACCCCATTATTCAATTTCATATGAACCACGGATACCCATTTATTTTGCAATTTTCACTACTTTATTTCCCAACTTTTTTGGTCTTTTTCTTTTCTTTCTTCTTTTTCATTCCTTTTTTTTATATGGAGGGGTTCCATCTTTTTCAAAGCAATCACGCAAAGGGGGATTTCTCACACTTCTTGACTTTCCTTCTCTTTTCGCCACACCCCCAACTTAGGTTTTTGGCCTAAGTTGGCTATTCAAATGAACCATACTTCATGAAAGTTATGTGTGAATGGATAAAGAGAGGTCACAATTTCTCAACTTTCTTCCAAGAAAAGGGTTAAGACTTAAAAGGGGCCAAGAAAGGTTCACACATCTCACAAGGTTGGCCACAAAAGCGGTATATTGTCAAGTTAGTTCACTCTTCAAAAAATTTCCCTAAGATCATGTCTAATGCTTGCATCACTCAATCAACTAGACCAACGGGGCAAATTCTAGGTGTCATTACACACAAGGCATTAGGACCAATATCAAATAAGGCTCCACACTTTCTAGCTAGCGCGCAATGTTCATAACAAGAGACTCATTCGACAATAGCCTAGTCACAACGAGATGCTAAAAGTTCACATATTGCCTATGTAACTTTGTTTTCCTTATCGTAGCTGCACAATCATTATGATCAATTAGGAGCACTATTTAAGTCATCAGTATTGACCACACCCGACACTTAAAAATGCAAGAGAATAACAAGTCACCACCCCACCAAAAGCAACCAACATTGTCGTCAATGTGATCAAAGAACAAACACGACTCACAATAAACAAAAGACAATAAAAAATTAAAAATAGAAACGAGAAGTACTGGCGCTAAACAAGCAGAGTAGGGTTAGAAGGAATCTTCACTAGGTGGCTATTTGGCGAAGTGTTATAGATGGCCCGCCGAATTGCACGGCTTCACTGAAATATCCAGCTGCTACCGCTCTAATTTGGGCTGAAGGTCGATTGAGATTGGGCACACCGAGAAGCATTGGCGCATCACCTAGTGGGTGTGAACATCGCTGAAATTTCCAAAACTTTGACCATGCAAGAAGGTGCAAAATATGGAGAAAGTCAGGCTCACCCAATCAGTTCGGCGCACCGCTGAATGGTATGCATACATCGCCAAATATTCCTGTATCTCGGTTCATCTTTGATTCCATAAAAGTGATCAAAGTTGTGATCGCCAAATCTACTCGGCGATTCACCAAAATGATCCTGGTATCGCCGAATTATCCATACCTGCTCATTCAACACACATTATTCAAAACCTCTAACGCTTGAGTTGCCTCCCAAGAAGATCTTTATTTAACGTCGTGGCATGACGTGGAAATGCTTTCAAGCATCTTCCAAATACACCATTTCGATCAATGCAATCTCATGACATTCCCCGAAATACAACTTAAAGCATTGCCCATTTACCTTGAAGGCTGGACCTTCTTTACCTTCAACCTCAATGGCCTCATCCTTGAATACGCGTGTCACTTTAAAAGTGCCGGACCACTTTGACTTGAGCTTTCCCGGGAAGAGTCTTAGCTGAGAATTGTATAGCAACACAAAGTCTCCAACTCAAAATTCTCTTCTAAGGATTTTAGAGTCATGCCATTTCTTCATTTTTTTTCCTTGTAGAGAGTTGAAATTTCATACACTCTAAACCTGAATTCTTCCATTTCGTTTAGCTGTTCTACTCTCCCTTTCGAAGCATTTGCCCAATCCATGTTTAATGCCTTTAATGCCGATAGTGCTTTGTGTTCAAGTTCAATTAGTAGGTGACAAGGCTTCCCAAAAACTAGCTGATATGGGGACATGCCAATTGGGGTCTTCTACACAATGCAATACGCCCAAAGAGCATCATCTAGCTTTCGAGACTAGTTAGTTCTATTTGCATTCACTGTCTTAGACAAGATACTCTTAATATCTCAATTCGAAACCTCAACTTGGCCACTTGTTTGGGGATGATAAGGCGTTGCCACTTTATGTTTAACTCCGTATTTACTCAATGGGGATGCAAACAGTCGGTTGAAAAATGTGAACCTCCATCACTTATGATAGGTTGAGGGATGCTAAATCTTGTAATGATGTAGCGCTTTAAAAATTAGACAACACTCTTCCCTTCATTGTTGGGTAGTGCTACTGCTTCCACCCATTTAGAAACATAATCCACAACCACCAAAATATACTTGTTACCAAACGAGCTCACAAATGGCCCCATAACATCTATTCCCCAAATGTAGAATAACTCAACCTCTAGAATAGGCTAAAGAGGCAACTCATGTCATCTTGACACTCCATCTTATTTTTGGCCTTGTATGCATTTTTTGACAAATTCATGGGCATCTTTGTAGAGGGATGGCCAGTAGTAACCACTTTGAAGAATCTTAGCGGCTGTTCGAACGCCGCTATAATGACCACCAACCGGCAAAGCATGACAAGCATTCAAAATTTCATTGGCCTCCTCCTCCGGCACATATCGCCGAATAATATGGTGTGCACATTCTCTGAATAGATATGGTTCATCCCAGAAATATCTTTTGACATCGAACAAGAATCACTTTTTTTGTATAGAAGTTCAGGTCTTCTGGTGTTAGCCCACATGGCACATAGTTAGCAAAATTGGCATACCAAGGAGTTTGCACAAGAGTGGCCATGAATACATGATCATCTGGGAATGATTCATTTATTTCTAACTCAACCCCATCTTTATCTCTGCCCTCCAACCTAGATAGGTGATCGTCCACCTGATTTTTGCAACCTCTTCTATCCTTGACTGCAAAATTGAATTCTTGCAACAACAACACCCATCTTATCAATCGTGGTTTAGCATCTTTCTTTGCCATCAAGTACCATAGGGCTGCATGATCAGTGTGGACTACAACTTTGGTGCCTAGCAAGTATGCCCGAAATTTCTCAAATGCATATACCACCGCAAGTAACTCTTGCTCCGTAACGATGTAGTTACGTTGAGCACCATTCAATGTTTTGTTTGCGTAATAGATTGGATGGAATAGTTTATTGCGCTTTTGTCCCAAAACAATGCCCAACGCAGTCCCACTTGCATCACACATCACTTCAAATGGTTCCGACCAATTGGGGCTAATAGTCACCGGGGTAGAGATTAATTTCTCTTTCAAGCACTTAAAGGTTGCCATACATTCATCATTAAAGTTAAACTTAGCCTCTTTCTCCAACAACTTGCATAATGAACGTGCAATTTCGAGAAGTCTTTGATGAATCTCCGGTAGAATCCGACATACCCCAAGAAACTTCGAATATCTTTTACCAAAATTGGTGGTGGTAGCTTCTCAATTACCTCAATCTTGCCTTGTCAATCTCCAACCCCTTTTGAGATACTTTGTGACCCAAAACTATACCTTCCCTAACTATGAAGTAGTATTTCTCCCAATTTAAGACTAGATTGGTTTCCACACATCTTTGAAGAGCCCGCCCAAGGTGTGCTAAACATTTTTCAAAAGAATCACTCATAACTGAGAAGTTATCCATGAAGACTTACATTGAATCCTCTACCATGTCAACAAAAATAGACAACATACAAAGTTGAAACGTCGCCAGAGCATTACACAACCCGAACGACATCCTTTTGAAAGCGAAAGTACCATAGGGGCAAGTGAAAGTGGTTTTCTCTTGATCCTTCGGGGCAATAGAGATTCGATTATACCCGGAATAACCATCCAGAAAGCAATACCATCCCTGCTTCGGAAGTCGATCGAGCATTTGATCCATGAAAGGCATGGAAAAGTGATCCTTTTCTATCCATGAATTTAACTTCCGATAATCCATGCATACCCTCCATCCGGTTAGCAGTCTCATGGAAACAAGTTCCTCTTCTCTCATTTGGGACTACCGTGATACCGCCCTTTTTGGGTACACATTGCATTGGACTCACCCATTTGCTATCCGCGATAGGGTAGATCACACTTGTATCTAACCACTTGATTATCTTTTTTTTCACCACCTTTTGCATTGGTGGGTTCAATTTCCTTTGATGCTTGATACCCGGTTTGCACTCACTATCAAGTTAAATTTTGTTAGTGCAAATGCCAGGTGGAATACCCACGATGTCAGCGATAGTCCACCATATAGCCTTGATGTACCTTCTCAACACCTTAAGAAGCAACTTTTTTACTTGCCACTCAAGCAAGTCAGCTGCAATGATAATGGGCAAGGTGTTATTTGCCCCCAAGAATGCATATCGAAGATGAGTGGGAAGTACTTTTAGCTCAAGCTTTGGTGGTTACTCTGTGGATGGCTTAGAGGGAGTATTTTATCGATTCTGTAAATCAATGTCTAGCTTCAACGGATTCCTTGAGTATTCACCTAATCCCGAAAGGGCAGCTACCACTTCATCATACTCTTGAACTTTGGTTTCATCATAATTTTCAAGAACAACTACAAGGGGTTCACTCATACACATCAAGTGGCTCACACTAGCCACCGCTTCATCAATTACATCGATTGTTGAAACCACATGAATATTACTCAGGTGTTTCATTGATTTGCACACATTAAATGTAACCTTATTTTCATTCACCCAGAACTTCAATTCTTCACTTTCAACATCCACTAATGCTCTCCCTGTTGCTAAAAATGGTCTTCCTAAAATGATGGGAATTTCAGCATCAATCTCACAATTAAGAATAACAAAATCAGTCGGAAAGATGAATCGATCAACCTTCACTAATATATCATAGGGTATCCCAATGGGGTGTTTGATCGATCGATCCGCTATGAGAAGCCGCATTGTTGTGGATTTCGGTTCGCCCAACCAAAGTTGTTTATAGGTTGCATAGGGCATTAGATTTATACTTGCCCCCAAAACACATAGAGCTTTAGCAAATTGAAGCGTACCGATAGTGCATGAGATAGTGAATGCCCTCAGATCTTCTTTCTTTATAATCATCTCGCTAGTAATAATGGCACTACAATTATGGGAAACTTCGATTGTTTCAAAGTCCATGCTTCTTTTCTTGGTGACTAGCTCCTTCATGAGTTTGACATAACCCGACATCTCCAACAATGCTTCCACTAATGGTAGATTTATAGAGAGTGTCTTGAACACGGTTAGGAACTTCTTGAACTTCTCTTCCTCATTTTTCTTCTTGAGACGCTGAGGAAATGGATGAACTATTTTGGGAAGAGGCTGCACACTCTTTGGAGTTGAGGTGCTCTTTTCTTTATTTTTTTGCAACTCTTTGATGGGACTTTGCTTATGATTTTCCTCGTTCTCTTTGAGCTTGTCACGTTCCAATACTTGAATAGGATTCTCTTCCTCATCACTATCTTTCTCTTTTTCATGAGATTTCACCCCATCATTATCTTTTGCGTTACTAACTGCTATCTTTCCACTTTGAGTTACAACCGCCAATTTTTGGTCATAATCAGCGCTCATATCCAGCTTCACCCCTTTTAATTATCTTTGGTTCCAATTGCGCTGAAAGTTGCTTAGTTGTCCCTCAAGCTGTTTGATTGCATCGGCGTGGGAATTCACTCTATTATTCAATGATGAGAAATCAACCTTCATTTGTTTAAGCCTATCATCTGATCCTTCAACCTTGTCTTGGATACATGACAAAAAATCATCCACTTTCAAATCACTCGAACTACCCTTTGATCTTGGGTTGTCACTTGATTGCGTTTGGTACTCTTCATAACTCTCTTCTCTCCTCTAAGAGTTGTTTTGTTCATTTCAATCTTGATAGCATCATTTTCACTCTTCTCCATTTTGCGAGTTCCAACCTTGATTCCCACCCGCCTTAAAGTAGCTTCGGTGAGAACCCTCCTCAATTCTCAACACTCTTCTTACTTCTTTGGGTTCACCCACATTTTCTAGCATATGTTTTTGTAACAACTCCATTTGGGACTGCATTTTGCTAGTACTCTCATCCCTTTCTTTCCTCTTTATCAAGTTGTTCTTGTGTCATCCTAAAGTTAAAAGGTGAAACTCGGTTCTCTTGAGTGTACCGTGCTTGATTTATCTTTGTCATTTCATCAAGAAGTGACGAGGCCACTTCACATGGTTGCAACATTATTTCTCCCGGAGCCAACTGGTCAGCCACTTTTTTATTTATTGAGTCTAAAATCCGATAAAAATATTGTAGTATCACATCACACGGCAGCCCATGAGTAGGACATTGTAAGAAAAACTTTCGAAATCTAAGCCAAGTTTCATGAATTGGTTCCCCTTCTATCTGCTTGAAGTTTTGGATGTTGTCACACAATTTCACCATCTTTGAGGGTGGAAAGAACCTCAAGTAGAATGCCTTAGTGAGCTCCTCCCATGATAGAATAGATTCTCTCGGTAGCTCTGCTAGCCATTTGGTTGCTTCCCCCATTAGAGAGGAAGGGAACAACCGCAACTGAATTGATTCTTGCGAAATATCCTTGAGTGAGAATGGACTACACATCTCTACAAAGTTCCGAACACGCTCATGAGGGTTCTCATGATCTAACCCTCCAAATATGCCTTTATCTTGCAGGAGTTGTAACATCATACTTGTCACATGGAATCTAACGTGGTCTTCAGCCGGAGGTAGGCGAATAGAACCTATGCCCCCAATAGAGCTTCATTGGCCATCACCACCGCCATCTTGGTGAAAAAGGTAGTTCACAGTGCTTTCATTTGTACTCATCCGGTTACATGATCACAACATCTCACTAAACAAGAGCAAGTCGATTCAACTATAATACAAAGAAATTGTAATTAAGACTTCAATAGAAGAATTCTAAACAACACCACTCCCCGGCAGCGACGTCATTTTGATTAACGTTTCAAATACACCTCATCTGATTCTAGGTGTAAATGATCGCTAAGCAGTATAAAACCCAACGAAGAGTTGGGTCGAACCCACAAGGAGCGGTACAAGTTTGAATTCAAATATGAAGTTATAAATGCGATTTAAATGATTGTAGGAATAGAAATTATCAAAAACTTTTAATTAAATCAAGAGGTTGACATGAAATGTCAGGAGAGGGATTTGTAAATCAATCACCAATCACAACAACAACAATCAACAAGATTAATCAAATGAGTAAGAGGTACTTGGAGGAATGACCAACCAATTGCCAAATTTTTGCTAAATGGGTACTAGGTGATTAATAATAGTTACTAAATCTTCATGGGTAGGATGGACCTTAGATGAGATAATTTTCTCTCGAACAACTGCCTTGATTCAATTGAGTTCTTTCGAACCTCAACAGGTTAACTACGAAAATCAGCCCACAACCTCACTAAATCCACTCTCTCAAGCTAGATAGGTAGAATGGAACTTAGGGTTCACTCTCTCGAGCTGAACCCACAATAGCCCAATTTCTACAAATTCTAACTTACCGCTTTGTTTCACACCCCTGTTTCGAGAAAGCATAAAACACTAAATAATATTGAAATAAACATTCAATATAGCAATTCAACAACAACAATAAATCAGACCCACTTCGAATTAGCGCTATAATCAATAATTTCTAACACCCACTTAACTAAATTAAGCAATTAATCTCATGGTCAAACCCCCAAGAATGGGGTTTTAGTTAGTCATCATAAAAGTAAAAATTCAATACCTATTACATGCTCCATAGCTGGGTATTAATTTTCACAATCTAAAAATGAACAAATCTTCCTTCAATTGCAATACCCAACTCGAAACCTACTTGAAAAATTCTTCAAAACCAACAAGAATGGTGTTTTTGTTCTAAATCTCTGTTTTCACAATATGTGGATACCTTCTCTCTCTTCTAAATATCAATTTATATTGATCCAAGATTTGACCTTTTGGGGTCAATCGGCAAGGAAAGTTGGGCTTTGCCGATCGGTCGGCGACTCGCCAATCGTCCCTGTCCATCGCTTTCTTGCTTCATGTTTTCATCCAATATGCACTGTAACATTAGGCGGTCTATATCGGGATCGCCGATCACTTCCATGATGCACTCTTTGTTATGTTGGATCGCCAATTCACTTGCATTTTCACTGGTCATTTTGTTCTTTCGGAGGTACAACCTCTCTTCGCCAATCCATTCGGCGATCCGTTGATATGGAATATAGGTCACCCAAATTTCTCTCATCTCAAATGTGGTGTATTGTAAAATTGGTAGGCTAAAGGGCCACTCGGTGAACCGCCGAGTGGTCTTGGCAATCACCAGGATCGCTCTTCTCCACTCCTTTGGCTTGTTAGTTCCTTTTTATTCGGTAGTGTCCTTGCCTTGCTCCTTAGCCTTTAATTTTGCAAATCAACACTTTAACATCGGTTTAGAGCATAAATTAGGCAATTGAGGATACTAACATTGTCAAAACAAAGCCCTAAATGAGTCCAAATCTCGGACTCATCAAATACCATTGTCCCAAGTAAGCATATTGCAAAAGTAAAAGGACTTTCTTTCTTCTAAGTTTACTCCGAAACAAATTCTTGTATTAACCTTTCCAATGCCCTTGCACGCCCAGATCGATGATAAATCTTCTTTAGTAGAATGTTTGGTCCTTAAAGCTTGTCCATCCATTTATCTTTGACAAGTGAGAGTTCTTTTTTTATTGTGTCAAAGTCCCATATTTGAGGAATAAGGAGATCACTATCAGGCTTGTGTTTCCTTTTGTTGCACATGCCTATGCTCTCATAACTGGCAAGAACTTATTTGATAGTCGAAGTCATTTCTACATCCCCACAATGGAATACCATGTTTTTACTATCCCAAAATTGCTGCATCGTTCCAATCAAATCAAGCCAAGCCTCAATTTCCACCATTGACGGGAGATAGCCTATATACTTTTGGACCTCTTTCTTGTCTTCGCTATTCGTGAACTTCCACCACACTAGGAGATAAGGGTGAGGTGGAGTCACCATTAGGGTCCTCAGGGGTTTGTACACTAGATCCATTCTTCAAAAATGAAATGAAAAAGAAAAGTCACCCTACCCCCAATGGATAATGAATTTGTTTAAATGACATACACATCCTTCAATTAAACACATAAGCATGATTGTCTTTTTATTGACCATGATTCAAATAGACATAAGGTGGACTTCTAATGGGCCCAATACGCCTTGAGTGTTGGGTCATCTTAGTTCAAATGCTTTAAATTAAGGCATTTGGCTTCACTCTACGTTAGTTGATTAAGAGTGACTTTTAAAAGATCGGGGCCCAAGCGGATAACTTAGGTTGGAACTACAACAACCATTGGTCGCATGTCACACATAAATTGCATGTCATTCTGAAAAAGGTTAAGTATAAAAAAACCAGTTGCAATTTTGCTAAACTGTTCTTTAATATACTGTATTTATGTCATGCTGATGAAAATGCCATGAATGTAAATGACAACTAATATAATCATAAATTAAACATATAAAACACAAATAAATTAAATATCACAAAATCAAATTATTAGTCAAATAAGCAATCAAGTCAAATGGTAAGAACCTAATCAATTCCCCAGCAGAGTCGCCATTTATGTTATGTCGTGATTTTACTATCCTTAGAAAAATTATGTTTTAAAATGTTCTAAGTATAAAATAGTTTAAGAAAAGTAATTAGAAAAGAGTCACCATTTAATTTCTTAAAGAAATTAAGAAAACTTAATTTAAAAAGGTCGTAACAGATAAATCTTTTAAATTTTAGAGAAAATGGTTAAGAGGTTCTCATTTCTAGTTTAAGAAGGTATTAGCACTTAAAGTAGCTGCTAAAACACGGTTATCCAATGATTTGACTAAAAATATTTGACCAACTTTTAGGAAAATGATTTATCATAAAAATAATTTACAAAATTCGATGAACTTTGAGAAAATAGTCAAATAGAGAAACATTTTTTAATTTTTAAGAAAAAGGGGACCTTAATTGAAACATTTGACTTGAATTACAAGTGATAAGAATCTTAACAAAACTAGATTATTTAGCATTTGTTTGAATCATTTTAAAATAATAATTTGAAAAAATTTGGTCAATTAAAGCAAGAAACTAACTGGATTTTTTTAAAATAATAGTATTTGAGCAAATAAATAAAGAACACTAAATCGATACAATGAAATTCATTAAAATTAATCAACAGAAAGAAAATTATTCATCTTTTGGGGAATTCAACTAAGTTAGTTAATAATTCTAAAATTAAAGTTAAATAAAAACAAATAATAAATAATCACAAATGAATAACTTAAGAGTTAAAAGAGAAGTAGAATTTTGAGCCCCTTTGGGTCAAAATTCACTGTTGTTGTGATTTTGGGGTATTGGCCCATTTTATCCCATGTATATAGTTGTATATAGCTCCCCGAACATGTGTTTCATCTTTCAAGACCTGTATTTATACTCGCATTTCAAAAAGTCTGAGGTTGACTTGATGATAATCGGCCTATGGCTCAAATGAGAAGATGCAAGGAGAGGGAGTCCATAAGGGATTTAGGTGACATTAATGATAAGCAAAGAAAATAATACATTATCATATGACCAAAAATGATAAACAAATATAAAATATAACAAATAAAGAAATGAAAATCACATCTGAAGGCTATTAATTTATTTTCATACCACTAAAGCTAACTAATGAAATAACCTAAAATAGAAACTAAACATAATTAAAAAAATATCATGCTTACTAAAAAAGACTTAAAGAAACACTTATCATTTCATTAGCTAATGGTCAATATTTTTGAATCATAAGTCGCAGACAATATAATTTTAACCTCTTAAGGGTTAATTCAACAGATTAGTAAGCTCCGACAATGATCATTTACTTTTTTTAAGACAATATATTTAAGTAGTGATATACATGAATGAGCAGTAGAGCAAACCACTTTGAACGATTATTTCAATGATATATATCAAGGCAATGAGGTCACATGAAAGCTAGCAACATTTAAGCAAAATTGATCAATATTAAATCCCGATACTGTACTCGAGTTAGAGTGCAAATATCATGATTAAGTACTTAGTCCTCCTACCACGACAAATAAAAGACAACCTCACTTAAATATAGAGTAAACATTTGCGAGAAAACTACTACAAAAATGAAAGGATGACTTAAGTTTCAGTCGACGCTGCACAGTAATTTTGATACATACTAAGGACTGAAGAAATAAACACCAAATAGATTTCATATTTTGAAATTGGGGCCAGTATCATGTCATACTAGGCAGTGGAGATGCTAAGCTAAAAACAAAGTTAATATAAAGATGGAATAGGCATCAAGTCGTCTAACAACAAGGAATTAAGGCTAGATAAACTAATATTCTTATCAAAATATATGAGTCGCGCATTGTACGAAAACATTTACACAATTAGTTTTAACCAAGAGGGAAATTGGTTCTTCTGTTCAATAATACAATCATGGAGTTTGTTACATAGTGGATATCAAAGAAGAAACCAAGATGAAAAGTGTAACACCTCGCTAATTTTAAAAACTATAAAAAGATAGATTTGGAAAGAATTGTTTTTGGAAAGAAAGGGAAATCTAGAAATTGGTTAAGTTATATTAAGTTTGAGTTTTGGTCTACTTCAAACTACCATAACTCTTATATCAGGATGATTTAGGTGTGATTCCATATACTGTAGGAAATATCTTTCTAACACCATCTAGTTTGCGCGATTCCAAGTTTGTATGAGTGAGATATGCCCATTTGAAGTTGGGCTGTTCAAATAAGGAAAGTCTAAACCAGATTTTGGAAGAGTATTTTAGTCTTTTCCTTAACCATTTATTTTAATTCATTTTTAGGAGTTATTTGAGGTCTAATAAGAATTAGACCAGTTTAGAAAAGTTGAAGTTCACGCTAGGGCTTGGAGAAAAGAGAAAAGAGGAGAAAGGAGAAGAAAAGTCAAGAACTGTCAAGTTCTTCAAGAATCGCTTGTGGATTTCATCAAGGGGTGATTCCTATGAGGTATATGAGATCACATAGCATTGGGTGAATTCACCCACGCGCCAATCATGAATCAATTCAGCAAAGTTGTATAGTTTTGAAAGCAAATCCTATGAGTTCTTGATGTTAATTTGTTTGAAATCTTGTGGGTTATAGTTGTTGAAGTTTCTTGACATTGATTCGTGTAATTAGGTGTAATTTCAAGTTGGATCTTGCATATATTGATGATTTAGTTGTTGCTAAGAGTTTAGGGAAAAACCAAGTTGATTTAAGGGGTTTAGAGTTGAAAAACGAGCAAGAAAAGTCGGAGTGCACCTGGGCAGGGGCTTGGGGAGCCTCCCCTCTCAGAGCCCCAAGAAGGGACCTCTGAAGTTTAGGTCTTGGGGGGCCGCTCCAGCCAGAGTGCCCCACCCTTGCTTCTGAAGTTTACCCTCTGGCACCTCACGTCGCTCAGAGCGCCAGGGACGCCAGTCCTTCCCATTCTTCCCCCATCTTTCCGTACTAGTTCCTTTGCAACGTATCTATGTTTTCTAGTTGATTCCAACACTCTAAGGTACGTCTAAACATGATGAAATCACCCATAAACATTAGATCATGAACCTTGAATCCACACTTCAATTTAAGGAAAGTTAAGCGTAAAGTGAAGAAGTTAAGAATCAAGTCAAGGGATGTTCTTAAAGTTTTTCAAAAGTCTTTCACAAACGTTTTAACTTTGTTTTAAGACTTAAGCTTTGAGTTAAGAGTAAAAGTAAAGTTCATTTTCTTCAAAGATTATGCGGGAACCAGTATTCCCAAGAGTTAAAATGTTTTCACATTTGAGCAAGAAAGGAAACATCGATTTTCAAGAGAGCTTTTAAGCTAAGTTTTGAGTAATTATCTCAAACCAAAGAAAGAGTTTTGTTTTAAAAACATATGACCTGAGTATATTTTGGGAGTAGTATTGAGCACCGATATGAGGACGCGAGTTCATAATAACTCAAGTCTCCAAAACCATGTAGCCATCATGGGTAGAAAAAGGATCATACTTTTAGATGATTCCTTAGTATTTTTTAGCATAGACTAGTGGATCCACTTAGTTAAGGCGTTCTATATGACGGCAAATTATAAAACAGTTCTACAAGCGTGGGCAAGACGTTGTATCACCACTTAGTCTCATAGTGGTAGTTGTTGGTTAGAGAAACTCCCGCAGTATGACATTACATTATTATATGAGTAAGTTGAGTTGTTATTGCATTTCTTTAACAAAATGAGTTGCTTTCTACTATTTTTAAAAAGATTTCTATATATTGCATGTGTATTAATGCTTTATATTGAGTTAAGTTATTCATGAGTTGAGTAAAGCCAAGGTAAGTGTTTCTTTTAGATTTCTTTTAAGCTTATGTTATGTTTAGTATTCCCCTCACATACTCGTACATTCAATTTACTAATGCCATTTGGCCTGCATCTTTTGATGATGCAAACACAGGTTTACCAGGATCAGCATCCAACGCCTCGTTGATCCAGTTTAGCATTCAGAGTTAGTTGGTGAGCCTCCTTGCTTTCAGGAGGACTCCTTTTACATTGTTTTTAGTATTTCAGTTGTTAGGATGATCGGGGGTCTTGTCGTGGCACCCCTCTTTGTTTTAAAGGCTTCATAGATGAGTAGTTATAGTCCTTTAGTCTTGTATTTCATGTGTTTTTCTATGAGACTTGAGTAGCCATTTTGGCTAATTTGAATTTTCCTTAAAGACATTCTAAGTTTAATTCATAAGTTTCTTGTTTGAGATTATTTCTTATGTTTAAGTCTTGTACTGAGTAAGTAAGCCATGCCAAGGGTTTGCTTGGAGCCAATAGCGGTTTTTGAGTCCCAGTCCCATCCAGGGTGTAGGCTCGGGGAGTGACAAACTTGGTATCAGAGTACAAAGTTCAAGAATCGTAGGGAGTCTATGAAGCTGTGTCTATAGAGTCCTAGTTATTGGTGTGAAGCGCTTCTCATACTTAATATGGAGGCTGCAACATTTTAGGAATTATCTCAGTTTCTTCATACTCATTTCATGCAATAGAGTTTATCTCTATATAGTTTCTTTCTAACTCGTGCTTGTGCGTACCATTGTGAGCTGGGCTATGGTCTAGAGGGCCTCCATGGGGCGTTTCTTTCCCCGTGAGCTAAGAGAAGCAAAGGTAAGAGAATTCCTCACTCTTAAGCAGGAATCTATGAGTGTTTATGAGTACAGCTTGAAGTACAATAATCAGAATTCACAGCACTTAAGGGCTAGACCTATCCAATCTCAGGGTAGTGTGGCACAAAGAGGTAACTGGGCTCCTGCATGTGTTAAGTGTGGAAGAACCCACCCAGATAAATGTCGCGATGATACCACATGTTGTTTCAAGTGTGGACAAGAGGGTCACTTCATGAAAGAGTGCCCTAATAACCGACAAGGAAATGGAAATCAGGGAAATATAGCCCAATCTTCATCAGTTGCTCCACCAGAAAGGGCTGCACCTAGAGGAGCTACTTCCGGTACTGGCAGAGGAGTAAACCGCCTTTATGCGATCACTAGCCATCAAGAGCAAAAGAACTCTCCAGAAGCTGTCACTGGTATGATCAAAGTCTTTACTCTTGATGTTTATGCTTTGCTAGTTCCAGGAGAAAGTTTATCTTTTGTGACTTCTTATTTTGCAAATTATTTTGATGTTCTTCCTGAGAAGCTCTGTGAACCCTTTTGTGTTTCTACACCTGTTGGGGAGTCGATTCTAGCTGAGTGAGATTGTGTCATTTCCATCAATCACAAGAACACCATGATTGATTTAGTTGAGTTAGACATGGTAGATTTGATGTCATTCTTGGTATGGATTGGCTTCATGCCTGTTATGCCTCTATTGATTGTAGAACTTGAGTTGTTAGGTTCCAAATTCCTAATGGGCCAGTTATAGAGTGGAGTAGCAGTTCAACAGTGCGTAAGGGTCATTTCATTTTGTACCTTAAGGCAAGAAAGTTCGTTTCCAAGGGGTGTGTCTATCACTTAGTCCGTGTTAATGACTTTAGTGTTGAGATACCTCCTATTTAGTCAGTTTCAGTAGTAAAAGATTTTCCAGAAGTCTTTCCTGATGATCTTCCCGGAGTCCCTCCTGAGAGAGAAATAGACTTTGGTATAGACATTCTTCCAGATACTCGTGCTATATTTATTCCGCCATATTGAATGGCTCCAACAGAGTTAAAAGAGTTGAAAAAGCAGTTAAAAGATCTCCTTGATAAGGGTTTTATTCGACCAAGTGTCTCACCTTGGGGGGCTCCGGTCTTATTTGTGAGAAAGAAAGATGGTTCCCTTAGGATGTGTATAAATTACTGCTAGTTGAACAAGGTTACTATCAAGAATAAGTACCCTCTTTCGAGAATTGATGATCTCTTCGATCAACTTTAGGGTGCTACTTGTTTCTCTAAGATAGACCTCAGATCAGGCTACCATTAGTTGAGGGTAAGGGAATGTGATATTCCAAAGACAGCCTTTAGGACCCGTTATGGTCATTATGAGTTCCTAGTAATGTCCTTTGGTTTGACCAATGAGCCTGCAACATTCATGGACCTTATGAATAGAGTATTCAAACCTTTTTTAGATATGTTTGTTATTGTATCACTACAAGAAATCTGTCATTTAGTGGCGACAAAAATCGCCACAATAACCCAAAATGTCGCCACAGATTACTTTTAATGGCGACTAGAGCACCGTGGCAAGTACTTCCATAACTAAAAGTATTTTGTGACGACCCTCAAAAGTTGCCACAAAATAATATATTTGTGGCGACATTTTCGCTGCAAAACCTGAAATAATACGCCACAAAAAAAAGTTCCACAAAGTAAATGCTACATAAGTCGCCGCTGAAAATTGACTTTTAGTGGCAACTGAGGTCGCCACTATAATTTTTCACATGTAGTGGCATTTCTTGTCGCCACTAAAAATGTCTTTAAGTGGCGACATAGATTGCCACAATAGAATTATTCATTTAGTGGCAACACTTATCGCAGCAATAGCATGATCTTTAGGGGCGACTATACTTGCCTCTAAACGTGTTATATATTTAGTGGCAACTTTTTTTGCCCCTAAAACTTATTTTCCCAATAATTGCAATATCCAATATTTTCATACATTTTTATGGCCACCTAATATCTAAATTTTAAGATACACGTACATTGCCTACCAATAAAGCATCCAATATTAATAAGTGAACACAAATAATTCTCAAGTTGAATGATAGCAGATACTTTCATAATAAAAAATATTGTATATTGTTTAATGTCAGTGTACACATATGTGATAAGAAAAAAGAACATTGTGGCCTTCAAACTCGTCCTTCCTCGACAGCATTTGTTTTCTAGAATCTTATCCCTGCAATTAAGAGTAAAAACATATGATTACTTCATTGAAAAAATAGTACATATTGTAGCAATTGAAGCAAAGTCGCCACTATATATATTATTTTCTGTGGCAATGATACAGGTCGCCACAAACACAATTACCTTTTGTGGCAACACTTAAGTGTCGCCACAAAAACCTTATATTTTGTTGCAACTACTTATGTCGCCACAGAAACTTGTCGCAGAAAATCACATTTCTTGTAGTGTATTCATTGATGACATACTAATCTATTCGAGGAATGAGGAAGATCATGCTAGTCATCTCATAATAACTCTCCAAACTTTAAAGGATACAGAGTTGTATGCCAGGTTCTCTAAGTATGAGTTTTGGCTTGAGTATATGGCATTCTTAGGCTACATTGTGTCTGGAGAGGGAATTAAAGTTGATACCCAGAAAATAGAGGCAGTGTAGAATTGGCCTAGACCCACATCTCCAACTGATATTAGGAGTTTCTTGGGTTTGGCTGGATATTATAGAAGGCTCGTAGAGGGGTTCTCATCTATTTCATCCCCTTTGACCAAGTTGACTCAGAAAATAGTGAAGTTTCAATGGTCTGAAGCTTGTGAGAAAAGATTTCAAGAATTGAAAAAAGGTTGACTACTGCCCCAGTATTGACCTTATCAGAAGGTACGCAAGGCTTTGTTTTCTATTGTGATGCGTCTATAGTTGGCTTTGGTTGTGTGTTAATGCAGAATGACAAAGTTATCGATTATGCCTCCAGACAGTTGAAAGTTCATGAGAAGAATTACCCAACCCATGATCTAGAATTGGCTGCTGTAGTATTTGCTTTAAAAATATGGAGTCATTATCTTTATGGTGTTCATGTGGATGTGTTCACCGATCACAAGAGTCTTTAGTATGTGTTTACTCAAAAAGTGCTTAATCTTAGACAAAGGAGGTGGTTAGAACTACTCAAGGATTATGATATGAGTATTCTTTATCACCTAGGTAAGGCTAATGTTGTTGCTGATGCCTTGAGTAGGTTGTCTATGGGTAGTACCGCCCATTTTGAGGAAGATAAGAAAGACCTAGCAAAAGATGTGCACAGACTTGCACGCTTAGGAGTTCGACTACACTACATCAAAAATGATCTTTAGCGGCAATTAATTAGCAATTGCCACTAAATATGTATTTTTAGCGGCAACTATCACTCTTTGTATATGTCCCTAAAGCCTTTAGCGACATTGGTTTTAATGGAACTTAACTAATGCCGGTAAAGACTTTAGCACTCTTAATTAATGTCTATATTTATTGCCGCTAAAAGTTATTTTTGTTGTAGTGCTAATGGATTCCACAGAAGGAAGAGTAGTGGTGATGAATGGGGTTGAATCATCATTAGTGTCAAAAGTAAAAGAGAGGCAAGAACAAGATCCTACTTTGCTTGAATTAAAGGCAAATGTTCATAAGCAAAAAATATTGGCTTTTGAATAAGGAGGAGATGGCGTATTGTGGTATCAATGTAGGTTGTGTGTACCAAGGGTTGATGAACTCGAAGAGAGGATCATGGATGAAGCTCATAGCTCCAGATATTCCATTTATCCGGGTTCCACAAAGATGTATCGTGACTTAAGAGAGGTTTATTGGTGGAGTAGTATGAAGAAGGGCATTGCAGAGTTTGTTGCTAAGTGTCCGAATTGCCTACAAGTTAAGGTAGAGCATCTAAGGCACAGCGGTATGGCTTAGAATAGTGAACTTCCAAAACGGAAGTGGGAGATGATCAATATGGACTTTATCACACGTTTACCAAGGTCTCGCAGGCAACATGATTCTATTTGGGTGATTGTCGATAGAATGACAAAATTAGCCTACTTTTTGCCGGTAAAGACTACCCATATAGCAGAGGATTATGCTAAGTTGTATAGTCAAGAGGTATTTAGACTACATGGGGTGTCAGTTTCGATTATTTCAGATAGAGATCCCCAATTTACTGCACAGTTTGGAAGTCATTCTAAAAAGACTTGGGTTCAAAGGTGAACTTAGTACTGCCTTTCATCTTCAGACAAATGGGCAAGTAGAATGCACTATTCAGACCTTAGAGGATATGTTGAGGGATTGTGTGATTGATTTCAAGGGTAATTGGGATGATCACCTACCTCTTATTCAATTTTCTTACAACAATAGCTACCACTCTAACATCCAAATATCTCCTTATGAAGCTCTTTATGGGGGAAGGTGCAGATCTCCTATTGGATGGTTTGAAGTTGGTGAAGCTGGGTTGATAGGACCATACTTAGTTTATCAAGCTGTGGAGAAGGTGAAAGTCATTCAAGAGAAGTTGAGAAATTCTACACTGATGTTAGGAGAAGGGAGTTAGAGTTTAAAGTAGATGATTGGGTATACTTGAAAGTTTCACCCATGAAAGGTGTTATGAGATTTGGTAAGAAGGGGAAGCTTAATCCCCGGTATATTGGTCCATACAGAATATACAAGAGGATTGGCAATGTAGCTGATGAGTTGGAGCTACCACAAGAGTTAGCAACGGTTCATTCGATATTTCATATTTCCATGTTGAAGAAGTGCATTGGAGATCCTTCACTTATCATACTGACTGAAGATATTGGTATCAAGGATAGCTTATCATATGAGGAGATTCCGGTTCAGATTCTAGATCGTCAAGTTCGCAAGTTGAGGACTAATGAAGTAACATCAGTCAAAGTCCTTTGGAGGAACCAGTTTGTTGAGGAGGCTACTTGGGAAGCTGAAGAAGAAATGAAAAAGTGGTATCCACATCTCTTTGAAATCGGATAAATTCCATATCAAGGTACTAATTCTCTTCTTAGTACTCTTTAATTTATAAGTTGGCATGTTGTAATTGCATTGATTGTTTGGTGTTTAAGCTGAATGTTAGATGTTACACCCTTAGCCTATTAAGAGTAATCTAATTCGAGGATGAATGTTCTCAAGGGGGAGATATTGTAACACCTCGCTAATTTAAATAACTAGAAAGAGATAGATTTGGAAAGAATTGTTTTTGGGAAGAAAGGGAAATCTGGAAATTGGTTAAGTTATATTAAGTTTGAGTTTTGGTCAACTTCAAATAACCATAACTCCTAGCTCAAAATGATTTAGGTGTGCTTCCAGATACCGTACGAAAGACCATGGAATTATCTTTCCAACACCGCTGAGTTTGCATGATTTCGAGTTCGTATGAGTGAGATATACCAATTTGAAGTAGGGATGTTCAAATAAGGAAAGTCTAAACCGGATTTTGGAAGGGTATTTTAGTCTTTTCCTTACCCATCTATTTTAATTCGTTTTTAGGAGTTTATTTGGGGTCTAATAAGAATAAGACCAGTTTAGAAAAAATGAAGTTCACGCTAGGGCTTGGAGAAAAGAGAAAAAAAAGTCAAGAATCGTCAAGTTCTTCAAGAATCACGCGTGGATTTGGTCAAGGGGTGATCCCTACGAGGTATGTGAGAATACATAACATTTGGCTAGTTCATCCACGCGCCAATCATGATTCAATTCAGCAAAGTTGTATAGTTTTGAAAGCAAATCCTATGAGTTCTTGATGTTAATTCGTTTGAAATCTTATGGGTTCTAGTTGTTGAAGTTTCTTGAGATTGATTCGTGTAATTAGGTGTGATTTTGAGTTGGATCTTGCTTATATTGATGATTTGTTGTTGCTAAGAGTTTGGGGAAAGAACCAAGTTGATTTAGGGGGTTTAGAGTTGAAAAATGAGCAAGAAAAGTTGGAGTGCACCTGGGCAGGGTCCTGGGGAGCCGCCCCTCTCAAAGCCCCAAGAAGGGACCTCTAAAGTTTAGGTCATGGGGAGCCGCACCAGCCAGAGCGCCCCACCCTTGTTTCTGAAGTTTACCCTCTGGCGCCTTACGTCGCTCAGAGCGCTAGGGACACCAGTCCTTCCCATTCTTCCCCCATCTTTCCGTACTAGTTCCTTAGTAACGTACCTATGGTTTCTAGTTGATTCCAACACTCTAAGGTACGTATAAACATCATGAAATCATCCATAAACATGAGATCATGAACCTTGAATCCATACTTCAATTCAAGGAAAATTAAGAGTCAAGTCAAGAAGTTAAGAATCAAGTCAAGGGAAGTTCTTAAAGTTTTTCAAAAGTCTTTCACAAATGTTTTACCTTTGTTTTAAGACTTAAGCTTTGAGTTGAGTAAAGAGTAAGAGTAAAGTTCATTTTATTCAAAGAGTATACGGGAACTAAATATTCCCAAGAGTTAAAATATTTTCACATTTGAGCAAGAAAGGAAACACCGATTTCCTAGAGAGCTTTTAAGCTAAGTTTTGAGTAATTATCTCAAACCAAAGAAAGTTTTATTTTTAAAACATATGAGCTGAGTATATTTTGGGAGTAGTATTCAGCACTGATATGGGGACGCGAGTTCATAATAACTCAAGTCTCCAAAACCATGTAGCCATCATGGGTAGAAAAAGGATCATACTTTTAGATGATTCCTTAGTGTTTTTTAGCATAGACTAGTGGATCCACTTAGTTAAGGTGTTCTATATGATGGTAAAGTATAGGACAGTTATGGCAGCGTGGGCAAGACATTGTATCACCACTTAGGCTCATAGTGGTATTTGTCGGTTAGAGAAACTCCCACAATATTACATTACTTTATTATATCAGTAAGTTGAGTTGTTATTGCATTTCTTTAACAAACTGAGTTGCTTTCTACTGTTTTAAAAAGCTTTCTATATATTGCATGTGTATTATTGCTTTATATTGAGTTAAGTTATTCATGAGTTGAGTAAGCCAAAGTAAGTGTTTCTTTTAGATTACTTTCAAGCTTATGTTATGTTTAGTATTCCCCTCACATACTCATACGTTCAATGCACTGATGCCATTTGGCCAGGATCAGCATCCAGTGCCTCATTGATCCAGTTGAGCACTCAGAGTCAGTTAGTGAGCCTCATTGCTTCCCAGAGGACTCCTTTTTACATTGCTTTCTAGTATTTCAGTTTTTAGGATGATCAGGGGTCTTGTCCCGACATCCCTCTTTGTTTTAGAGGCTTCATAGATGAGTAGTTATAGTCCTTTAGTCTTGCATTTCAGGTGTTTTGCTATGAGACTTGAGTAGCCATTTTGGCTAGTTTGAATGTTTTCTTAAAGACATTCTAAATTTAATTCATAAGTTTCTTGTTTGAGATTATTTCTTATGTTTAAGTCTCCGTTGAGTAAGTAAGCCAAGCCAAGGGTCCCGCCCAGGATGTAGGCTCGCGGTGTGACAACAAGAGAATGACTTTTTAAACAACAAGAACAAATTTACTGGTTCCTTTTTACAACTTAACCCAACAAGTCCATTTTAAAAAAAATTAGTTGCTACTTCAAAGAATCTTGAACAATAAAAATCTGCAACACTTTTAACTATTCATATTTTATGAACTCGTGATCAATTTAAAGAGGTCAGAGAACTGAGACAATGAGCTGAATGAATTCCACCTCTAATTCGAGGCTCAAACATTTGTCGGTTCGATTTGAAAGAATACTATTCTTCAACCTTAAAATTCTAATTCCTTCTCCTAATGGCACCAATACCAGGTATTTATAGCAAAAATAAAGGTTTGAATTCAAATAGACGTTTTTGCGGGAGATGAGAGATTGATTAAAATAATGAAGGAAAAAACGAGTAAGAGGAGAACATACCCTAAAAATTCGGATTCAATGTGATAGCTCCGATTCACATTAGATTTGGATGAGATTTTTATCTAAAACCAAAGTCAACAAATCTAGCCCGAGGTCTACAATCTTTGAATATGGAGGGAGGGACTGACAATGGTGATGAGCGGTGTTGTTGGATGAGGAAATTAGGGTTCTTGGTATTGACTTTTGCATTTTGGAGGAAGAAAGGGGAGATGAGCGTGTCTTTGGTTTAGAGCGTGAATTAGAAAAGAAAAAGAAAGAGGAGAGTGTGCATTATTATATGTATATGTTTGCATGTGCACGAATTAAAAGGATATCCTATTTTACATAAATTTTGGCCACTTGAGTTGCTATTCTAATCGAATTAGATTTAGGTATGACTAAATTGAGTCAAATTTCTAAATTCAGCCCAAATTGAAATGAGATGGTTAATTATCGCTTAATTATTTGAGCTTCTTAATTTAAACAAGACAAAATAATTATCAAGACTTATTCATTACTTAAAATAGAGAATTAATTATACAAAATTATAAAATTCACTAATTTGAAGAAAATAAATATGTATTTATATCGAACACCTATTTTTAGGGCTATTTATTAAATGCTTATATAAAAGATGAAATTATATAAACCAATGCATAAAATTATATAATTATCTGAATAACTAACCAAATTAATTAGAGAAAGCTTATATATATATATATATATTAGAATTTTTCAAAGACGATCGTTTCAAATTGTTTGAAATTAAAGAAGCTCAACAACTAACTCAAATTACATACAGGCAAAATTGGGTATCAACAACAACAACAACAACAACGACAACAACAACAACAACTACAACAACGACAACAACGACAACAACTACAACAACGACAACAACAACAACAACGACAACAACAACAACAACGACAACGACTACAACAACAACAATAATAATAATAATAATAATAATAACAATAATAAGAATAACAACAACGACAACTACTACAACAACAACGACAACAACAACAACGAACAAGAACAACAACGACAAGAACAACAACAAGAACAACACCAGCAACAACAACAACAACAATAATAATAATAATAATAACAATGATAACAATAATAATAACAACAATAATAAGAATAACAACAACAATAACAACAACAACAACGACAACAAGAACACCAACAACAACGAACAAGAACAACAACATGAACAAGAACAACAACAACTCCAACAACTCCAACACCACCACTACCATGATGTATGCTAGGCTCTAATGGCTTCATATTGATTGTACCATTAGATCTGTTATACTATTACTATTATTATTATTATTACTGTAGGTTTTATTATTATTATTATTATTATTAATCTCGTAATCTGATTTAATAATTAGATTATTAAATCTCATAGATGAGCGTAGGGCTCATCGTAAATCTCATAGATTTACCAAGAATAGGTCAAGGCGAGATCTTGATAAGATTAAGTGTTATAAATGTGGAAAATTTGGGCATATAGCTCCAAATTGTAAGCTGGAAAAGCTTAAGACTCTAGAACTTGATGATGATATTCAAGAGAAGATTTATAGTTTTCTATATACTTCTGGCTCCGAATCAGATTATGATGATTCTGAAGCAAGTTATGCAACAGAGGATGAGCAACCTGAGTCTTGTAAGGTTCATCAAGATTCGAATGATGCTTGCAAATGTCATGGTGATATTTGTCACTGCGACATGATGAATCCTACAAGCTGCAATCTATATTCTTGCCAGTGAGCCTGGACTAAAATCAATTTGATGTTCTCTCATCATTAAGCATCATTAAGATTAAAATCCATCTCAGATACAGAAGGAATATCCTTATCAGAAACATCAGATGATTTATCATTTGTTTAAACAATGTTTAACCGAGGATCAATTTTAATTTTTTGTTTTTCTGCAGATATAATTATTGATAAAGTATGCAATGAAGCAGCTCGATTTCTAGCTGGACCATAACAAGGTTCTATCGGAGAAATATGTTGAATAGCCAGTCTTCTATCAAAAACAAAAGAATGTCTACTATAAGGAATACTTTTTTCATCAAACTGCATACAAATTTTTCCATTGGAATTTTGACTAATATAAGAATATTTAGAATTGGTGACAACATCTGTCAGTTGTTTAGGGGGTATAATAGAATCTAGAATCCAAGTAATAGGAAAATTAATTTCTTTCGATAATTTCCTCCCAGACTTCTTATCAAGAGAATATCTTTCTTCTTATGGGTTTTCTTGACTTTTTTCCTGATAAAGATTTGGTTACGATTTTAAAGGCAGTTCCTCTTAATAGAGATTTAAAGGAACATATATTATGGAGAATTATAGACGGAATGGTGATAGATATCGTCAATGATTACATGATTGAATAAGAGCTTTATGAAAGATTTTATTGTGATGAAGTTTATAACCTCTTGAATGATTAAAACTAAATGCTATGTTTGCAGGATGGGTCCTCCTTGGATAACCAAGGCTAGAGGAAAAGACAGTTATACTCGCAGAAGGGGAAGATCAACCCCAAGTTCATCAAGATATCTGGCAAAATTAGTTTCTACCAAAATAGTTTGATCAGATGTATCATATAACTTACATCTATGATTCAAAGTAGCAAGTAATTTAAAATAGATTTTATAAGACAAGCAGATTAATTCAGAACCAGCTGCATAGTTATAACCATGCGTCTTAACATTCAAAGTTAAAGCATCTAGGATATTAGAATCAGTCAAAGATAACTGCAAATTTGGTTGAGCATTAAAATAAACTGGGCCATAGGCCATTGTAGATTCTATCTAACCCATCAAAGACTGTCGAAAATTAAGATTTCTCGCATCACGAAGAGTAGCTCAGAAAGTCTCTGGTAACCCTTTAAGAGTCAAAGGCTTGAAAGTAATTTGAACCATGCCAATATATAAGAATTTATATTGAGATTTATAAAATTCAATATCACGCTTATTTAATAAACAAATAGTTTGTTCTGATGAGTTTAACGCCAAAGATTGCTCAGTTGTTTTAATCAACTGTTTATTTGAGATTTTATCAAACCAACCATAATCATAAATAGTTTTTATATTCACTTTTGGAATAGTCCATTTGTTTAACAAATCAAAGTTTTGAGGTATATCTACCTCTTCTAACCGAGTACTTTTAATATCTTCTTGATCCATAAAAGAGAGAATATATCTATGCCGAAATTCTTCACATCAATTATATATATATACCATGAAAGTTCCTTAAAAACCAATTTGGTATAGGGTTAGCAAATATCTTGGCACATACTTTTATAAACCAAGTATGTTTATGCCTCTCATTGTTATAACAGAGGACTTTATTAAATGCCTGAATATAATCCCAATAAGTAAAGCTTACCATGACTTTGTTCAGACTGAATTGTCTTTTAGTCATTGAGGAAATACCCCAATCTTCAATATGAATGACGTGTTTTATAATCATTTTAGAGAAGTTATAAACATTCTCACTTGTATTATATTCTTGCTCCCACTTTTAAAAGGAGAAAATAGAGGAGGGCTGCTTTTTAACCCTTCAAAGGCACCCGAGACAAGGGAGTTACGAGGGGGAGGGGAGAATTACCGCACAAGGGAGGTAAAGTCTACGGATTTTTCAATGCTCGTTAATCAAAGGTTAGTTCTATGGGGTAAAATTCATGGGAAAAGTCCATCAGATGTTGTTTGGTGCCCAAGTAGGCTAGGTTTCTTTCAATTAAGTAGTTAGACCTACTTTTACAGTATTATATCTTGTAGATATTCGAAGATGGTATGTATAGGCCTTCGAGCACGAAGACTAGATGGTTAGAGATTGTTGTTATCTACTATAGGGCGGAGATGAAGTGATGACTAAAGATCGTTCTTTAGTTCTTGATTTGTCTCGAGTTCTTTGTTAAGGTGATTGTATGTTTTCGATTATATGTGTATGCATGTCTACGACTTGTAATATCATTGTGGAATACATGGAAGAGAATACATAAGAAGCATATGTAGCAACAACATGTTGATAATCTAATGCAATGACCTAGTTATATGACTTGTAGCTTCAAGTGTGGTTGTTCATGAGTCTATGATTATGCATGTTTGCCTGTGTTTGCTGGTTGGCTTGGCTATCATGCTTGGTATGGGATATCCCCATGGTTGGCTCAGATACCATACCTAGTATTTACTAATGGTTGGCTCGGGTACTAGCCTGATATGGAGATATCCATTTATGATTGACTCAGCTACAACACTGGTACACTAACTAAGTATGTATCATGTACAATGCTGGTACACTAACAGTTTAGTTTGGATTCTGTGAGAGGACCAAATATGTGTTTATAGTTCCATGAGTGGACCTGATTTATTCTTTGCATGTTTGATCCTTGAATGGTTTGGGTTAAGGTGATTTTATCACATGTCTAACTTGTATGTGACCATGTGGGACATGGATAATATTATGATAAGTCAAGGTAGGGGCTGGAAGTCCGGGATATGTGTTACTTGGAATGATTGAGGTATGTTATTTGTTTATTGGAATCTAAATTCTAGCGATTTTCTGACATACTTGTCTAGACTACTTGATTGAGTTTATGGAGAATCTATTCTTTAGTTGTCTAGTATTGGTCATTATGTACTTGGCTTTGTAATGGTTATGGGTTTAGTTTGCTAAGGATGAGTTGGTCTAATGTGTTAGTTTCATTTACTGTCCCAAAAAGGGCCAGAGAGTTGACATGAGTTTTGCAAATGATACTAGATTAGTTGATAGGGCTAGTGATGGCATGATATTCAAGGATATTAATGTGGTAGAAGGGTTAGACTAAGATTGTGTATTATTGTGACATCACAGGAAAGCTTGGAAAGCCTTAGGGTGACGTAATTAAGGTTCTTAGTCATGGTATTTACTTAGAAAGGGTATGAGTATGAAGTGGGGGTGGTGTAACCTCCACATTACATGACTTTTCTAATTATCTACACTATATTATGTGATAGGATCGGATCGACCGGTGATGCCTACCAATATATGTTGTTTGCATTGATACTACTCTTGCTATGCCACTTGGCATAGTTTGGTTGCAGGAATGCAGTAATATTTCATAGGTGAAGAGGATATGATTTCTGACAACTTTCATATTCCTTCCTTATGGTGGAAGTTGTATCTCATTTTATGTATAAATTGTACTTCTTTAGTAGCTCTTGTACCTGCTTAGACTATTTTCTTGAGGGAGGATTTTTTTGATTAATTGCGAAAAGATTTTATCAAATATTGATGTTTTCATGAAAGTTTTTAGTATTAAAGAGGTTTTCCTTATAACTCATTTATTTTTAGCATGTTTTAACTAGTTTGGGTCATGCGGGTTCTCCTATCTAGGTGTTAGAGTAGGTACTTGATGGGTTGGTCATGACAACTTGGTATCAAAGCCCAGTTTAGCGGTCTCCCAGTACAAGAGAAAATGTCAAATAAAATCCTAAGGATTGGTATGTTGGTGTCCAGATTTAACCTTTAAGGGTCTACGAAACATTCTAGGAATTTGTCTCACTTCTTCACTCTTTTCATGCGTTTTGTCGCTTGTGGTATGGGTTGAGGCCAATTGGAATACCAATTGGTATCTCTAGATTCCAATTGGTATTTCGACCAAGTAATCTAGATGTCATTGTTGTTGCTGAATATATACAAGCAAGGGAAGAATGGAACCAAGAAGGTTCCAATTGGTATCTGGCCTTAAGGACCATGTGAACGCATAGATGGCCGGTTAGTGGTCATTCATGACGCGAATATTATAACTGAGCTTGACTAATTGGTGATGAATTTTTTAAATGATTGTTATTATGTGCATTGTGTTGCTTGAATCACTACCTAGATGTGAACTATACTTGCTTGATTGATTGAATTTGTTATTTGATTATTGAGCATGTTTTGTGTATGTCAATCTTGAAATTTTATGGCCATGAGGCAAAGTTTGTTTTATACATGTGTAAGTATTATCTTGGGGTTATTTAAAATGTGCATGAACTTACCATTGGTAAAAATGGTAAGGGGACATAATCGATTATGACTATGGGGAAGCTTTGATTGCGGAATAGTCGGTATTAGTTGGGAACCATGGGAAGGGCTAGTCTTGCTTATATGGTGACTGTGTTCCTTATTAGTGTTGTTGGGTAAGATCTTGGAATCCGAAATGAGTTAGGGATTTGACTGATTGTGAGACTTGTGTTTGGGAACGGTCTTGGGATTGTATGGTTAAGCATTAGGTGATTTTTAGAGTTGGAATAGATTTGGGATGGGGTAATGTTGCTAAACTTTTGCATTCTGGCCGGGAATCATCGGGTTGCCATAGCGGGTGCTAGATTACTATAGCGCTCCCGCTATGGCGGAAAGTACCTCGCCATAACGGAAGTCACTATAGTGGTACACATGCGTTACTATAGACCTCCACGATAGTGATTTGTACGTGCTATAGCGGAAGAATCAGAGACTCAAATCTGTTTTTTCCAGCTTTGTGTTTCCACTTTCAAATGAAACTCTATCACCTATTCAATTTAGTACAATGCAGAAAAACAACAAAAACTTATCCATGCATAATTCCAAAGTGTCCTAGCATAGAAAGAAGAATAAGCCATCCCAATAACAAGTATCTATGTGCTGTCGAAAATAAGAAAAGCAGTAAAAGATGCCTTTCTCCCAAATGTGGTAAACCAAACAATATCTATATCCGAACATGGGTGATCCTACCAATTGCCTATCACCCTCATGGAGAGAGGTCTCCCGCCTCTGGATCTCACATGAAGGGGAACTCATCCAAATCCTCTGGCTATAGCTGGGGAAGCTCCTACTCTAGGGCGATGCAGTTGAATATGACTTTCATCGTCTTCCACCTACGAGCCAACAAACTGTCTCGAGAGCACCCTCTCCTCTTCTCAGCATGAAGGTCCTTACGAAGCGCGACTATGTATTGGGAAGGAGTAGGTGGGGCAGAGGGTACGTAGTAGTAGCCTCTATGTGCTTGCTACCTACAACTAGATTAGCCTTGAGGTTGGTGCTAGATAATGGGGGCTGGGACTAGGTGGCGATAGGGTTTGTATCAATTTACCTACCCTCTTGTACACCTCTTACGACTTGGCTACCCCCCGCCTCATCTTTCCTCCTCCTCTTAGGTGCACTATAAGGCTTATTACTCACCAACAAGGGGTTAAATACATCATAATGCTCCACCTCTTGTGATCTGTATCATCTAAGGGAACCCTGCTCGCCTACATAGACACTAGACCAGGAAGGAAGAGGGACTTCTTAGTACCACAGTAGAAATACTTCCACTCAGACACGATCTGCACCCCCACATTCACCAGGATCCTGTGTATGATGCAACTACTAGAAGGCCTAGGGATAGGTCACATCGATAAGGTTTCTTGATAGACGCATCCTTCAGATCACCAGTGTCAACCACCTCCAAGCGTCTGGTGAGTATTAGTGGCTAGTGAGTCCCTTAGTAGTAATCCAACAGAACTCCTCCCAGTATTTTTATCTCCTCAGCTTAGCCATGGAAGGATCATGGGAAACTTTCAACAATCCTAGCACATGATTCATTGACAGGGAGTCCATGGGGACGTCCACTCCTCGGATGCAAATAGTAGGGGTGGGAGTATTCTAGAGAATGGTAGGGAGATGGTCATAAAACTCCAACACCCACCCCTATTGAGAAAAAAAAAGGGTCTCCACTAAAGGACCCCAACCAAACTCGTGTAGCTAGTTGTAGAAGGCATGAACTTGCTCATCCACTCCCCTCATCTTTAAGCCTCTCTCTAAATAGAAGCTCGACCTCCATATCTCATGGAACCTTTGCCTACTAGGAGAATCCAGAAATATCTAGTAGGGGTAGTCTGGACCCATAACTCATTCCTCAATGGGTTATATTGTTAGCCTGCATATTAAAAATCATAAGTTAGAAAACCATAGAACCATCCTAAGAGGGCTATGAATTAAAAATTTCTACTGCCGTCAATCCATAAAGGTTGCATTATTTCTGTACCTTCCGCTATTGCGGCCAGTGTGTTGCTATAGCGGGATGCACATCAATGCTCAAAAAACTATAGCGGAGGATGCTATAGTAGGTTGTTACCCACTACAACGACATCTATTATAGAGAGATTAAGGCCGCTATAGCGACCTTCATTGTTCCAGAACTCTGGGGCGTGTCAATGGCGCCCCTGGAACCAAAAAGTTTCATTTTAGACAATTCTCTTCATATTAGTGTTCCTAAAGTACTTCTTCACTTAAATATACAAAAAATTCAGTCATCTCGAGTCCTAAATCATGCTCAAATCTATTTTGTTCTTCAAGAACAATCCTTCAACTTCTCCCACCATTTCGAAACCAATTTTGGCCCTTTATTCGTAATCCTTAAGCCCTGAATACTATAATAGCATTGTGAACGTAAGGGAAAACCTCATTCTTTGACAATTTCGATAATCAAGCAGTTATTGTTCAAAATTTTAAAATAATCCGAAATACTATTCTACTTTATTTAATTCATAGCATGTGATCGTTCTTAAGCCTAAAATGAAGTAATAAAAATAGGGTATGCGGTGGTTACTCGATTTAATATTTTTGAACGGAGTCGGAGTTATCAGAGAGTTCATAGAGCTTTGGGGGTGAACATGGAGAGAAATGGGCATGAAAACCCATTCCCCTCCCTCTTATGTTTGTGATTTATATGATGCAACTATAGCAGTTGGGGAGCCACTATATAGATACTACTATAACGGGGTTATGGTCACTATAGTGGGGTCAAGTCTAATAGGCGGAGTAGAATTTATATTGTGGTTTCATTATATTGAATTTTCTTTTACGATAATCTTGGGTACGTAGAATGGGTAACGTGGTGCCTCCTGCATAGTGTGAGTGTATTCTTAATGTGTCAAACCGTGTGATATATGATAAAATTCAAATATACTTCTTGAAAAGAAATATAAACGATCGTATGCAATATATTTACCCAACTATGAGTCGGGGTCGATCCCACTGAGAATATGGAAGAATATTGTCAATAGTAAATATTTAACTCGATAGTCGTTATAAAAATGGGGGATTTAAATTGAAATAAAATAAAATAAAAACAATAAAAAGATAGCTTTGAACTAAGTATTTATTTATATTCAGATTATTAAAAGTAGCTAGGAATGTGTTCCCCATAAGCTCATAACGCAGTAATCCTAATAATAGTAATTCTTTTCTAGTGTATTATATCAAAGTGATAAGTTAGGTATCTCTAAATCCTTGGTCCGGCATCTAGAGAATTTCACCCCGCACCTTGGTCCGGCTACGTGTGTATAATTTACTAACCTTTACCTTTACCTCATATTAGACATCATAATCGATGTTTGGCTTAGTTATTACTTCGCACCAATCGACACTAGCCTATTAGATAGTATCACACTAAATCTATGTTGATAATTCTTTTCTTGTTAATTAC
>NC_064286.1:22890006-23049994 GCF_019186545.1 Solanum stenotomum
ATATTAGACATCATAATCGATGTTTGTCTTAGTTATTACTTCGCACCAATCGACACTAGCCTATTAGATAGTATCACACTAAATCTATGTTGATAATTCTTTTCTTATTAATTACCTCCTTGGTCCGGCAAGTAGTAACAAGGTGAGTTCTAACGTTGGCCACCGTTAAAAAGACTTCTAAACGAAAGTATTATCAATGCATGCAAAATACTAGTCAAGAATTGCTTATTTACTATTCATACTTTGTTAATCGCTCATGGTTCCCACAACCCTAGTTATGAAAGTTACCTACTCATTATCTCAAAAACACAATCAAAATTTATTAAAATAAATATGTTTGTGTTAATCATAAAAAGTTAAGAACAATAGCTAAACTATCTTTTATTAATCACGAATACAAATAAATAATAAAGGAGAAGAAAGAATAAACCACAATTCTCCGGCCTCCACGGCGGCTCTTCCAAAGTTCCTAAGCTAGAAAAAAATTTATATTGTTTCTTGTATCTTGGTTCTTGGCTTCTTTTTTTTCTCAAATAATTATTTCTATGCACTATTTATAGATATAGGAATCCTAAATAAAACAATTAAGGTCAAGACAAATTAGGAAAACAAAACCCAATTAAATTGGGTTGTCCGTCTCTTTTTTTTTCTGCGTTGCTGGAAGTGTACGCCGCTTCAAAATTGTGACAGCTTCAATACTTGTCACGTGTACAGCAAACATAACAATTAAAATTCATCAATTTGCAGCCGCCGTTTCCTTATATATATAAATATATTATTTTATTCAATTTAATTTATTAAGTTGTCTGCTTGATTTCCTTCTTCAACCTTTCATCCTGAATTCGTTTTAGCTTCAAACTTCTCCAATTTTCCACCAATTTAATCCTACAAATAAAATACCAAATTTAGCATAATCCATCAAATTAATGCTCAGAAAGGATAAATATAAATAATAAATGTAAGGAAATAATGATTAAAAATATGTATTTTTAGCCTCACATCAATATACTTTGATAACTGATCTATCTTCTTTCCACCTAGGTTGTCATTAAGGGATGAATGATGGATAAATTAGTATCTATTGTAACAACCCGATCCGTTGGTACTAAAGGGCACCTCGTGCGGAGTATGAAAAGTTTGAAAGTGTGGTGCAATAATTTTTAAATTTTAAGCACATGTTGATTTTGGCCAAATTAATTTTTTTGTTCAGGCTGACGTTAGCCTTCCATAACGGGAGTCTTCCCTCTATGGCGGTGCCTCTATATTGGTTGGAATTTTTTTATAGCGGGATGTAAAATTTCAGCAACCTAATTGTCGTCTATTATTTTCTTCTCATTTTTGAAAGGATAAAATATATAAGGGCAGTTCTAAAACCCTTCAAAGGTAATCGAGAAAAGGGAGCAATGAGGAGGGGGGGGGGGGAATTACCACATAAGAAAGATAAAGTTTAAGGATCTTTTAGTTCTCGCTCATCAAAGGTTGCCTCTTCGAAGTCAAATTCATGGGCAAGGTTCATCAGTTGTTGCTAGGCACCCAGGTAGGCTAGGTTTTTATCAATAAAGTAGTTAGACCTACTTTGACCACCTTATATCTTGTAGATGTTTGGAGTTGGCATGTATAGGCCTTTATGCATGGACTTTAGATGGGTAGAGATTGTTACTATGTGATGTAGGGGAGATGACGTGATAACTAGGGGGTGGTTCTCTAGTTCTTGATTTGTCTTGAGTTCCTTGTTAAGATGGATGTATATTTCTCGTTATGTGTGTATGCATCTCTACGACTTGTAGTATCATTGTGAAATGCATGGAAGAGAATTTATAGGAAACATATGTAGTGACAACTAAGGGTGGGCATTGTCACACCTCGAGGCTACCCCCTAGCTGTAACATGAGACCTAGGATCACGAGTGACACCAAGCTAACCCTGAGTCTGGCATATATCAAACATGCTGAAAATAACTTAGTCAAACATGTACTATGCAGAAGCTAAAGCAGTGAATATCTGAAAATGGGAAAACCCAACTAGTCTGAATATATGTAAAATAATAGGAGTTTAGTGATAACTAAAACAACACTTAACAACTCGAGCTGCATGTACTACTATGTCTGAAAACCCTCAAATTGAGTTTAGTTGCTGGGACATGCCCCCAGCTAACTCTAACAAAACTAAAAACTGAAATAAAGACTAAAATAGAAAGCATGTCTATTGTCCTCGAAGTATGAAAAATCACCACTAATGCTGCTGAAGTCAAATCGAGAATCGATCTAAGCGTGAGCTAGAAGCTGAGTGCCTAAACCTGCATCATGAAATGACGTAGCGCAAAGTATGAGTCAGGACTTGGAATGTACTGAACATGCATGATATAGATATTCTAAGCTGAACAAAATACATATAAGTTGAACATCGCCTAACTGAGCAATGATATAATAATCTGAATAAGGAAATAGATATCTACTGAAGTATAACTGAAAGATAACTGTATGGAATGACCAAGTACTAATCACGAAGATAACATCCTGACTGAATACTAAAGTAAATGCTAAAAACCTAGTCAATGCCCTAAGAGTCTGACTGTGAGAGCTACTATTAACCGACATAAACCATGTGAACTAAACGTGGAGTCCGATGTATACGCCCCATTGAGAGGACCCAATATACCTTGCCAGGGGTATAAAGGCATGGTTGTGGTATGATCACTAAAACTGATACCCAACTGAGGGGACTTATAATCCTACGCAGGCACATAGTTATGGGACTATAAGGGTACGCTGAACTCTAGTCCAACTCACTGCTAAGTCTACTCCCAACTGAATATTCATGAAGCTAAGATGCACTAAATACTGAGTAGCTCAAAATACTCCATGCTAACTGAGAATGTGACATTCAAAATCTGAAGCATGATTTTCTGTGTAACTTACCTAGCAAGTATAATTCATGAACTAAGAGAATTTACAAAAACTAGGGTTCTGAGTCTTATACAGGGAATTCTGCAAAGTTTCCAAGAAAACATATTATTTTGACTAAGGATACTATAGAAACAAAATTCACCATGAATCTCCTAGGTCTTATAAACCCTAGGTCTAAACAAGATATGAAGAATCAAGGAATTGATTGAATTCTAGGGACCTAGTGGATGAAAGGAACACATTAGTGAAATCCCACATACATGGTGATGAAATATACAGAGAAATGAGCTGAACCTTAAAGAATGCTTCTGCTTGTTCTTGAGAGAGTTGGTCGCCTCTTTCTTTTGTTTTCACTCTAAGTTGGGTGATTTTAGCAGAATGAGGGTTTTGGGTATTGTCTGACTAGATTATTAGGCTTAGATTGAGTAAAGCGACGTAGTTTAGTCATAAAACAATGTAGTTTAAGTGCCTAATATATAGGAAAAAGACAAAAAATACCCTGACTTAAAGTTGATGAAGTGCCACTCGTGAGGGGATTGACGGAATGTTGTTTGAACCACTGCCCATCCACTGGGTCGTGGTTGTGGCCCTGCCCAATAGGGCTCTACTGAAACAACCATAACTTTTTACTTTGAGCTTAGATTTTATCAAACTTGATGGCGTTGGAAAGAGGATTCGATTCTCTTTAATTTGATAGACATGATCCACTCAATTCATTTTGTGCTAAAAGATATGACCGTTTGAAGCTGACCTAAAACCCATTTATTTCCAAATAACTGTCAATCCTCACTAGTGGCCAGACCTACGGTCCATAGGTCCAATCACAGACTGTACAGGTCAGCCGTGGGTGGGATCAAAGACCGATAAATATTGGACCGCAATGATGGAACCCATCTACGGACCGTGGACCACGACCGTAGGTCTCATCTCCTTGGACCTGATGTGTTACAATATCTCCCCCTTGGGAACATTCGTCCTCGAATGAAGAATAAACTAGATGAGTATAGAGGGAAGGAACTGCAATGCCTACCACTAAGTACTAGAAACTGATATCTAACTAAACTGAGTTCCATGACCATGCAAAGAGACTGGAATAACTATAACACCTCGGAATCTAGTAGACTAAGCTAGGGGCTAAGTGCTAGGCATGAAGTAGAGAATTGGGCCTTGGCACCCTCCATGAGTGCCCATACGAGTCATGAAGGGCACCACGGCTCGTGGTGGTGCCTAAGACGCCTAGGCGGTAGCTAAAGAAAGTTGCCTACCTCCCATGAGAGCCTAGAAGGCTCGTGATGGTCACCACAGATCGTGGGACCACTAGTGATTGTGAGGCAATAGCTTCACAAGGATGCCCAAAATAGGGACCCTCCCCACGAGCCACTAGACGGCACGTGAAGGCCACCACAGGCCGTGGAAGGGGTGTGGCTATGAGTTATATTCTTAGGGGTTAAGGGGTGGCAAGATATGCTACTGGTCAAGGGCCAAGGGCTTCACAACGGTCCGTAAATCACAACACGGACCGTGAAGTCATTTGTGAAGGGTTTTCATTAGACTTAGAGTGTAGGGTTAACTTCAAATGATCATATCTCTAAGCTCAAAACATACTAGGCTGGCCACTATAGAATTACATGACTCGAAGTCCTCTTTCCAATGCCACCAAGTTTGCCCAATTCCCATCTCAGAGTAAAAAGTTGTGCCCGAAATACTGAAGAACTGTCTGGCTGAAAATTCTTCACGAACCTTTTGATGGGCCGTAGTGATGATGACGATCCGTGAAGGCGTCCTTCATGCCATTTCAGCAGTTTCCAGTCAGGGAACTTCTTGGGGCTTTCCCAATTGTTTTAACTCAAAGATATGTCGTTTTGCCCAAGTTTAGGACCCCTATATAAGTCATTTTAACTCCAAAGCTCACCAAATGAAGTCATTTATTCCAAAACCCAAAATAATTCCCAAAGTTCATCCTCTCCAAAAATTCTCTCTCTAGAAAACTCAAAGAAGAAGAAGAAGAAGAGGGTCAAGTCAAGAATCCATTGTTTCAAGCTTGCTAGGATTTATAATCAAGGTATGATGGCTTATTCATCCATGGATTCTTCCATCCATGGAGTCCTCTAGAATTCCCCCAATTGTGAAGATGAAATCCCCAATTCAAGTTAGGGTACCTTCCAAAATTGTGGGTTAAGTTGAGTATGATTCCAATTGAGTGGATAGTACTTATTTATGATTGATTTAGTATTGAATTATGATATTATGATGATATTACATGTTTTCCATGGCTAACCCTAGTCTAATTGATGAAATGGAAGTTATGTCGGTTTATTCCATGAAAGGTGACATTGAGGATTTATAGAGGATCTTCTAGAATTGATGTTATAAGTAGTAATTGTTCAAGAATAAAAGCTAGTAAACATGAATTGAATTAGATCATAGTATACATGATGGATCATGACTAGTGATGATAAAGATTAAGCCTTTATGATGAGATATGGTTAGAATTGCTTAAGAAATAAGTATGTTATTAGAATGTCTTGTAATATAGGTTCATAAAATGCTTTTAAGAAGTAAAACCATTAAGAGTACAGACTCATAATTATGAATGTTGACTTCTAGGGTTTTGAAGGTAAAGCTAATATGATGAATTATGTATGATGAGGCCCTAAGAGAGAAGTTGACTTGATAATGGTAGACTATCAGACAAAATGGTTGTGGTAGGACTATGAGATTGTGTCTATGCTTTATGAACACTTTGAGAGTAAAGTGAATAGGCTCACGATCTAGTTATTGTGTTGTTGAAAGGCTATTCTCATATAAGCACCTACGTATGGATATGTTATGATGTGAGTAGTTCCCCCACAATATGATGATTCTAAGGTTGGAAGACTAGTCTCACCAAATGAATCTATATGAAGACATGGACGGTGAAAGGTAGTTCTCACGCATGATCTAATGAGCTATAGTATGAGTTATGTTTAATTGAGTGTCAAGACACTCTTCAATAAATATGAACTTAAGTCAAGACTTAATATGAACTCAATGGGAATTATGCTTAGCACCAAGTGGATATTGATATGAGATGGAAGCTCTCCCATTAGTAGAGTTCGGGTTTCCTATGGAGGCTCTCTCGTTAGTAGAGGTCGGGTCTCCTAGTAGTAAACTCTTGGGATCGAAGATCCCCCGTTAGTAGAGGTTGAGTTTCTTGTAGCAATTTCCTTATCCCATAAACTATGTTCCCTTATAGTTACTTAGCTATTGCATCCACCTGAGCTACCAACATGGTTCTACCTTAGGCAAGTAGAACAACCCCTTTTTGATGTGGGGTAGACACTAGATTCCATGTTAAGCTCACATGGTCTATGTCGTTTAAGGCTAATACCCACAATAAGAATATGAATTATGTACTATGGTTACTTAAGAAGCTTTACTTAGTGTGAGTGAGAGTATACGATCTTATTCATGCATTGCACATGTATGCTTTGAGGGTATTCATGGTATGTTCCTTTTTTGTTATGATTATCAATGTAATGATTACGCTTATGATCTATGCTTAGTTGGATTGTAGCTTGAAAGGGCTTTCTAATGCACGGGTTACTAAAGGTAGGTATTCCCTTGTCGTTGATAAGTAAGCTAAGGGTGAGATCAAAAGATAGTAAGTATGAATGAGAACCTAAAGTGACTTGATTAACATGGGTTCAGTTATGGTGTCTTATCCATGTATTGCACAAGCTTGCCTTGAGGTGACTTATATATTGTTTCTCTTATGTCATGTTAATCTAGATGCATTAATTATGCCTATGTCTATGTTGTTATCTCTTATGCTTATAGCCTATGTATTATGAAGATGTCTCTTATGTTCATGACTTATGATATTATTTCTTATGATTATGGTAGATGTCTTATGTTGACTAATGCCTCTTAGATGTTCTTATGATGTTATGCTAGCTATCATATTTAGTACTTTTGTACTAACACATACTGTTGTCTACATTCTCATCAAATGTAGGGTTCTGCGATTTTGAGTTTTATTCTTGAAGATATGTTTCTAGAAGTGGAAGGAGTCGATGACTTGGTGAGTCATCATAGCATAGAGGATAAAGCCATTATTTCCTTGATGTCTTTCTTTTAAGTTTTAGACTATTGTATGGGCTATGTCCCAATAGTTATTCAAAGTTGTATTAGATGGTTTGAGACAAATATTTATAGACTTCCACTTGCTTTTATGAAGGACTTTGATTGTATGAAAAAAAGTTTTAAATTTCCCCTCTTTTCTATTATCTTTTGTTATGATATGCTAAGGGCTTGTATGAGACCCCTTCGGGGTCAAGTACGCTATGTTACATCTAGGGTGTACCCCTGGGTCATGACAAACTTAGTATTCGAGCACAAGGTTTAGAATGATTCTTGGATTGTCTCAAAACCACGTTTAGTAGAGTCTTGTTCATAAGTGTGAAGAGCGCAACATTTATGAATAGGAAGCTATTAGATGATTAGGAAATCTCAATTCTTCATTCTCTAAGTCGCGCCATTGAGTTTAACTCTATAAAGTCTTTCTCCTTATCCGATGGTCTTCGGGATATGACTACTCGTAAGGCTCATACTACAAGGAGCGTGGGAGAAAATGTTGGTTGTGATGCCAATTATGGCTATGTGACTAGATAGGACTTGATATGTTAGATTTATATGTCATCCTTAGGATGGATTGTTAGTATTATTGTTATACTCAAATGTGATTGTAGAACCCATATAGTCAAATTGTTAGTTTCCAAAAGAGCCTATCCGAGAGTGGAAGGGTGAAAACCTATGCCATAAGTCTGGATTATGTTTTGTCTTAAAGTTGACTTTGAGGGTTACATGTACCACCTAGCTAAGGTGGGAGAGATATGTTTAGGTGTGGACCAACTTCAAAGAGTTAGTTATCTTTTAAGATTGATCTTAAGTATGGTCATTTTGAGTAGGGTGTTTAGATAAACCTAGATATGATTGGTTGGTAGATCCCACCAAAGGAGATGATATGGGTTGAAATGGTCTAGAATTGTCTTGATCCGACCTTAGTAGAATTGAAAGAGAGATGAGGGTAGATGTTTGGCCGGCAGAGAGGTTGCTTTAATTGTGGTGAAAGTGGTCACAAAATGAGGGATTGTCCAAAGGAATAGGCTATGAGAAGAGAGGGTAAGCAAGTTCCTCCTAACGGTTCTGATATGTGTTTTATGCTTTATTAGATTCTGTTATTGTTTGTCTTTTGCGACTTGATATGCTAGACCTTGATGTTGCCTTTAGTATGAATGGGCTTCATTGTTGTTTTATAATACTGATAGTAGAACCCTACTTGGCCATTTTTAGTTTTTGGTAAGTTAAAAGGTTTGATGAATAAGGTGTGTAAGTAATGCCTAGATGTGTTGAGTGAATAGACTCTTCTAAAAAAGGTAGAAGTGTTATTCACCATGGTTTAGAATCATCTTGTGTGATGGATGTGAAAACTTAGTAATGACTTGCTCCGATCTTAAAATTGAAAGAAATAATGATTAGAAGAGTCTGTATAGACATACTCCCAAGGGGGAGATGATGTGGGAGATGATGTGCTTAGATAGCAAGGTCGTTGAGTGTTTTTGATGGTTATGATTTGGTTGGCTTGGAATTCTCACCTTCAGAGGTGTAGTGAGTTTGGGAAGTTTAGTCCCAGTTTTATTGGCTCATATGAGATCTTTAGTGGAGTTGGTAAGGTTGCTTATGAACTAGAGTTGCTTATGAGTGGTATCAGTGTATTCCTGTTTTCCATATCTCTTAGATATAGAAGGGTGTTGGGGATCCGACATTCATAAATCCCTTAAGAAGAGTTGGGGAGTTCATGAGAGTTTCTCTAATTTAGAAATAAGGGTAGGGATCTTAGACCAGCAAGTTAAGAAATAGAAGAACAAGGAAGTTGCTTCAATAAAAGTATTAAGGAGTGACCTTTAGTGTGGGTTTTAGATGAGGGTGCTACTTGGGAGGCCGAGGGCCAATGAGATGTCCCGATATCCTCATCCTTTTTCCTTCCATTCATCCTTTAGCATTTTAATGATGAGTTCCTGATGGCTTGTACTTTATGTGAAGTTATGTGTGTTTTAGATATTTCCATGATTTCCTTATGTGATTCATGTTCATGAAAATTTGTTTTTAGAAAGAAAATGAGTTTTTTTGATTGATTTTCCTCATGTTGTAGTGCATTTAGTATGAGTTGCCTATAGACTTCATGAGATGAATATGCGAGCTTGCCTTAGTTCTGAGTTGAGAGATTCCTCCTTAAATGAATGCTTTTTGAGAGTAAATTGCATATGAGCTCCATGAGTGTAGGTTGACCATAATTTAGTTTGGAGAAGGAAGTTCCTCCTATGAGTTATGATATTTCGTGCCTAATGGGTTGTTAGATGTAGTTCCTACTTACTTGTGTTGCATTGAGTATGTTTAGCTTGGAGTTGATGTTTCCTCCTTTCGCTATGTGCATTTAGATGAGTTGCATGCATGATAGGCTGCTAGTCTTGTGTCGTATCCTTTAACAGGTGCCTAGAATGCCATTCGAGGATGAATGTTCCCAAGGGGGAGATAATGTAACACCTCGGAATCTAGTAGACTAAACTAGGTGCTAAGTGCTAGGCATGAACTAGAGAATTGGGTCTTGGCACCCTCCACAAGTTCCCACACGAGTCATGAACGGCACCACGGCTTGTGGTGGTCCCCATGATACCTAGGCAGTAGCTAAAGAAGGCTGCCTACGTCCCACGAGAGCCTAGACAGCTCGTGATGGTCACTATGGATTATGGGACCACTTGTGGTGGTGAGGCAGTAGCTTCACAAGGCTGCCCAAAATAGGGACCCTCCCCACGAGCCACTAGACGGCTCGTGAAGACCACCACGGTCCATGGAAGGGTTCATGGTTATGAGTTATATTTTTAGGGGTTAAGGGGTGGCAAGCTAGGCTATTGGTCAAGGGTCAAGGGAATCACAACAGTCTGTGAATTCCCACAGGGACTGTGAAGTCATCCGTGAAGGGTTTTCATTAGACTTAGAATGTAGGATCAACTTCAAATGATCATATCTCTTAGCTCAAATCGTATTAAGTGGGCCATGACCTATAGAATTAAAGGTCTCGGAGTCCTCTATCCAACTCCACCGAGTTTTCCCAATTCCCATCTTGGAGTAAAAAGTTATGCATGAAATAGTGAAGCCTTGTTAGGCTGGAAATTCTTCACGAATCATTTGACGGGCCGTGATGATGATGACGATCCGTGAAGGCATCCTTCATGCCATTTCGGCAGTTTCCAGTCAGGGAACTTCTTGGGTCTTTTCTCAATTATTTAAAATCAATGATATGTTGTTTTTCCCACGCCTAGGACCCCTATATAAGTCATTTTAACCCCAAAACTCACCAAATTAAGTCATTTATTCCAAAACCCAACATAATTTCCAAAATTCATCCTCTCAAAAAATTCTCTCTCTAGAAAACTCAAAGAAGAAGAAGAAGAAGAAGAGGAGGGTCAAGCTAGGTCAAGTCAAGACTCCATTGTTTAAAGCTTGCTAGGATTTATAATCAAGGTATGATGGCCTATTCATCAATGGATTCTTCCATCCATGGAGTCCCCTAGAATTCCCCCAATTCAAGTTAGGGTTCCTTCAAAAATTGTAGGTTAAGTTAAATGTGATTCCAATTGAGTGGATAGTACTTGTTTATGATCAATTTAGTATTGAATTATCATATTATGATGATATTACATGTTTTCCATGACTAACCCTACTCTAATTGATGAAATTGAAGTTATGTCGGTTTATGCCATGAAAGGTGAAATTGAGGATTTATAGACGATCTTCAAGAATTGATGTTATGAGTAGTAATTGTTCAAGAATAAAAGCAAGTAGACGTGAATTGAATTATATCATAGTATATATGATGGATCATGACTAGTGATGATAGTGATTGAGCCTTTATGATGAGATATGGTTAGAATTGCTTAAGAAAGAAGTATGTGATTAAAATGTCTTGTAATATAGGTTCATAAAATGCTTTTAAAAAGTAAATCCATTAAGAGTAAAGACTCATAATTATGAATGTTAACTTCTAGGGTTTTGAAGGTAAAACTAATATGATGAATTATGTATGATGAGGCCCTAGGAGGGAAGTTGACTTGATAATAGTAGACTATTAGATATAATGGTTGTGGTAGAACTTTACCCACCTAATCTACCTCATGAATGTTTGAATGCATAAAGAGATAGAATCATATGAGTTAGGATGATACCCATGTCTAGTGTTTGAACCCTAAGTGTGATGATTGAAAGTAAGTCTTGAACCTCAAGGAGGTGAATTATGAGATTAATCTTATAGTAATTGAACCATTTGAATCATGTTATCATCCATGTCTAATGTAGTAATTCTAGAAGTGTTTATTGAGTATGATCTATGGTCCTTGAAGGACAAAGTATGAGAATTATGTATGACTATGAGATTATGTCTATGCTTTATGAATACTTTGAGAATAAAGTGAATAGGCTCATGATCTAGTTGTTGTGTTGTTGAAATGCTATTATCATATACACACCTAGGTATGAATATGATATGATGTGAGTAGTTCCCTCACAATATGATAATTCTAAGATTGGAAGACTAGTCTCACCTAATGAATCTATATGAGGACATGGACGGTGAAAGGTAGTTCTCACGCATGATCTAATGAGCTATAGTACGAGTTATGTTTGATTGAGTGTCAAGACACTCTTCCATAAATATGAACTTAAGTCAAGAATTAATATGAACTCAATAGGAATTATTCTTAGCATCGAGTGGATATTTATATGAGATGGAAGTTCTCACATTTGTAGAGGTTGGGTTTCCTATGGAGGATCTCCCGTTACTAGAGGTTAGGTCTCTTAGTAGTAATCTCTTGAGATGGAAGCTCCTCCGTTAGTAGAGGTTGAGTTTCTAGTAGAAATCTCCCTATCCCATAAACTACGTGCCCTCATTGGTTACTTAGCTATTGGATCCACCTAAGCTAAGAGTATGGTTCTACCTTAGGCAAGTAGAAAAACCCCTTTTCACTATGGGGTAGACACCGGATTCCAAGTTAAGCTCGCATGGTCTATGTCGGTTAAGGCTTATTCCCACAATAAGAATATGAATTATGAACTATGGTTACTTAAGAAGCTTTACTTAGTGTGAGTGAGAGTATATGATCTTATTCATGCATTGCATAAGTATGCTTTGAGGATATTCATGGTATGTTCAGTTTATGTTATGATGATCTATGTAATGATTATGCTTCTGATCTATGCTTAGTTGGGTTGTAGCTTGAAAGGCCTTTCCAATTAATGGGTGACTAAAGGTAAGTATTCCCTTGTCATTGATAAGTAAGCTAACGGTGAGATCAAAATATAGTAAGTATGAATGAGAACCTAAAGTGACTTGCTTAGCATGGGTGGAGTTATGGGGTCTTATCCATGTATTGCACAATATTGCCTTGAGGTGACTTATGTAGAGTTTCTCTTATGTTATGTTAAATTAGATGAATTAATAATGCCTATGTATATGTTGTTATCTCTTATGCTTATAACCTATGTCTTATGAAGATGTCTCTTATGTTCATGACTTATGATACTGTCTCTTATGATTATGGTAGATGTCGTATGTTGACTAATGCCTCTTATATATTGTTATGATGTTATGCTAGCTATCATATTTAGTACTTTTGTACTAACGCATACTCTTTCCTACATTCTCATCAAATGTAGGGTTCGGCGATTTTGAGTTCCATTCTTGAAGATAGGTTTCTAGAAGTGCAATGAGTTGAAGACTTGGTGAGTCCTCATTGCATCGAGGATAAAGCCACCATTTCCTTTTATGTCTTTCTTGTATGTTTTAGACTATTGTATGGGCTATGCCCCAATTGTTATTCAAAGTTGTATTAGATTGTTTGAGACAAAGAGTTATAAACTTCCGCTTGCTTTTATGAAAGACTTTGATTGTATGGAAAAAAGTTTTAAATTTCCATTTTTTTCTATTATCTTATGTTATGATATGCTAATGGCTTGTATGAGACCCCTTCGGGGTCAAGTACGCCATGTAATATCTAGGGTATACCCCTGGGTCATGACAATAGTTGAGGGAACTAGATACTAAGGCTGAATTACACAAGAGTAATCTGAGAGACTGGAGAGGAATTATTACCTCAAACTGAAACTATATTGGAAGGAAAGAGGTGAGGATACTTGGCTCTTATGGCTGCTTCTACTTACCAAGTAGCTCCCTCTACAGACTGACTCTTCCACAAAGCCTTTACTGAAGCAACTTCTTTATTTCTCAACCTACGAACCTGGTAGTCAAGAATCTCAACTGACACCTCTTCATAAGTGAGACTATCCTTCAGAACCACACTATATAATGGAATTATCGATGCCGAATCACCCACAGACTTTTTCAACAAGGAAATGTGAAAGACTAGATGAACCGCTGCTAGTTCTGCTGCCAACTCTAACTTATAAGCCACATTACCAAGGACCTACATACCTGGGAATGAGCTTCCCTTTCTTGTTGAATCTTATCACCCCCTTATGGGTGACACTTTTAGGAAAACCCAATCATCAATTTCAAGCTCTAAGTCCCTTCTCCTCACATCTGCATAGGACTTTTGATGACTCTGAGCTGTCTTTAGTCTATCTCCGATGATCTGAATTTTCTCCTTAGCCTCATATACCGAATATGGCCCAATCAAGGTTTCTTCACCTACATCAAACCAACCAATAAAAGACCTGCATCTATGCCCATATAGTGCCTCATAAAGGGCTATCTGAATACTAGAATGAAAGTTATTTATATAGGTGAACTCTATAAGCGATAGGTGATCATCCCAATTACCCTTGAAATAGATCATGCAAGCTCTCAAAATGTATTCTAATGTTTGAATGGTATGATTTGTCTAACTATCTGTGTGTGGATGAAATGATGTACTGAGATTTACCTGAGTTTCCAAGACCTTTTTGAAATGACTTCCAAAAATGGGATGTAAACTGAGGACCTCTATGCGAGATGATAGACAAGGTAACCCATGCAACCTGACTATCTCATTTATGTAGAGTTTGGCGTAGCCCTCCACCGAGTCTATGGTCTTGACAACCAAGAAGTGAGCTAACTTAGTGACTCTATCCACTATTACCCAAATGGAGTCATGTTGTCTGCGAGTACGAGGTAAACCCCTAACTAAGTCCAAGTTTATCACTTCCCACCTCCATGTAGGAATGTTAATCTCTTGAGTCATACCTCTTGGTTTCTAGTGTTCTACTTTAACCTGTCGACAGTTAGGACACGTAGCCACAAAATCTGAAATGTCCCTTGATGAGCATGGGATTTTGACTCATTTAGGGCTTGTTATTCATAGTATTAGTGTCCTCGATGCTTATTTTGGCTCTAAACTGATGGTTAAATGCTAAATTATAGATATAAAGGCAAAAGATCAAGGCAAGAACATTACCAGGCAAACAAAGGAGTGGAAAAGATGAAAAAGGCTGAAGATAACAAAAGTTGATAATTGCCAAAACCACTCGGTGTGTCGCCTAGTGGCATTTCAACTCGCCAAATATTAAAGCGTGCCAGCCCTGGGGAGAAGCCAAAATCTGGGAGGGTATAAATTGATTTTCAAAAAGAGAAAAGCAGATCCTGCCATAGTTAGACTCTGAGTTTATGATTATAACATTGTTTTTCTTTGTTTTTGTGAGTTTTCTAGTAGATTTTCAAGTTGGGTTTTTGATACTAAGCTAATTTGGAGCATTGTAAAGACGTGGATTTTACCCAACTTATGGAGAACGTAGTTGGTAATAATTTCCTACTTTTTATATTGTGTAGCTAAAACCCCCATTCTTGGGGGTGTGATTATGTGATTAATTGTCTTAATTAGCTTATGGGTGTTAGTAATACTGATTTAATTATTGTTTTGAAATGGGTTCGATCTGTATTTGAGTTTTAACTTATGAATTGTAGTTGCAAATGCAATTCTAGTTTAGTATTATATGCCTGCTTAGAAAGAGGTTTTAGAATTAAGATTATCAATTAATGATTCTAGTGATTGGATTGCTGTGGATTTATCTCGAGAGAATGAATCTTAATTCGATCCTACCTATCTAGCTCGAGAGAGTAGATAAATTGAGGTTTTAGGCTGTTTATAGTATGATGCTTGTTGAGGTTCGAGAGAACTCACTTGATTTGTGATAGTTGATTGAGAGATGGCTATTACATCTAAAGCCTACCCTACCCATTGAGACTTATCAACTTTTGGTAAATAGTAATCACCCTTATAGTGAAATTGACAATTAGTTGATCACATCCCCAAGTGTCCCTTTCTCCTTGATCACTCCCATATTTTTGTAGTTGTTGATTGACAAACCTTATCCCCTCATTTTACACTTATTGTCAACCCCTTAAATTTATTCAAATGATTTCGATAATTTCTATTCCTACAACCGATTAGAACATGACTTTCACTTCGTAATTGAATTCTCTACCGTATAACTCTCTGTGGGATCGACCCCAACTCTTAATTCGATTCATACTACATTGCGCTCACCTACACTTAGTATTGGATGAAGTGTAGTTGAGCATTATCAAAAATGGTGCCGTTGCTAGGAAGTGGTGTTTAGAATTCTCTTATTGAAGTATAGCTGTGATGTAATCTTGTTTGTAGTTGAATCAACTTACTTTGTTTTGTGTTTGTTGTTAGCTATTTGTGAACAGGTGATGAGATGAGTGTGAACAGAAGTAACGGTAGCCAAATTGGACACCAAGATGACATTGACAATTTGAATGATGTCAATGAAGCTCAAGTGGGTGGTGTAGGTGCTATTCGTCTACATCCGGTCATGGGAAATGTTGTATTCCACATGACTAGCACGATGTTGCAACTATTACAAATGAAAGGATTATTCAGCGGGCTAGCTCATGAGGATCCCCTTGACCATATCCAGAACTTTGTGGATGTGTGTGGTCCATTCTCATTCAAAAACATCTCACAAGAGTCAGTCCGGCTCTAGTTGTTCCTTTTTCTTTGACGGGAAAAGCGACCAATTGGTTAGTTGATCTACCGAGGGATTCAATTACATCTTGGGAAGAGCTTACCGAGGCATTCTACATAATATGTTTCCCTCCTTCAAAGATGATGGCATTGAGATACAATATTCAGGGCTTAAAACATTTGGATGGTGAACCAATCCATGAAACATGACTGAGGTTTCAAAAGTTGTTACTCCAATGCTCGACTCACGGACATCCAAACAACGTGTTGTTGCAACACTTCTATCGGAGTCTAGACTCGGTGAACAGAGGTGTGGCTGATCAATTTGTCCGAGGAGGAATTATGCAGCAGCCTTTCAAGATAACGTTAGCTCTCCTTGATGGGATGATGAAGATAAACCGAGCTTGGTATACTCTGGAAGATCAAGTGTCTCCTTTGACTTTCAAGATGACAAAGGAACAAATACAAAAAGACCAAGAGCGGGATGAAAACATGGTTAAAATGATGACCCAAATGGATCTTTTGTCAAAACATGTTATGGGTAGTGGTTCTAAGGCAGTGAATGTTGTTGGAGTTAGTGGAGTAAATTCTGATGATGCACACTTTGAAGCTTTGTACAATGAAGAAGTACACTTTCTAGCAAATCAGGGAGGTGGATTCCGCCAAAATTATCAAAGGCTAGGTGGAAACCAAGGTTGGAATAAAGAGCATGATGAAGGTTGGAAGGATCATGATAGGGAAAGGCGTGACCGTGGAACAAACTGGAGGGAGAGAGATGGTGACAAAGAGAGATATGTTCCTACCCATGAGTGTCAAAAGCCAAAAGAGAAAAGGGCTGACCCGAAAAACTTTCGTACAGAAGATATGCTTGCATGCATTCTTAATAAAGTGGAAGGGTTGGACAAAGTGCTTAAGGAAATCAAAGATGACGTCTCAAATCTAAACAAAATGGTTACTTCTCACTTGGAGTCCATTAAACAACTGGAAATGCAAATAGGTCAGATATCATCTCATTTGAACCCAAGAGCAAAAGGGGGTCTACCAAGTGATACCTTGGCTAACCCGAAGAGTGAACCTTGAAAGCGTATCCACTTTATGCCACGACGTTAAATAAGACACTTCTTGGGAGGCAACCCAAGTTTTTAATATTATATTAATGTTGTTTGAATAACGGGTATTGAATGTGCAGGTTGAAAATTTGAAATTTTGGGAAAATAAGTAGTAAGGTGAGCCCAAAGACAAGTCGGTGACTCGCCGAACAGGTCGGCGAGCCCGACTTGGATCGTTGTTTTAACGACCTAGTTATCTATAGGTACTGTAAAACTCGGCAGGCTAAAGAGCCATTTGGCACATCGCCGAATGGGTCGGCGACATAAGTGAGTGTCGCCGACTAGCGTGACTGAAGGGTTAAAAGGTCAAAATTAGTTTTAAATGCAAAAACTTCCTCATTTCATATTTTTTGACTTCTACAGTTTCACAACCGTATATTTTAATTTTCCGTATTTACAGTTCATGTTTTTCGTGTTGGATCAATTGTTCAGGGGACTTTGGTGTACTTTGCTAGCCTAGCATTCAAACATTTGCTTTTGAGGTTTGTTATTCGAACCCCACCTTTATATTTTGGAAATTTCAAATGCGTGATCATTGCTTTGTCGTTATATTTGTGTATTTTTGATTGGTTAAATGTTTGTTGGTAATGCATGCCTATATCATGCTTCATATTGTGTTAATTTTCCTTTAATTGTGAAATCTCGTGTGTTTGATTGATAATATTATGTGGGTTGTGTTGATTTCTTTATGGGTCTAGTGGGGGTGAAGTCTGAGTAACCCCGATTATGCCAATCGTCCGATTTTGCCTAATGATTTAGCTATTGATGTCATTCTTAAGGACAAACGATGTCGATTGGCCAATTTTGGCCAAAATGGGTGAAGGCTGAGTATTCTGAGGTCATGGGTAGTATGGGTCTTGTCTTAATTGCATAGAATAGGTGTTTAATTTTGTTTTCTTGGGCTGTAGGTTAGAATTTGAAGGTCGGGGTCAAAATCTAGCACGTTGGACTATCCGGCGAGTTGGGTCGAGCTCGTCGAATGGTTCAGTGGTTCGCCTAAAGATCATTGGATCGCCTTTTTACCCTTCATTTTTGTGAATTGTGCTATGTAACTTTCGGCAATAAGCCTAAGCTTTCCGAGTTCACTCGACGACTCACTAAATGTCCCTTCTCCGCCCCATTTTTTCAAAAATATTATGTAACATTCGGTGAGCTATAGTTCGCCAAATGGTATCTGCGATCCACCGAATGGACCTGGACATTGCCAACTTGTGTTGATTATTAAGTAATATTGTTCTCGAACATTCGACGAGCCCGTCTTGGCTCGCCAAATGGGTTTGGCGACTCACAGATCGACTCAACGAGTCTTCCTGCAATCTTTACACTTTGAGAATTTTTCTGAACTAAGTCTAACATATTCGACTTTGTTTGTAGGTATGGCTAGACCAAAAGTACCTGGGAGAAATCAACTGGCTCGAAAGCGGGCACGAGGAATTGTGCTTAACAAGGGGTCTGCATCCTCCCGGAACGCTCTGACAAAACTTCCTCCAACTTGTGGAAAGGGTAAAGGCAAGGGGACAGTTGTGCCCACACTAGCAGAGGCGAGCTCTGACAGTGAGGGCATCTATGCCACTCACCTCACTACCTCTAAAAGTGAGGGTTATTCGGATGACAGTTCTTCGGCCTCCGTTTCTGAGTTGGAACACGATAAACTTCTATAGGCTAGGAGAGTTGAGCTACGCTCCAAGGCAATACATGATCCAACTCGGATCCCGATGCCTCGTACACCTCCTCTACCTACAACACAAATAGTGGAGCAGGTACCACCAGCTCAGTTTCCTCCTCCCCGGTCACTGAATAGATTAAAGGCAAAAGGTTTGAGGACAATTTTAGAAGAGAAACGGTTATCTACAAACGGGGTTGTCGACTGGTATCCAAAGGTGTGGACCACCATAAAGTTCCACAAGTTTGGGATATTCACAAAGCCTCTAGGCTCATACATTTCTAGTTGGGTTCGGGAGTTCTATGCCAAGTACGGGAAGCTAGTTCCCAAAGGAAAGAAGAAGGCCAACATATTTAAGTCATTTAATCATGTGATAGTATGGGGCCGAAAGGTGAAATGCAGCAGCACCGATATCAATGAGGTGCTAGGCTATACGATGAACGTGATGCACTACTATATTGATAAAATCTAGAAGAAGACCCTCGATGATTTGAAGGGTTGGTTGGAGCCACTGATTTCTGACACTACACCGCGGTGGATTGAGGCAGATGTTCCTATTTAGAAGAAGAACCTGGACATGGCTGCTAGATATTGGTTCAAGTTCCTTAGTAGCACACTGATGTCGTCGCAGAATGAATAAATACTTCGGCACCCGAAAGCTGCTTGTTTGGGTTGTATAATGGACATAGAGAGATTTAATGTAGGTCTACTCATCGAGCAAGAGATGGATATGAGGGCCAACCAGAGCCAGACCTCTTTCCCCTTTCGTGTTTTGATTATTGAGCTGTGTTGGCGGGCCCGTGTTTCGGTGATTGCCAAGACGGATGTGGAAGTGACTCCCACTTCCTCTACTAGCATCCGACGGATAAAGGCCGAGTAAATGAGGGATGAGGCTGATCGGAGAAGAGCTGCACCGGCGGATACATCCCTGGTAGTCGATATTGAGATGTTGCCGATAGAGGCAATCCTTCCCTCTCAGGCCAATGAGCCTACAGGTACTCCTGACACCTCTACTTTTGCTCTTCTGGTTTGACTGTTTTTCACCCTCCTAGTGTTGTTGCTGCTTCTTCCCGACACCCTATCACCTATGCCATGCTATACAATATGGGCCATTTGGCCTAATCTGTTGATGTGCGTGCCTCCCGGGTAGAGGCCGTTGTGCCTGGGTTGATTGAGCGAGTGATTATTGATGCCTTGGCCCCAATTAGGGCTGAGTTAAGAGAGAACATAGAGTTGATAGATACCCACAAATTTGCACTTGATGTCCTTACTGTGAGGGTAGAGGTTTGTGAGCAGGGACATAGTACTTCTAAAGATGTGACGGCCTTGAAAGCCGATATTGTTGAGCTACAGAGAGATGTGGATGAGCTGAAATCCACCAATCTATCTATGTTGTTTGGCACAATAGAGATCCACGAGGTCCCGAGTGCAGATTTCCCAGCCATTTCTGAGATTCCTCCGGCTACTACAACCAGAGATGTTGCTATGGATGAGGTTGATGTTGGGTCTGAGGCTGAGACCAATGAAGAGGAGATGGGTATTCGAGATGCAACAACATATGATGACTTAGAGGATCTTGAGGGAGGTATGGTCCAGATAACTTAAGCGGCTTCTTTGAGAGACACATCTATGGTGGGCTCCAGTGAAGCGAAGGATATTATTGAGTTGGGCGCTGATGCCCAAACAAAGGAGGTCACTGACATGCAAAGTTCACCCAGGCTTAACCTGGCAGGATGATTCTTTTGACTCCCTTTTTGCTATTATTTAGACTATTTTTGCGCATTTGAGGACAATTGCTAAGATTAGTTTGGCGGGGTGTGGTATTTCCATACCTATCTCTTTTGGGCTATTTTCTGGATATTCTATTTTTGTGAAAGTTGGATTTTTTTGATATATATATGGGTTTGTGATCCATTGTTGGTTTTTACCTGTTTTAAAAATTGCCACCTCTTGATGTGATTGAATGTGGTTATTCTCTTGCAATTTTGAGCGTCGATTGTGATCAATATCTATGACTTGAATAGTGCTCTTGATTGAACGATATGAGTGTACGGCTGCGATGAGGCAAATTGAGTTGAATAAGTCATATGTGAACTCCTAGCATCTTATTGTGACTAGTCAGTTGTTGAGTTGATCTCTTGTGATGATCTTGCACACTAGCTGAAAATTGTAGAGACTTGTTTGATGATTGTATTGAATGCCATGTGTGGTGAGGTATCTTTAAAATATGTGCTTGGTAATACCTAGAACTTGCCCCGTTAGTTTAATCAACTAATGTAAGCAGACAATTGAGATGATGTTAGGCACAATTTGTGAAGAGTGAACCAAAATTGCTATTATTCCTCTTTGTGACCACCTTGTGAGTGTGTGAACTTAGCTTAACACCATTTAAGCCTATCATTTTCTGTGGATGAAACTTGAACGACTTTGACCTCTTTGTTCCATCACCTATAACCTTCATGACATATTGGTTCATTTGAATAGCCAACTTAGGCCAGGGTGTGGTGAAAAAAGAGGAAACTCAAGAAGTTTGGGAAATTCACCCTTGAAAGATCATGTTAAACAAAAAAATGGAACTCCTCCATATAAAAAAAGAGAGAAAAATGTTAAAGTAGAAAAAGATTGAAAAAGAAAAGAGTTTGTGAAATAAATCTTGTGAAATGAACAAAAGAAATGGGGTATCCAATGGGTCATGCTTGAATGAACATAGTGTGGATTGTGAATATCATATAGTGTGAAAGAGAAGGAGAAAAAGTGAAATGCAGGCCACGCTTCATAAAGGTAGAAGTCACTAAACCAAAATGATCATACATTTACCCTCAGCCCCGTTACAAGCCTTGAAAGACCTTTGTGATCTTGAGGAAGCTGAAAATAATGTTGATCAAAAAATAAGGGCAAGCCTATGGGTAGAGTCATGCATGTGTTTATCGTTTGAAGTGTGAGAGTTATTTTGGATTCTGAAAGTCTAAATTGTTGATGAGTTTTGTGTGAGCATGGAATGATTCTTTGTGTGAGGGCATTTGAATGCTTTTGTTGAGCTTGAACTTGCATTTGAAGCAAGCATTGTGAGCTTGAATTCTATTTTATGATGGTTGGTCACAGTTTGAAACTTAGAGTGCACAATTGAACATTGCATGAGTAGTTTTAACCTCTTGTGTGCATTCGTGTTGAGTCTCGAGTAGCATTGTTTGTATACATCCTTATTGAACTGATTGATCTTGTGTTTTACTTGAGGACAAGCAAAATTTTAACTTGGGGGTGTTGATGAGTCTGAGATTTTGACTCATTTAGGGCTTGTTATTCATAGTATTAGTGTCCTCGATGTCTATTTTGTGTTCTAAACTGATGTTTAAATGCTAAATTGCAAATATAAAGGCAAAAGAGCAAGGCAAGAACATTACCAGGCAAAAAAAGGAGCAGAACAGATGAAAAAGGCTGAAGATAATGACAGTTGATAATAGCCAAGACACTCGGCGACGCACACGCCAAATGTTACAGCGTGCAAGCCCTGGGGAGAAGCCAACTTGGCGCTACAACAAATATGATATATAGCTACGCAATTATTAGCTACAACATCAAATTCGTCACTAATTATTCGCTTTTAGTGACAAAATTTACTGTTCATGGTTAAATATATGAGACACATATTTTTAGTGACGAAACATAAAAATCCGTAGCAAAGTTTGTCTACTAAAGTTTCCCACCAAAAAGTTAATTGGTGTCATTTGTTAAGTAGTGCTAGTCATGAATTTAAAGTTACCGGTGACACATTATTTCGTCACTAATAATGTATCTAATTCATGACAAATTATTTTTTGTCTTAACATTTATTAACACGCGGCACACCAACTTGAAGTCTGATTTGAAAATCTCTCTCTACCTTCACAAAACTTCTCACGCCCTTCTCGTAGTTTTGACTTGCTCTTAGGCTACCGTTGACCGGCTTCGCAAGACCATTTCGGTCTACACACACATGGCTAAGAGCTATTGGGCGGAGCTTTCTCAATCCAAGCAAACTAATAGAAGAAAAGAGAAGAAAGGTTGCCAAACAAACCCAGTTTCGGTGGACGAGGGAAGAAGAGGAATCAAAATCAGAATTGGAATCTTGTTCTGAGAAAGGGTATGTTGCAGGGAAATCTGTCCCAGTTAATTAATCGGGTTTTAGAGAACACGGCCAGGGGCCTTGTGCAGTAAACCCCCTACGGGCGGTCGTCCGTCGTCCTAGAGTAGTCCCCGCGAAGCTTTCGGGAAGAGGGGTAGTCTTGTGTGTAAGCATAGCATTTCTGGTCGAACCCGCCCAATCCAACTAAGAAGAACCGAACCTGACAGACACATTTCCTATGTTGGTCTACTTCCATTTAGACTGACAAAACTAAAAGAATCTCCAAAACTATCTATCTATGAAGCCTATATTGTATGAAGATGAGTGTCGGGACAAGATCCATGACTTCTCAAAAACTAATACTAATAACTCACAAAACTGGAGTCCTCCGGAAGAAAGGACGCTTCACTCTAAAGCTGACAAAGGATGAAGTGATCTCAATAGACTTTTGTTGAGAATTCTAAGTGCATGTATCTACTTTATCAAAAGATACAGGTCGAATGACATCACTACATGAACGTATGAGTAGGTAATATAGCCGAAGCGAAATAACTGAATGAAAGGAGCGCAATAGATATAGATATATACTCAATTGAATGTAAAGAAATAAATGAGTGAAATTATTAAAACTTTACAAAAATACTTACTCGTCTCTGAACTCAACATATTAAGTGATATAATAACAAAATATTTTAACTCTATTTGGGAGATTCTCTAGTCGACAACCATCACTATGAGCTATGTGATGATACAACATCTCGCCCACACTGCCATAACTCTCCTATACCATGCAAGGGTATAGAACCTCTCAACTAAGTAGATCCACTAAGCAATAAGGATTCATCTAAAATGTATGTTCCTTTCCCATGTTGGCAGACATGGTTTATGAGGATTTTGAGTTATCTGAACTCATCCCCTATCGGTGCTCAATACTACTCCCAAAATATATACTCATGCTCAAATGTATATACTATACTTTTTCTCTGTTTTGAGGTAATTACTCAAAATATCCTCTTAAAAGAGGTAACTGCACTGAAATATCACTTAACTCATAACTCATTTAGAAATCAAAGTTTCTTGTTACTCAATATAATAAAATGATACATTTTGGACTTCTTAGTTCCTTTATACTCTTCTCAAATCATTTTTCAAACTCTTTCTCAAGATTCCTCTTTGCTTGCTCAGAACTCAATTTAAAACAATTATGTTTGTTTAAAAGATTCTCAGTAAGAACTCAATGAATACTCATGGATAGGGTTCGTGCTGAAAAATAGACATAAACAATCAACTCAATAAATGTCAATGCACAATATACGACAATTCAATAATTAGGAACAAAAATTCAATAATGAGGAACTCAAGAAATCAGAACTCAACATCAACTCATCTAAAAAATTACTCAAATCTAAGGATAGAACCCTAGATTATTCTTTTATTGATTTGAAAGTAGATATAGGGGGTGAGGACGAACTAGTCCAACACTATGAAAGCCTTACATACCTGATTATGAAGCTATTAGACTGAAACCTTTTGTGGAGACTTGATTTTATCTTGAGCCTTAAGAAGAACATAAGTTTTTTTTGGAGGAAACCTTTGATCCTGGAATCTTGGTCCTTAAGAAGAACATAATTTTTTTTTTGGAGAAAACCTTTGATCCTGGAATCTTGGTGTTTTCTCTCGATAAAGAAACTTTTTTATGAAGGTCTTAGATTGGAAGAACATGGGAAAACCTTGGGTGGAAGGATTCTCCTAGTATCTTGAATTTTTTACTTATAAGGTTTTAGGGTTTTTGATGGAGAAGAGGAACCCTAGGTGAGTTTTAAGAGAATTTCTAAATAATTGAATGTTTAGATTGATGATTTGGAGAGGAAAACTAGTTAGTTGAATGATATACTCAGTTAAAACACTCAAAAATGACTTAGAATAGGATTAAAAGGCTTGGGAAAGAACAAAAATAACCCTAGAACGTATGCAGGAAGTTGCTGAAAAACAAATGCAGCAAGCCTTAACGGAAGGGTCTACCATTCGTCAAAATTTCTACCATTCATAGGTACAGTCGTAAAACATCATCTGCCTGATAGGGCTTCACTAAAATGAACATAACTTTTTGCTCCAAACTTGAAATGAGGAAAACTTGGTGGCGTTGGAAAGATGACTCATAGACCTTTCATTTGATAGGTCATGGGGTACCTAATTCATTATGTTCTGAGAGATATGGTCATTTGAAGTTGACCCAAATAGAATCTTATGTCAAAACTTAACCGGTAAGGAAGCTTTCAACCCAACTTTGTTCTAGGGGATTCTAGTGACCTTAATTGATATCCAAAATCATTCCCACACTTATGAATTGAACTTGGAATCTGAGAACAATTAAGAATCACTCTGCATGACCTTATACACATTTCAAGAATGGTTCAGGTCTTAACTTAGAAATTTTTGGGGTGTTACACTAGGATAGTATGTTTGGTATGAGATATCCCCATGGTTGGATTGGATACGATGCATTATATATACTTATATTTGGCTCGGGTACCACGCCGATTATGGGGATATCTACATATGCTTTGCTCGGGTACCACTCCAGTACCAACTAAGGATGGCTCAGGTACCATGCCAGTACTCTAACAGTTTTTTTGGATTCTATGAGAGGACCAAGTATGTGTTTATGGTTTCATGAGTGGACTTGGTTTATTCTCTCATGATGTAATTGTTGCATATTGGATCCCTGAGTGGTTCGAGTCACTTGAAAGGTTAGTAGATCTCAGGTTTGCCTTGTAAGTGACCATGTGGGACATGGATCTTGCTACGGTAAGTCAGGGTAAGGACTTGAAGGTCGGGCTATGTGTTACTTGGAATGCCTGAGGTGTGTTATTTGTTTGTTGATCCAATAAAAGATTCGGGGTTGAATCCCACAAAGAGTGATCTAAATGCAATATTTCAATAAGGAAATTAAAAGTGCAAACCAATTCATTTTAGCATTAGGACAAATGGGTGGATGATTCCAAAAATTTTAAGAGAAGGGTTTAGGAATCAATTATCACAATTCAACTAAAAACTTGGATTTAAACAAGTAAACGATGATCTGGGGATGTGGGAGTTGGTATTTATGTGAGGCCAAAAATATATATTTTAATCATTATTTGCCTCACATTTATTATTTATATTTGTCCTCTTTGAGCATGAATTTTATGGATTATGCTAAATAGTGTATTTTATTTGTAGGATTAAATTCGTGTAAAGATGAAAACGTTTGGAGCTAAAACGAATTAAAATTGGAAGGTTGAAGAAGGAAATCAAGCAGGCAGCTTAATGGATTAAATTCAATATAATAATGTATAAATATATTAAGTGGAGTTTGTTGAAACAAAATGTGAAATCCAAAGAATCCTTGCTGCCACGTGGCAGCAGTTGAATGCAACAATACCAACAGATTTGTGAGGCAGTTCCAATTCCTTTTGGATTTGGTTTTCCAATTTGATTTGGACTCAGTTATTTTATTTAGATTTTTTTATATCTATAAATAGTCCATAGAAATAATTATTTTGGGGAGATACTTTGTAAGAAAAAAATTTCAATATTTTTTAGGGTTCTTTTCTTCTTAATTTCTTAGACATTATTGTAAACTTTTGTTTTTGATCTTTTGGAATTATTTTGCAAACACTTAACAATTTAATTTCCTAAAGTGGGTTTATGCAATTCCAATTTGGTTTTCAATTCAAGATTTCAGTTTGCATCTATTCTAATTGTAAGTTCATGATTTCCTTTAACTCAATTATGAATTGTGAACTCTCAAGCTGGAGTAGCTAAAGCCACAACTAGGGTTGTGGGAACCATGAGCAATTAACAAAGTATGAATAATAATTAAGTAATTCTTGAATATTGTTTATGCATGTATTGTTAATTTTCGTTTAGCAGTCTTTCTAGCGGGTGCACAACGTTAGAACTCGCCTAATTCCTACTTGACCTTACCAAGGGGGTAATGAATGAGAAAAAGATTTAACAACAGAAATTTAGTTAAATATTTGCTGCTATTTAATAGTCTGACTTTAATCAATTGAAATGAGGGTGAAGACCCAACTAAATTGATACGATGACTAATCTGGGGTAAAGGTAAAGGTTAGTAAAGCATACATTCATAGATTTACCAAGTCGCGAGTGAAAGTTTCTATGATGAATACCAGTCACTTAGGGATACATAACTTACCAGCCTATCATGTTAAGCACTAGGATAGGAATACTATTATTAGGATTACTGCGTTAAGAGCTTGTGGGGAATACATATGCCCTAGTTTCCATCTAATATTAATATCTCAAATTGTGAACCTTGTTTTCTTGTTACTTATTCATTTAAATAAAAAATCTGTTACTTTAGTTACAAAACCCCCTGTTTACTTTCCTCGGAAGTAGTTTGACTAAAAAAGGATAATTGTGAGTTAAGCTCAAGTCTGAACCATATTCCTCATGGGATCGACCCTAACCTGCAAGTTGGGTTATTTATTTGGCAACGACCGCTTATACTTTTTTAGGGAGGTGTAATTTGGGCTATACCAAATTTTGGCGCCGCTGCTGGAGAATACGGATTTTAGATTAAACTAATTACATTGTTGAACTTTAGTCAAGTATTTTCCAATTTTACATTTTTATTGGAGAGGGTCAAGGAGATGGAATCAGATTTTAACCTCCCGGAGTTGTTAATGTGCCCGCTCAGGTTCAAGGTGGTCATCTAGTCGAAAATACAGAAAGGGTACAAATTCTGCCAGCACCGAGGTTTCGTGATCAGTACAGGTTTGACTATGATGCGGTTGAATCAAATGGGCCTATTGTTCTCCCTCATCTACCCCTAGGACATACATTTGTGGTAACCTGCAGTCTTATACAGATGCTTACAACGAGAGGGTTGTTTGATGGATTGGCTTCAGAAGATCCATATGCTCACATGGCTAAATTGTCAAGTGTCTGGAGGATTTGTGTAGGATGACCGAAGTTGGATATGGATGTCATAGGGCTGAGAGTATTTCCATTGTCGTTGATCGGTGATGTTGTTGTGTGGTTTTCTGAGTTGCCATTCAATTCAATCTATACATGGGACCAATTACATAAGGTGTTCATAGCAAGGTATTTTCCGGTGTCCAAGAAATTAAATTATAAGGATAAACTAAATAATTTCACAGCACTACCTGGAGAGTTGGTAAGCAATTCTTGGGATAGGTTCACTGGGTTCGTGAGGAATGTTTCGAATCACCGCATAGATGATAAGTCATTGAAGGAGTACTTCTATAGAGGACAAGATGACAATGGAAGAGTTGTGTTAGATACTATGGTTGGAGGATCATATGGTGAGTGCACTTTTGAGGAGATCACTGAAAAACTCGAGAGGATTTCCCAAAACAATAAAGCATGGAGCACTAGAAAGGCAAATATTGGTAGGAGCACGTTCGCTATCCAAACTACACCAAATCAATCTAATGATGACATTCTTGAAGAGATGGCTCAAATAAGGACGTAACTTAGTTTGGTCTTAAAACATATCAGTGGAAATGCAGAAAAGCTGAATGCGGTAAATTATCTGACTAGACCACCACCACCACCAATTTAGGAGTACTACTATGAGGAGGATGTGAATTTGGTTAATGATCAGAAGGGGGGTTTCTGAATTAACACCCAAGATTCCAACTCGTATAATTGGTGCCAAGGTCAAGGAAACAAAGTTCGATACTATGGAAACTACAACCGTGAGGGTAACTACAACCGTGAGGGAAACTATGTCCGGGATGGAAACTACAATCGTGAGGGAAACTATCTCCGGGATGGTAATTACAATTGTGATAACAATTACAACCGAAACAATTATGGTAATAGGAATGATAAGGTTGGACCCTACGTTCATCCCTAGTAATAGAGATATTGGTAATAATATGACTCGCATTGAGGATATGATGCAGAAAATGATGAAGAGGTTTGATGCAACATATGAGAATGTGAAAGAGATGAGTAATGATTTGTCTGAAATCAGTCAGAAAGTTGATGCCCATGAAGAGTCAATCAAGAAACTTGAACAATAGTTTAGTCAGTTGTCTGCTACTATGAATCCACGCCAACCTAGCATACGTCCTAGCAACACCATCCAAAATCCAAAAAATGATGGACATTGTATGGCAATCACAACTCGCGGAGGAAAACAGACTATCGATCCCCCCCATTTCGTCTGAGATTAAAAGAGTGATAGAAAAAGATAAGGATGAGAATGGTGTTACTGAAATTCCAAAAGATGATACTGAAAAAGGAAGTTGAGGTGACCCAAAAAGTTGTTCCCATGCCTAGACCTCCACCTCCATTCCCACAGAGATTGGTGAAAAATACTAAAGAGGGAAAATACCGCAGGTTCATAGCTATGCTTAAGCAAATGTCCATAAATGTCCCGTTAATAGAAGCTTTGGAACAAATGCTTGGGTATGGTAAATTCATGAAAGACTTTGTGACCAATAAGAGGGTTGTTAGTTTTGAGAATGAAGAGAGACTGCAACATTATAGTATTATTGCTACTAGGCCACTTGTGCAAAAGAAAGAGGATCCTGGAGCTTTCACTATTCCTTATACCATTGGGGAGTTACACTCTGTGAAAGTTTTGTGTGATTTGTGAAGTCTGAGTAACTAAGGTGTCTGCGTCGTGCCGCGATGTTAAATTAAGCGCGTATTGGCAGGCAACCCAATTAGTAGTGTAACTTCTTATATTATTTTATTTTTATTTTATTAGTGTCACTTTTTTTCTTTTGGTCTTGTTTTTGCAGATTAGGGGAAGTCTGAGTACTCAAAAATTTAAAGCAAAGGAGCATGTTTGAGCTTAAGTGTGGGGTGTCGACCCTTGATGAAAATTGAGAGAACATGCTACTAGCTAGACCTAAAGGCCTCAGAGACTTTTTCTAACCCTTGTTTTAAATTTTATTTAATGCTTTGGGGACATAGCATCTTTTTAAGTGTGGAGTGGAAGAATGAATTCCTAATTTTTACTGTTTTATTGAGTCTTTTCTTTTTTTTAGGATGGGTTCCTGGGCTTTTGTTTTCGGTTCTTTTCCTAAGGATAGTCCCTTTGAAATGAGTGTCTTTTATTTTTTTAGGTATAAGTTTTTTAAAATTTTTTTGAGAGAAAAGAAAAGACCCTTTTGAGTGGTGTGATTTAGGCCTATTTTTTTAGTAGTACTTTCTTGTGAATGCTTGATTGGTAAGGAAATTGCAGACTCTTTGACACCCAAGCTCATGGTTGTGACTTTGTATATATCATATTTTATTTTGTAGATTGTTATGACCCTGTCTCTCTTAGAAGTGGAATTGATCTATCTTGATTGATAATTGTGCCATATGTGTTGAGAATTTGTTTATTCCTTATTTTGCATCTTTGTCTAGAACTTGTCTTGCATGATATTGAAGCAAAATAAAAAGGTTTTCTTTGTTTAGGAGATAATAATATGTTTTCTTTGATTTGTCTGGTAAATATTAGCCTTTTTAGATAATATATCACTAGTTAACCCTTTTGAGCCTTTTAGCCGATATTTTTCTTATAAACCACATGATCGAGCCGAATCCCTTTTTATTGATACCATAATTCTATTTGATCTAAAAAGAAATCCTTAATGCACTATGTAAGAAGAAAAATGAGAACAATGGTAGAAGTAGAGAATGGTAGAAATGCTTGGTTTTTAGCTAATGGAACAAGAAGAGGTAGAAGATAACATGGACCAAATCCACCCATCTCACGTTTCCCTAGAAAAGTTGTAAAATTTGTGTTGGCCCTGGTCTTTCCTTGGACATTGTACACTTTAACTCGGGCTGAAAGCCTAAGTTAAGGGTGGCTACTTCAGAAGTTACCTTGATGATTGCCCTGGTCCTTCCAAGGACATCATGCACCTTAACGCATGTAAAATACGTAAGTTGAGGGTGGCTATTATGAAGGAAAACTTAAAAAAATAGAAGATTAAAGCATTCTTGATATGATGAGAATTACTTGTGAAATAATTGTTGAAGAGAGGGGTGAAAATAAAGAGAAGAAAATAATGGGTGATTAAGTCTAAAATTGCAAAGTGCTTAAGGAAGTGTAAGTCACTATTATATTGTTTCCCTGCCCGTCCCTTAGCCTACATTACAACCCGTAAAGTTCTATTTGATTCTATTCAAGCTTGCTTAATTAGTGGAGATGTGCATATATAATAGGCAAAGCCTATGGTTCGTTGTGGATGTATTTCAATTTTATTTGTGAGTGTGAGAGTTGTTCTTGATATGAAGTCCTTAATTTATATTCAATCTTTTTAATGAGTTCGTTGTGGCCTATTTCTTTTTTTGTGAGGCACTTGTTTCATGATAGATAGGTGATTTTATTAGCTTTCTTTGATGAGAGTAGGTGAGCAAGCTTAAATTTAATGAGTTCAAAGTCCTTCCTTGAGGTTAGGAGGTTAAAGGTTTGTTGTTTATTTGGATGTCTTGCATAATGATTGAGAAGTCTAATTGATGTTTTGAAATTGATATATGGCCTAATTGCTTGTATTAACCAAAGTGATGACATTGCTAGTATGATTTATTGAGATGAGCTTTAATGTTTGCTCGAGGACGAGTAAAAGTTCAAGAGTGGATGTTGATGTGGGACAAAATATATATTTTAATTATTATTTGCGTCACATGTATTATTTATATCTATCCTTTTTTAGCATGAATTTTATGGATTGTGCTAAATAGTGTATTTTATTTGTACGAATAAATTAGTGTAAAGATGAAGAAGTTTGGAGCTAAAATAAATTAAAATTGGAAGGTTGAAGAAGGAAATCAAGCAGGCATTTCAGGTGGCAGCAGTTGAATGCAACAATAGCAACCGATTTGTGAGGCGATTACTGTTCACGCATGAAACAAAGAATTCCAATTCCTTTTGGATTTGGTTTTCCAATTTAATTTGGACTTAGTTATTTTATTTAGGGTTTTCTATATCTATAAATAGGTCATAGAAATAATTATTTTGGGGAGATACTTTGTAAGGAAAAATTGTCAATACTTTTTAGGGTTCTTTTCTTCTTCTTATTTTCTTGGAAACTATTGTAAACTTTTGGTTTTGGCCTTTTGGAATTATTTTGCAAACACTTAGAATTTAATTTCTGAAAGTTGGTTTATGCAATTCCAATTTGGTTTTCAAGTCAATATTTCGGTTTTCATATATTCTAATTGTAAGTTCATGATTTCTTTTAACTCAATTATGAATTGTGAACTCTCAAGCATGAGTAGCTAAATCCACAACTAGGATTGTGGGAACCATGAGCAATTAACAAAGTATGAATAATAATTAAGTAATTCTTGAATAGTGTTTATGCATGTACTATTAATCTTTTCGTTTAGTAGTCTTTCTAGTGGGTGCGCAACGTTGGAACTCGTCTCATTCCTACTTGACCTTACCAAGGGGGTAACGAATGAGAAAAATATTTAACAACAGAGATTTAGTTGAGGATTTGCTGCTATCTAATAGTTTGACTTTAATCAATTGAAGAGAGGGTGAAGACGCAACTAAATTGACACGATGAATAATCTGGGGTAAAGGTAAAGGTTAGTAAAGAACACATTCGTAGATTTACCAAGTCGCAAGTGAAAGTTCCTATGATGAATACCAGTCACTTAGGGATACATAACTTACCAGTCTTGCATGTTAAACACTAGGATAGAATTACTATTATTAGGATTACTGCGTTAAGAACTTGTGTGGAACACATAAGCCCTAGTTTCCATCTAATATTGATCTCTCAAACTGTGAATCTTGTTTTCTTGTAACTTAATCATTTAAATTAACTATTTGTTACTTTAGTTACAAAACTCCCTTGTTTACTTTCCTCGGAAGTAGTTTGACTAAATAGAGATAATTATGAGTTAAGTTTAAGTCTGAACCATATTCCTCATGGGATCGACCCCAACCTACAATTTGGGTTCTTTATTTGGCAACAACTACTTATACTTCTTTAGGGAGGTGTAATTTGGGTGATACCAAATTTTTGTGCCGTCGCCGGGGAATACGACTTTTAGATTAAACTAACTACAATGTTGAACTTTAGTCAAGTATTTCCCAATTTTACGTTTTTGTTTTCTATAGGTTTCAACTATAATGTACGCCAAGTACACGGAGTTGAGGCGAACCCTTGACCCCCTACGATCCTGATGTGCCGTGAAATCTTAGCACATTTGACACTCAAAACTAAGGATTAATACTAAAATCAGGTGTACGTAAATGAGATTTGATGTGTTTGTTGAATGATCTAGAAAAGTTTACACTTGTGCAGAAAAGATTGAAAAAGGGAGGTTGATGATGTCAAATGCCCAAGTGAAGACCTTGGATCCTTTTATGAACTGTGGTTCTCATGACGGGTCGTGATAGAGCCTGTGGTCGCTGGTCATTATGCAGGCCTTGAGAAGATAAACTTGGGCAATCCTAAGGAAGGACCACGGAGGCCCTGACGGAGCGTGATCCTCATGAAGAGCTGTGATGCTGGTCATAGAGTGTAACTAGTGATCAGGCCTCGAGGAGCTAAAATGGGATTGCATCAAGTGAAGACCACAGATACCCTGATGGACCGTGGTCTCTATAACGGGCTGTGGTGTTGTCTGTGGTGCATTTCCAGTACTCAGACTTTGACGAACCAATTTTGTAACAACCAAGTAAGGACCACGGAGGGCTTCACGGATCGTGAAGCCCTTGATGGGTTGTCTTACTGCTCGTGAAGCGGCACGACAGTTCAATCCTACTTCGAGTAGGAATCAGTTTAGACATTTTATTTGATTAATTAGGTAGTATTTTCTTTTTATCTCGTAATATCTGGAACCAGTGACGAAGTTTGAAATATTCTTGATTTTGGTTTTTATCGATTAACATTGAACGAATCTTGGAAGTTGGATTTTGGTTTTCTGAATAGCAAGCTTTCATTGACTTCACAGATTTTCGTTAGTAATTTTCAGTAATGTTTTCATTACAAATCTCTATTTGTTCAATGGAAATCATGAGTGGCTAAACACCACAACTAGGGTTGTGGAAACTATGATGAAAATCTAAATCTGAATTCATAAAACAAGTAGAAGGTGAATCATATTTGCAATATTTAACTCAAATTTCCTTATTCATTTGTTCTAATGAGTGCACACATTAGAGTCAGCATGTATCTATGAATTGTTTGAGAGAAAAGAGATAGTTGGGAAAAAGTTGAGTTAATCTGATAAAATGGCGTTAAAGGTCAAGTTCGAGAGAAGAGAACTTTAACATCATTGTACGCGAGGGTAGAATTCACCAACACTCGAGGACCGAGAGGAATTGAATGGAAATTATCTAACTAGACTGAGAAGTGTTTGATATAGTCAACTCACCTATAATTTTCAAAGACTAAATTACCTGAACTTTATTTACGAAGGGACACTAGATGTAACGTCATGGGGAACACAACCCTGGTTTCATTCATTTATCGATACAATTTTGGAATCAACACTTTGTTAACTGTTAATCTGGATTTTGTTTATCAATATTGGTTACTTGAACTTTACAACTAAACCCATTTTACCTTCCGCAATTACTTTCACTAGGAAATAATAATGACATTTGGATAAATGAGACAGTGAAATCATTTTTGTAAAGAAATTCTATGTGGGATCGACCTCGACTCACGTTGAGTTCTATAAATTGACTTCGACCATTTATACTTCTTAATTGAAGTGTAAGTTTGGACGTATCAAATTTTGTTGTCGTTGCTGGGGAATTTCAATTCAGATATATTTTACTAGCAGTTATTCAAATTGTAGTTATATAATTCCTAATTTTACGTCTTGTTCTTTGTTTGTGTCTCTTACAAGTAAGTTCGACAGTGCATGCCCAATACCAAAAGTAAGGGAGCTCTATTGATTCCATACGATATAGAACTTCGGAAAACTATTTGCAACATGGTGAATGCACAAGAACTTGAGGCTCATAGGCAAAGATTGGGACTTGAGGCTGAGACCGCTGCAAGAGGTGCTCAGCAATATGTTGTGAACAACCCGCCTAGGGTAGTGGAGGAAAATGTAGGAGTGGATGAGATAGCTCCTCCCCACCGACAACCACTAGCTCCAAGGGGTCGAGCACAATAACCAGCTCACATGGTGTTCAAAGAGGATGACTTAGATTTGGACGGAGCTAGAGCCACAAGAGCAATAGTGTTACCTGCACTACCTCCAGGTGTGAAATTTACAATCACCATCAAAATGATTCAACTATTGAATCTGAAAGGTATGTTTAGGGGTGCAACTAGTGATGATGTGAATCAGCATCTGATGAACTTTGTGGCGATATGCAAATCACAGGATATTCATGGGGTTAGTAAGACGGCCATATGGTTGAGATTGTTTCCGTTATCTCTCATTGGGGAGGCAACTAATTGGTTGAATGAGCTGCCAGATTATTCAATCAGGACCTGGAATGAATTGAAGGAAGCTTTCCTGGAACGATTTTATCCTGAGTCAAAAGAGCTACAGATGAAAGATGAAATAAAGTACGCATAAGCAACTACCAGGGGAGGCAATTCATGATACTTGATGGAGCTTCAGCCAAAGGCTGAAAAAGTACCCAAACCATGGACTCACTGAGAGACATTTGAAACAGGCTTTTTATAGATCATTAAATTATGTTAGTAAGCATGTTGCTGATGCAGTATGTGGAGGATCATTCATGAGGAATCCATTCTTAGAAAGCATGTAGCTGATGGATGAAGTGTCTAAGAAAAATAGAGCATGGTACACCAGGGATGTTGAGGTTGGAGATCTTGGGTTCACTTTTGAACTTTCAACTAAACAAAAGAGAAGAGAAGAAAAAAGGGATCAGGACATGGCGCACATGAGGACCTAGATAGATCTACTCACGAAGCACATGGTTGCAAGTTCTGAGAAGGTAAACGATGTAGGAGCCCCAAATAGGTATGAAGATCAGGATATTGACTTGGATGAGAAGGCCAAATACTTGGGAAATCAAGGTGGTTTCCGAAACTATAACTCAGGAAACCAAGGATATAATTCTGGAAATATAGGTTGGAACTACTCTCGAGAAGGGCAATATGACAGGCCAAAAAATAGAGATCAAGGGAACTGGCAGAATAGAGATGGCTACAGAAATGACCGCAGTGGTGTGTATGTGCCCCCAGGTAATGGAGATCGTGCAGATGGTAATTCCAGTGGGTCCAAACTTGAAGATATGTTGGCAAAGGTGTTGCAAAAATTTGAATCAACTAATGCATGTGTGAAAGAGATGAAGAGTGATTTGTCTAGTATAAGTCAACTGGTGGATTCTTACACCACTTCCATAAAGCAGATAGAGCAACAACTAGGGCAATTATCAGCATCACTGAACCAGAGGAAGAATGGGTCACTACCAAGTGATACTATTCAAAATCCTAAGAATGATGGACACTGTATGGCCATCGTAACCAGAAGTTGTAAGATCTTGAATAAACCGATATCTGCAGGTACTGAGCAGGAACAGGGCTTGGAGTGAAATGAAGAAGAGGAGGTTGAATATGAATAGGTAGATGATGTAGAAGAGGCTCAACCAATAGAAAATCCAGCAGGAGCAAAGGAAAAAGAGGTTCAGGTAACTATGCCTTTATAACAGATACCAAGACCATCCCCTCTGTTCCCTCAGAGACTCAAGAAGAAAGCTGAAGATGGGAAATTTTCAAAGTTCATAACTATGTTGAAACAACTATCAGTGAACATCCCATTAGTGGAGGCTACAGATGCCAGGATATGCAAAGTTCATAAAGGACTTAGTCACCAAGAAAAGAGTTGTAAGTTTTGGTCTGACTGAAAAATATTCATCATTGTACTGCTATTGCTACAAGATCTCTAGTGCAGAAAAACGAAGATCCAGGCGCGTTCACTATATCATGCACGATCGGATCATTTGAGTTTACCAAGGCTTTGTGTGAGTTAGGGGCCAACATAAATTTGATGTCGCTGGTCATCTACAAGCAACTAGGCTTAGGAGTTCCAAAACCCATAGCGAGGAGGTTGATGATGGCAGATAGGTCAGTAAAGAGACATGTGGGTATCTTATGTGATGTGCTCGTAAAAGTGGATAGTTTCATCTTTCCGGCAGACTTCGTGATTTTGGACTGCGAAGTGGACTTTGATGTTCCCAAAATTTTGGGGAGGCCATTTTTTGCTATAGGTTGAGGTTTGGTTGATTTTGAGAGTGGAGAGCTGAACTTTAGGCTCAACAATGAAGAGGTAAAGTTTAAAATTTGCAGTTCCATGAAGCTACCACAAGACATAAATGTGGTGTCTGCAATAGAGGTCTTTGATGAAGGGGAATTGGGAGCTACTATTGAGGAAAGGCTAGCAGTCGAAACGTTGGCAGCTGTGATTATGAAATTTGAAGCAGACTACCGAAATGATTATGTGGAGACTGTAAATGCTCTACAGGGCGTGGGAGCACATTCTTATGCTCCAAAGAAACTAGATCTGGATCTGAAAAATAGTTCGAGTCCTCCAGCAAAACCATCTATTGAGGAGCCACATGTACTGAAAATTAAAAAGTTGCCCACTCATCTAAGATATGTCTTTTTGAGTGCTAACAATATTTTACCAGTTATTTTGGCTGCAGATTTGAATGATGAACAGGTGCAAGCGGTGATCAAAGTATTGATAAGGTACAAAAGGGCAATGGTTGGACCATTACTGATATCATCGGGATACCTCTGGGTATCTGCACTCATAAGATTCAACTTGAGGAGGACTGTAGCCCGAGTATAGACCACCAGAGGACGTTAAATCCACCAATGAAAGAGATGGTCAAAAAGAAGATCATTAAATAGTTGAATGTTGGGGTGGTGTACCCCATTTCTGATAGTCATTGGGTTATCCCAGTGCAATGTCGCAAAAGGGAATAGAGGTTGATAAAGAGAAGATTGAGGTAATTGAAAACTTACCTCTACCTATCTTTGTGAAAGGTATTCAAAGTTTTCTAGGCCATACATGATTCTACAGGCGTTTCATAAAGGATTTCTTGAAGAGCACATCCCTTGTGCAAGTTGTTAGAGAAAGAAGTGAAATTCACCTTTGATGATACATGCCTGAAAGCCTTTGAGTGCCTAAAAGAGAAGCTGGTGTCTGCCCCTGTTATCATTGGTCCAGATTGGGCGAAACCATTTGAGGTTATGTGTGATGCCAGTGGTACTACATTAGGAGTTATGCTGGGGAAGAAGCGTAAAAAGATTTTCCACCCGATCTACTATGCTAGCAAGTCACTGAACGGAGCACAGCGCAACTACACCATCACTGAATAAGAAGTACTGGTTGTGGTAAATGCCTTTGAGAAATTCAGAGATTACTTGCTGGGTACTAAAGTGATAGTCCACACAGATCATGCAACTCTAAGATATCTCATGGCAAATAAAGATGCAAAGAAAAGATTAATCAAATGGGTTTTGCACTTCAAAAGTTTGACTTTGAGGTCAAGGATAGGAGAGGTTGTGAAAATTAGGTGGTTGATCACCTGTCCAGGATGGAAGCAGAAAAGAAAGAGGAACTTGAGTTAGATATCAATGACTCACTCCCAGATGAGCAGGTATTAGCTGCAACTCTTTATCTTATTCATTGGTTTGCTGACTTTGCCAACTTTCTTATCAGTGATTTAATGCCTAAAGGGCTAACATTTTAGCAGAGAAAGAGGTTCATACATGTTGTGGGTAAGTACTTTTGGGATGATCCTTATTTGTAAAGGATGTGTGCTGATAATATCATTAGGCGATGTATCTTAGAGGTCTGTCACTCCTCTCCAGTAGGTGGCCATCATGGAGGTGCTTGGACAGCCCAAAAGGTACTTCAGAATGGGTACTACTGGCCTACAATTCATCAGGATACAATTGATATACTGAACAGTTGTGATGTATGCCAACGTCAATGAGCTATCTCTCGTCGCCACTAGATACCAATGACACCCATTCTGGAGGTGGAATTGTTTGATGTATGGGGAGTTGATTTTATGGGCCCATTTGTGAGCTCTTATGGGAAAAAGTACATACTGGTGGTAGTGGACTATGCTTCGAAATGGGTTGAGGCAGTTGCTCTGCCTAAAAATGATGGTAAAAGTGTTGTTGGTTTCTGAAGAAAAACATATTCTCTAGGTTTGGTACACCTAGAGCAATTATAAGTGATGGAGGTTCCCATTTCTGCAATAAAGTGTTTAGTGCTCTTCTGGATAAATGCGGGGTTAAACAACATAAGGTGGCAACACCTTATCACCCTCAGACAAGTGGCCAAGTGGAAGTATCAAATAGGGAGCTCAAGGCTATTTTGGCCAAGACAGTGAATGCCAACATGATAGATTGGGCAAGAAAGTTGGATGATGCTTTGTGGGCATATCAGACAACTTTCAAGACATCTATTGGTATGTCGCCATATCAGTTGGTGTTTGAAAAAGCATGTCATTCGCCTGTTGAGTTGGAACATAAGGTACTTTAGGCTTTAAAGAAGTTGAATCTCAGTTGGAGTGAAATAGCGACCCTGAGATTAGATTAGATCAATGAGATGGATGAGTTCTATATGAGGGCTTATGAGAGGTCTGCATTCTATAAGGAAAGAATTAAGTTGTATCACGATAAGCATATTGAGAAAAGGACCTTCAGTACTGGTGACTTGGTGTTGTTTTTCAACTCCATACTTCGTTTGTTCCCTAGGACTGAGATTCTTATGGTCTGGACCATTCAAGGTAACTCAAGTATTTCAATCGGGTGCTATTGAGCTTGAGAATGACAAGGGAGAAAGGTTCAAGGCCAATGGTCAGCGAATCAAGGCGTACTTGGGTGTTTCAGAAAAAATTAAAATAGTGGAGGAATGCAAGATTGATAAAGTCTGAGTAATCAAGTAAATTGTGTCGCGCTACGGCGTTAAATTGTGCGTTGCTTGGGAGGGAACCCAAGATTGTAATTGTAATAGGTAGTTTACATTTTAGCATTTTTTGTGTTTTTATAGAATCACTGTGTGTTTGTGGGTGCAGGAAGGAATTAAACGAGGAGGTAAAGAGCAGGGTGCAGGAATCCCTTCACGGGTAGTCCCATAGGTCGTGGTGCCCTTCACGGGTAGTTTCACGGCCTATCACAATCACCAACATCCTATGAGAGCTACTGGAAATTGCAAGAAAGTGGTTCACGGATGGGTTCACGATCTGTCAGGCTTTGTATAGACCGTTTAGCCTGTCGTGAACCTCATGTAAGTTTTTCCACTCAAGTCTTGTTCACTGACATTTCCACAGACTGTGGTGCTCTTCACGAGCCTCATCACTATCCGTCATCCTTAGCCCAACAGTACCAGAACCCAACCCGACCCACGTAGTTTTAGAAAGACCTATCAGTTTATATAACTCCTAAAGCGTCAAGGGTAATTTCTTTTCTTCTTCCCTCTCATCCATAATGGTTCTTATAGCCATTAGAAGGTAGTTCAACTTCCATAAATCAACAATTCATCAAGGAAATCGGAACCCTAATTGTTATCTTGTCAAGAAAGTGAAGTGAAGTTCCTATTTACTTTTTTTTGGCAAAAAATTGGATCAAATTCGAAGTAAGTTCTTCTATTTATTTTTTTTCTATAAATTGTTGTTTTGGTATTTAATTGTGTGGGTTTGTTGCAATTGGGTTGAATCGGGAGTTTTCACTTGTGGGTAGGTTTTATTTGTGTGGAAATGGTGTTGAATGAGGTGAGAAGTGTAATTTTTTGTTTGAATTTCGAAATAAAGCATGCTTAAGTGAATTGTGTCAATAGCATTGTTGAAATTTGGGGATTATAGTCGTGTGTATGTGAGTATGTTCATGCTAGGTAAATATTGTTCTTGCTTGAATAAAAATTGGTCAGAAGTAGTAGATCATTGGTACACATGTACTGAAAATTCTCATACAAATTTGAATGTATGATGTACATGGTTGTAATATGACAAAGTGTGCCTTTGGGAGAATCAATCACTTGGAAACTATCAAGTGTAAATCCACGATGGGCTTCATGGTCCGTGGTGCCAACCACGGGTCATGAAACCACTCGTGGTCCACACTTAGCAAAGAAATCACGTAATGGCTAAGTTCACGAGGGTCATCACAAACTATGGTACACTATATGGACTGTGAAACCCTCCATGAACCGCACCAGTGCACTTCCATGCTGCACCAACACCCAGTCTCTTGTTCACGATGGCCCTCATAGACCGTGGTACCCACCACAACCCGTGTAGACCCCCGTATGAAAAAAATATTTTTTAGTTTCTATACTTTTATTTTTGTAGTTCATTTTGATTACGTGGCCCTTCCCAATGATAGAATGAGTGACAGCATTCTTAAGGCAAGGCGTCACGTTGTAATTATACAAGGGAAGTCTGAGTACCCGTTAGTGTATCATGTTCCTTGTTTTGATTATTAATTTATTTTGGTTTTGCTTAGGTATTATGGGACCACGATGAAAAATTTCACCGCCACATACCTCACCACCCCCTTCACCAGATCATACGGATAATGAGGCAGACTCTAGTAGCTCTAAAGTCCAGGTTAATACAAAAATTGAATCTCACTCTCCGGAGCTACTAGATCACGAACAGCGAGGGCGATTCTTCAGGACCTTCCTTCCAAGTCTGAAGATGAAGGTAGTGGATCCGGGAGTGGTGAGGCATCTAGTAGTGGGATCTGGAGCGGTGATGAATCTGGTAGTGGCTTAGGTAGCGGTGAAGAGTCAGTTAGCAGGTCTTAGGAGGATGTAGTTTCACCTAAACCTGAAGTGGGTACCCAAGCTGCAACTGGGGAACAGAAAGACATAGATTACCAGGAAGAAGATGAAGCAGCCAGCATTGATGTTGCAAGGGTTCTATTTGTCAACCTACATGAAGCTGACCCAGTGGTGCGACAACAACTTATTAACTGTTATCGTTCCATGTGGACTGTGCTCCGGTCTAAGGAATTTTTTAATAAGGGGATCGTCTCCAAGACAGGAAATTTTGATAATCGGGCAGTCATACCTAAGGCGAGAGTAGTGGCATCGGATATTCAGGCATTCCCAGACATTTATAGAATATTCCAAATGCATCGGTTTGAATGGATGACAAATTTGCCTAGGTAGTTCTCCCGCCATATCACTCATGAGTTCTTTGCTTCTTATGCAGCTAATCTGATGAATCTTGCTGCTGACACTGAAAATACGAAGAGGGGACAGAAAGAGTTTGCCAGCTAATGTGGACCACTCAACTCAGTAGTACTGCGGGGAATATCGGTGGATATATCTGAAGACACGATCAACATAATGTTACATAGTCCAGAGTATACAACACCAACTTCAGTTGGCCTTTTTTAAGGCAAACATCATGATGTGATGAGTGAGATCGAGATGGCGAATTCAACATCCAGAGAGCGCATCATACGGTGGATTGCATAGATCAACATCCAGAGAGCGCATCGTGCGGTGGATTGCAGGGATGATTTCTTGAGAGAGATAGAATGCACCATGGGTAGCAGGAGCACAGGTGCAGATTACTAAGGCATGGCTATCATTCCTGGCTAAGGTTTGGTGGGCTATTGTTCGTTCACAGTTGTGGACTAGAGCTTATGATAACACCTTGTCGCCATCCCTCGTATCACTTGTTGCATGCCTCATAGTTGGTTACCCAGTCAATGTAGGTTGTATTATCGCCACATAAATGCGGGACAAAGCACTAAATGAGAGTGTCGGGCTACAATTTCCCTGTCTGAAAGGGAAACTATGTATGCAACCTAACATTCTTCCAAATAGGTTAGTAGATAGATGGACTGAGGCAAACATGGTCACCACGGCATCTAAAATCAAGGATGTTGCCAATCATCTCTTCAGTGCCAAATTTGCATCGGTGGGAACATTAGTTCACGTACCCCATGTACCAATCGACATTCCACATGTTGATGGAGGTCTAGAACAGGGTGAATCATCACAACTATCTGCAAGGGTACCACCACCATCAGCTTTAGCCTCACAGGCTACAGGTTCTTTTGTAACTATCCCTACTGTTATCTTTGAAAGGTTGGTTGTAGACTCGGGCCCTAGTGGATCAGATTGTGGTCAGACTACCTCAGGTAGTTCAGCGGGACATGTTAACTGCAGAGAAGCAAATTAAAGATGAGATGCGGACAAAATTGGCACTACTCAAAGATAGGATGGATGACCTTGAGGTCCATGTGCAAAATCAGTTACAAGCTACCGGTTTAGTGAATGCAGAGGAGTTGAAGACACAGTTAGCTGAAATGAAAGCTACAATTGCTAAGCTGGCCGAGAAGCCAATCATTGTGCCTCCACCGATTGTCCCATAGTCTTTGATGGGCTGATTCAATGAACCTCCTACAACTCATGTCCTTGATCAGTTCTGGGTCGAGGTGACCCAGCACAGATCTAGCAAGAGAAAACGCAAAGCTGGAGAGTCTGATGAGGAGCTGCCAGCTAATCTATCCAAAGAGGAAAGAAGATAACATAAGAAATCTCGAAAGGAGTCGAGGAAAAGGGCTCAAGAACAAGCTGCACTTGAGCAACAAAAGCGAGATGTTTTGTTAGCTGGTGCCTCTAGCAGTGCCATAGCAGATCCTACTAATACAGTTCTTGTTGACCTAGTACAAGTTTCTAAGATTGCACCCGTTGATAAAGGAGGAGGCGATACTGATATGACTATCGGTGCCTAGTGCGCCGTAGGTATGACCCCTCATCATAGCCCTATTTTGTATTTATTGTACTTTAAGGCAAAGTCTTTTTGTTTGGGGAGGGGGTGGTGAGTAACCTGTCATTTGAGCTGTTCAAATGAATGGAGGTTGAATCTATTTTTTGTTCTGATATTGTGAAATGGTGAATTGTATGTTTTGGTGTTTTTGTGTGTTTTATTAGGTTGTGAATGTTGTGTGAGAGATGTGCAGCAGCTGAGATTGAGCTTATTTTAGTATGGATTACTAGCAAATATGTCCTTAACCTGAAATTTGACTGTTAGGCTCTTTAGATGACATCCTAGATACTTATGGGTTGAACATTGCTAGTCTGAAACATAAATTGGTGAACTAAGAAACTGGAAAATGTAGTCATGTGTCATGTGTTTGTAAGGTTTGCTTGAAGTCTAACGCTAGGCACATAAACTAGAACTTGCCCAAGTAGTCTTGCTAGAATCTGAGAATAATTGGATAGGAAAGGATCAGTAGGCCATTTTTGCTAAGCCCACTAAAAGCCAAAAACAAACAACCAAATAAAAAGCATAACACTTGAACCCGATTTGAGCCTGGTTACAAATTTTGTTCTTACCCATTTGATATCATATTGTTGGGTCTCCGAATATACGATGCCACAACTCAGGCCAAAAGCCTAAGTTGAGGGTGATTACAACCCGAGCAGAAAGGATAAGTAGAAAAAGAAGGTTCACTCAGTCAGCTTGAAAGCACAAAGTTTAAAGAACTTGCTTGAACAGGAGGAATGTGCAATAAAAAAAAGAATGAAAATGAAAATGAAAATGAAGAATGCAAAAGAAAAAGAAAAAGAAAATAATGGTTGCTGGGATGTTCTGAAATGAAAAAAGAGGGAATCGCTCAAAAAAAGGTTGTGTGCGAACGAAACTTTGGAGAGCCAAGGTACTAGTCACTCACCAAATCAAAAGTCCATTCCCTAGCCTAAGTCTATGTTACAAGCCGATAAAGTCATACAATGATCCTATTTTGGTTATTTGAAAGATAGAGCGTAGAAAGCAAGGGCAAGCCTATAGTATTCTTTTTTTAGTGTTAGAAGTTCTTTGAGAGCGTGAGCATAGAACTTAGTCCCAATTATCATGTTTGAGGGACTTATTTGGTGTGAGGAAACTGTGATTACATTTGATAGTGAATTGGGTTAGATGATAGTACAAGGGAATAAGCATGGTTGACTATGAGTAATGGCATGTCATATATTGATCCTTGCACATTAGATAGATGGTTTCGGACATAAAGTGTAATTGAGATAGTTGCTTCATAGATATGAAGAGGTGTTGGGTGTTTGAGAGTCAAATGTGTATCTTTATCATCACTTGAGGACAAGTAATGGTTCTAATTTGAGGGTGTTGATGTGACTTGAAATCTTGGCACATTTGACGCTCAAAACTAAGGATTAACACTATAATCAAGTGTACGTAAATGAGGTTTGAAGTGTTTGTTGAATGATTTAGACAGGTTTACACTTGCGCGGAAAAGATTTAAAAAGGGAAGCTGATGATGACAAATGCCCAAGTGAAGACCACAGAGCCTTTCATAGACCGTGGCTCTCATGACGGGTCGTGAAAGAGCCCGTGGTCGCTGGTCAATGTACGGGCCTTGAGAAGATAAACTTGGGCAACACTAAGGAAGGACCACGGAGGCCCTGACGAAGTGTGATCCTCAAGATGAGCCATGATGCTGCTCGTAGAGTTGAACCAGTAATCAGGCCTCGAGGAGCTAAAATGGGATTTGATCAAGTGAAGACCACGGACACCCAGACAGACTGTGGTCTCTATAACGGTCTGTGGTTCATTTCTAGTACTCAGACTTTAACGAACCAATTTTGGAACAACCAAGTAAGGACGATGGAGGGCTTCAAGGACCGTGAAGCCCTTGACGGGTCATCTTATTGCTCATGAAGATGCGCAACAGTTTAGTCCTACTTTGAGTAGGACTCTTTTTAGATATTTTATTTGAATTAATTAGGTGGTATTGTGTTTTTATCTCGTCATATCTAGAATGAGCGACGAAGTTTGAAATATTCTTGACTTTGGTTTTCATCGATTAACATTGAACGAAACTTCGAAGTTGGATTTTGGTTTTCTGAATATCAAGCATTAATTGAATTCGCAGATTTTTGTAAGTAATTTTCCATAATGTTTTCATTACAAATCTTTGTTTTTTTAGTGGAAATCATGAGTGGCTAAACACCACAAATAGGGTTGTGGGAACTATGATAGAAATCTAAATGTAATTCGTAAAACGAGTAGAAGGTGAATCATATTTGCATTATTTAACTCAACTTTCATTATTCATTTGTTCTAATGAGTGCACGCATTAGAGTTAGCTTGTATCTATTAATTATTCGAGAGAAAAGAGATAGTTGGGAAAAAGTTGAGTTAATCTGGTAAAATGGCGTTAAAGGTCAAGTTCGAGAGAAGAGAACTTTAACATCATTGTACGCGAGGGTAGAATTTGCCAACACTCGAGGACCGAGAGGAATTGAATGGAAATTATCTAACTAGACTGAGAAGTGTTAGATATAGTCAACTCGCCTATAATTTGTCGAGACTAAATTACCTTAAACTCATTTATGAATGAAGACTAGATGTAAGGTCATCGGGGGAACAACCCTGGTTTCATTCATTTATCAATGCAACTTTGGAATCAACACTCTGTTAACTATTAATCTGGTTTTGTTTATAAATATTGGTTACTTGAACTTTACAACTAAACCTATTTTACCTTCCGCAATTACTTTCTCTAGGAAATAATAACGACATTTGGATAAATGCGACAGTGAAATCATTTCTGTGAAGAAATTCTCTGTGGGATCGACCTCAACTCACGTTGAGTTCTATAAATTGACTTCGACAGTTTATACTTCTTTATTAAAGTGTAAGTTTTGATGGAGAAAGTCAAGGAGATGGAATCGGATTTCAACTTCCTAGAGTTGTTAATGTGCCCACTCAGGCTCAAGGTGGTCATCTAATCGAAAATGAAGATAGGGTACATATTTCGCCAGCACCGAGGTTTCGTGATCACTATAGGTTTAACTATGATACAGTTAGATCAGATGGGCCTATTATTCTCCCTCCTCTACCTCCAGGACATACATTTGTGGTAATCAGCATTCTTATATAAATGCTTACAGCGAAAAGGTTGTTTGCTAGGTTGGCTTCAGAATATCCATACGCTGACATGGCTAAATTGTCAAGTGTCTGTAGGAGTGTTTTAGGATGATCAGAGTTAGATATGGATGTCATAGGGTTGAGAATATTCTCACTGTCGGTGACCGGTGATGCTGCTGTGTGATTTTTTGAGTTATCATACAATTCGATCTATACATGGGACCAATAACATATGGTGTTCATAGCATGGTATTTTCTGGTGTCCAAGAAATTAAATCATAAGGATAAACTGAATAACTTCACAACACTACCTGGAGAGTCGGTAAGCAGTTCTTGGGATAGGTTCACTAGGTTCATGAGGAGTGTTCCGAATCACTGCATAGATGATGAGTCATTGAAGGAGTACTTATAGAGAGGACAGGATGACAATGGAAGAGTTGTGTTAGAAACTATTGTTGGACGATCATATGGTGAGTGCACTTTTGAGTAGATCACTAAAAAACTTCAGAGGATTTCCCAAAACAATAAAGCATGTAGCACTAGAAAGGCAAATATTGGTAGGGGCATGTTAATTGTCCAAACTGCACCAAATCAATCTAATGATGACATTTGTGAAGAGATGGCTCAAATAAGGACGGAACTTGGTTTGGTCTTAAGACATGTGAGTGGAAATGCAGAAAAGGTGAATGCAGTAAATTATCTGACTAGACCTCAACCACCACCACTAGTTGAGGAGTATTACTATGAGAAGGATGTGAATTTGGTTAATGATCAGACGGGGGTTTCCATACTAACACCAAAGGTTCCAACTCGGATAACTGGCGCCACGATAAAGGAAACCAAGGTCGGAACTATAATAACTACAACCGTGAGGATAACTACAACCGCAAGGGAAACTATGTCCGGGATGGAAACTACAACTGTGAGGGTAACTATAATCGTGAGGGAATCTATCTCCGGGATTGAAATTACAACCGGAACAATTAAGGTAACAGGAATGAAAAAGATGGACCCTACGTTCCCCCTGGTAATAGAGATGCCGGTAATAATATTACTCGCATTGAGGATATGATGCAAAAAATGATGAAGAGGTTTGATGCAACAGATGAGAATGTGAAAGAGATGATTTGTCTGAAATCAGTTAGAAAGTTGATGCCCATGCAATGTCAATCAAGCAACTTGAACATCAGTGTAATCAGTTGTCTACTACTGTGAATTCACGCCAACCTGGCACACTTCCTAGCAACACCATCCAGAATCTAAAAAATGATGGGCATTGTATGGCAATCACGACTCGCGAAGGAAAACAGACTATTGATCCCCCCCCCATGCCATGTGAGGTTGAAAGAGTGATAGAAAAAGATGAGTATGAGAATGGTGTTACTCAAATTCCAAAAGATGATACTGAAAAGTAAGTTGAGGTGACCCAAAAAGTTGTTTCCATGCCTAGACCTCCACCTTCATTTCCACATAGATTGGTGAAAAAGACTGAAGACGGAAAATACCACAAGTTCATAGCTATGCTGAAGCAACTGTCCATAAATGTCCCGTTAATAGAAGCTTTGGAACAAATTCCTGGGTATGCTAAATTTATAAATGGCTTTGTGACCAAAAAAAGGGTTGTTAATTTTGAGAATGAAGAGAGACTGCAACATTGTAGTGCTATTGCTACTAGGTCACTTGTGCAAAAGAAAGAGGATCTTGGAGCTTTAACTATTCCTTGTACCATTGGGGAGTTACGCTTTACGAAAGCTTTGTGTGATTTGGGGGCCAGCATTAATTTGATGACATTGTCCATTTATAAGAAATTGGGTTTAGGAGCTTTAAAACCGACTGTGATGCGTTTACTTATGGCCGATAGAACTGTGAAGAGGTCCATTGCATTACTATAAGAAGTCCGTGAAAGTGGGGTCGTTCATCTTTCCGGTGGACATTATGATACTTGATTGTGCGATTGATTTTGAGGTTCCTATCATCTTAGGGAGACCATTTCTTGCTACTGGACGTGCCTTGGTCGATATGGAGAGAGCGCAGATGAAGTTTCGATTAAACAATGAGGAGGTGAATTTTAATATATGTAGGTCTACGAAGCAAGAAAGTGATCTTAAGTCGGTAGCAGTGGTAAATCATATTGTGGAGCGAGATTTTGAAGTGTCTATTGAGGAGAGTTTAGGTGTCGATGCACTAGCAGCGGTAACAATGAATTTTGACAGTGATGATATTGATGACATGAATAAGCTTGATGAATTTCACCTAAAAGCATATGAAAGTTCAGCCTTGTACAAGGAGAAAATGAAGAAGTACCATGATCAGAAGATTGATAAGCGAGAATTTGTTGTCGGTGATTTGGTGCTCTTATTTAACTCAAGGTTGCGCTTATTTCTTGGCAAGCTCAAGTCCAAGTGAACCTTACCATTCAAAGTAACTCAAGTATTTCTACATAAAGCGATTGTGCTCGAGAACAAGGAAGGGATGAGGTTCAAGGTGAACGGTCAGAGGATAAAAATCTACTTGGAGAAATTTAAGTGTATCAATGAACTGATAGAGGAATGGGCCCTTAGTGAAGTCTGAGTAACTAGGTTTTATGCATTGTGTCGTGACGTTACATTAAGTGCTTATTGGGAGGCAACCCAATTAGTAGTGTAACTTCTTATTTTATTTTATTTTTATTTTTATTTTATTAGTGTCTTTTTTTCTTTTAGTCTTGTTTTTGCAAATTAGAGAAAGTCTGATTATCCAAAAATTTGAAGCAAAGGAGCATGTTTGAGCTTAAGTGTAGGGTGACGACCCTTGATGAAAATTTAGAGAACATGTTACTGGCTAGACCTAAAGTCCTCAAGGAGTTTTTCTAACCCTTGTTTTAAATTTTATTTGATGCTTTGGGGACATAGCATCTTTTTAAGTTTGGGGTAGAAGAATGAATTCCTAGTTTTTACAATTTTATTGAGTCTTTTCTTTTTTTTAGGATGGGTTCCTTGGCTTTTATTTTTGGTTCTTTTCCTGAGGATAGTCACTTTGAACCCAGTGTCTTATTTTTTTAGGAATAAGTTTTCTTTTAAAAAAAATTTGAGAGTAAAGAAAAGACCCTTTTGAGAGTTGTGATACTTGCTATTTAGGCCTAATTTTTTAGTAGTACTTTCTTATAAATGCTTGATTGGTAAGGAAATTGCAGGCTCTTTGACACCTAAGCTCATGGTTGGGACTTTGTATATAGCTTATTTTATTTTATAGATTGTTATGATCTTGTCTCTCTTAGGAGTGGAATTGATTCATCTTGATTGATACTTGTACCATGTGTGGTGAGAATTTGTTTATTCCATGTTTTTCATCTTAGTCTAGAACTTGTCCTGCATGTTATTGAAGCGAAATAAAAAGTGTTGTTTTCTTTAGAAGATGATAATAGGCTTTCTTTGATTTGTTTGATAAATTTTAGCCTTTTCAGATATTATATCAGTAGTTAACCCTTTTTGAGCCTTTTAGCCTATATTTTTCTTGTGAACCACATGATCGAGCCGAATCCCTTTTTATTGATACCATAATTCTATTTGATCCAAAAAAGAAATCCTTAATGCACTATGTAAGACGAAAAATGAAAACAATGGTAGAAGTAGAAAAGGGTGGAAAAACTTAGTTTGTAGCTAATGGAACACGAAGAGGTAAAAGATAAGATGGCCCAGATCCACCCATCTCATGTTTCCCTAGAAAAGTTGTAAAACTCTGTGTTGGAACTGGTCCTTCCTTGGACATTTTGGACTTTAACTCGGGCTGAAAGCCTAAGTTGAGGGTGGCTACTTCAGAAGTTACCTTGATGATGGCCCTGGTCCTTCCAAGGACATTGTGCACCTTAATACATGTAAATTACGTAAGTTGAGGGTGGCTATTATGAAGGAAAATTTATAAAAAATAAAATAAAAAATTGAAGCTCTTGAGATGATGAGAATTGCTTGTGAAATAATTGTTAAAGAGAGGGTTGAAAATAAAGAGAATAAATTAATGGGTGATGAAGTCTAAAATTGCAAAGTGCTTAAGGAAGTATAAGCCACTATTATATTATCTTCCTACTCGTCCCTTAGCCTACATTAAAGCATGTTAAAGTCCTATTTGATTCTATTCAAGCATGCTTAATTAGTGGAGATGTACATAATGGGCAAGCCTGTGGTTCTTTGTGCATACATGTGAATTTTATTTGTGAGTGTGAGATTTGTTCTTGGTATGAAGTACTTAATTTATATTCAATCCTTTGAATTGAGTGTGAAAACTATTACTTTTTTATGAGGGCACTTGTTTCATGATATATAGGTGATTTTATTAGCTTTCTTTGATGAGAGTAGGTGAGCAAGCTTAAATTTGATGAGTTCAAAGTCCTTCCTTGAGGTTAGGAGGTTAGAGATTTGTTGTTTATTTAGATGTCTTGCATATTGATTGAGAAGTCTACTTGATGTTTTGAAATTGATATATGGCCTAATTGTTTGTATTAACCAAAGTGATGACATTGCTAGTATGATTTTTTGAGATGAGCTTTAATATTTGCTTGAGGACGAGCAAAAGTTTAAGTGTGGGGTGTTGATGTGAGACCAAAAATATATATTTTTATTATTATTTGCCTCACATTTATTATTTATATATGTCCTTTTTGAGCATGAATTTTATGGATTGTGCTAAATAGTGTATTTTATTTGTAGAATTATATTGGAGTAAATATGAAGAAGTTTGGAGCTAAAACGAATTAAAATTGAAAGGTTGAAGAAGGAAATCAAGCAGGTAACTTAATGAATTAAATTCAATATTATAATGTATAAATATATTAAGTGAAGTTTGTTACAACAAACAGCGAAATTCAAAGAATCCTGCCACGTGGCAGCAGTTGAATGCAACAATACCAACATATTTGAGAGGCGGTTACTGTTCACGCATAAACTAAGAAATCAATTCCTTTTGGATTTGGTTTCCCAATTTGATTTGGACTCAGTTATCTTATTTAGGGCTTTCTATATCTATAAATAGTCCATAGAAATAATTATTTTGGGGAGATACTTTGTAAGCAAAAATTGTCAATATTTTTTAGGGTTATTTTCTTCTTCTTATTTTCTTAGACATTATTGTAAACTTTTGTTTTGGTCTTCTGGAATTATTTTTGCAAACACTTAGCAATTTAATTTTCGAAAGTTGGTTTATGCAATTCCAATTTGGTTTTCAATTCAAGATTTCAGTTTTCATCTATTCTAATTGTAAGTTCATGATTTCTTTTAGCTACTCATGCTTGAGAGTTCACAATTCATAATTGAGAAGCTCAATTATGAATTGTGAACTCTCAAGCATGAGTAGCTAAATTCAGAACTAGGGTTGTGGAAACCATGAGCAATTAACAAAGTATGAATAATAATTAAGTAATTGTTTATGCAGGTATTGTTAATCTTTTCATTTAGCAGTCTTTCTAGCGGGTGCGCAACGTTAGAACTCGCCTCGTTCCTACTTGACCTTACCAAGGGGGTAATGAATGAGAAAAAGATTTAACAATAGAGATTTAGTTAAGGATTTGTTGTTGTCTAATAGTCTGACTTTAATCAAATGAAGTGAGAGTGAAGACCCAACTTAATTGACACGATGACTAATCTGGGGTAAAGATAAGGTTTAGTAAAGCACACAATCATGGATTTACCAAGTCGCGAGTGAAAGTTCCTAGGATAAATACCAGTCACTTGGGGATACATAACTTACCAGCCTTATATGTTAAACACTAGGATAGGATTACTGTTATTAGGATTACTGCGTTAAGAGCTTGTGGGGGACACATATGCCCTAGTTTCCATCTAATATTGATATCTCAAATTGTGAATCTTGTTTTCTTGTTACTTAATCATTTAAATCAACAATTTGTTAATTTAGTTTAAAAAAAACCCCTTGTTTACTTTCCTCGGAAGTAGTTTGACTAAAAATAGATAATTGTGAGTTAAGTTTAAGTCTGAACCATATTCCTCATGGGATCGACCCCTACCTACAAGTTGGGTTATTTATTTGGCCACGATTGCTTATACTTTTTTAGGGATGTGTAATTTGGGAGATACCACGTATCAACATAAAATTATGGTACAAGTGCTTGCTCAATAATGCTAAGCAAACAAGAATAGGCTGGGTAATCGTCAATGACACAAATCTTCTTTTGATCTCAAAGCATCATATCATAGAATCTCCTTTCGATTTCATCTATGTAAAATACAAACCAACCCAATGTTGACACCTAATTTTATCCCTCCTTTCTTCTAATTCATTTCCTTTAGCTTCTAAATTATTAATAAGTTGAATACTTGATATTTCGTATTTATTTTCTTTTATTACTATAGTTTAGATACTATTATTACTATTAATTGCACGTGTAGCAAACGTTAGGACTTCTTTTTACATTTTATTGACACTTTTTGGACACAGACTCTAGATTAACCTATTCTAGCCAAAATCAAACTTAAAACATAAAAATAACTTTCAAACTAGTTAGATTACATCTTAGGTTGCCTCCCAAGTAGCACTTGATTTAACATCGCGGAACGATGCAGACCCCTTGACTACTCAAACATCATCAAGATCCCATTCTTCAACCACCTCTTTGACCTCTTCTGGTTTCCCCAAGTAGATTTTGATCCTCTTACCATTCACCTTGAATCTTCTTCCTTCCTAATTCTTAAGTTCAACCGCTCCAAGTAAAAACCCTTGTACAACTTTGAATGGTCTAGTCCACTTTAAGTTTAGCTTGCCACGAAACAAGCGCAACCTTGACTTGAATAGAAGTATCAAATCACCAGAGTAAATTCACGTTTTTTGATCTTTTGATCATGGTACTTTTCATAATTTATTTATACAAGGCTGAATTTTCATATGCTTTTAGGCGAAACTTATCAAGTTTATTCAACCTCTGATTTGATGCAGCATCCCAATCTAGATTCAACTTCATGAGTACCGCATCACTTTATGCTCTAACTCTACAGGAAAGTGACAAGACTTCCCAAAAAAAATTGGTAGGGAGACATACCTATGGGAGTCTTGAATGCAATGTGATATGCCTATAGAGCATCATCAAGCTTTCTCGACCAATCAGTTTTGTTTTCATTCACAATCTTTGCAAGTATTTTCTTAATCTCTCTATTTGACACTTCAACTTGCCTACTAGACTGTGAATGATAAGGAGTTGCTACGTGATGTTTAAAGACGTAATTTAGTTCTAATTAGTCATAGCTAAAAATATTATCGAATAAAAACAAACTAAATCAAAGGTACCAATGGGGATTTTGTAGTAATTAACAACTAAAAATACTAAAAATATAAGAAAACGAGATACGGAGATGAGATTCTTGGGATGTGATAGAAATACGGGATAGACTAAATTATCGGGTACTTTTGTGGGTAAATTGTTTAGTATTTGTGACTAGGCTAGACTATAGTGGGGGTAAATTCTCTCTAGAACAACATACCCCAAATCAACTCAGTTTCTCTCGAACACTGAGTTGCCACATTGAGCACAGCCTCCGCCTTAGCCCATTCACTCTCTCGAACTGAATGTGTGGGAGATGGACTAGGATTCACTCTCTCGAGCTGAACCCATGTCGACCCAATACCACCGACTATCAATTTAGTAGTCTTAGTTTTACAACCTCTCTCTCGAGTAAGCCAAAAACACTAAGATGAAATCGTATTTGTAACTACAATTCCATTAAGTTCATACGCAACTACTAAAAGAAATCACATCTAAACAACAAATAAACCATCAACAAGCAAGACCCAACAGATAATCTAACCCATATTCACAAAATCACACCACAAGAATTAGGGTTTTATCTTGACATGTAAAAGAGATAAAATTTTATACCAATATCAGTTTCCATCAACTAGGTATGAAGAATTAAGTCTTAAAACACTTCAAGAGTGAAGAATCTTCAAGACCCAAGTCCAATTTCTTGGAGTTGAAACACTTCGAATCTTCAAGGTCATAGAACAAAGTGTCCAAAACCCTCTAAAACTTAGACTGTCTCAAAAACTGTAAAAGTTCTAATAATAATAGTGATATGATATTAAGCTAGAAACTTAAACAAGTATTTATAGTGTTTGAAAATTTGTGCTGCAGCAAATCACTCGGCAAAGTTAGTCATGATCACCGATACACTCGGCGATCCGCCTTTTGGTCGATTTCATCGCCTTCTTGTTTTAGCCTTCAGCCTCTTTGCTCTTTGAGTCATTAAGAGATATGGTATTGCTTTGCGGAACTACTCGGCTACACGTCGACTGCTCCATTTCATCGCCAACTTGATCTTTGCCTTCAGGGCTCAGCACACTGGAACAAAAGGCGATCTCCAGGCTGATCGGCGACTCGCCAACTCGGCTCAACGATCTTCAGGCCTTCATTTCTTCGTTCTTTTCAGCCGCTTTGTTCCTTCTTGCCAAGTAGTGTCCATGCTTTGCCTCAAACTCTTCCCAAAAAACTTTTTCACATCACACAAGAATTTCCCCTTTGGTGGAACAACAAATCCGAAGGTACCACATCACTTGTCAAATAATTAGCGAAATTTGTGAACCAAAAGACAAGATCAAATGAAGCAACCAAACCCTCGTATCATCAATTTCAACTCCATCAGCTAATTTCAATATTCTCTCTTTCTCTAATCTGGACAAGTTATCAACAACTTGATTTCCTGTCCCCTTTCTATCTTTTACCTCAAAATTGAATTCTTGCAACAAAAGCACTCATCGAATTAGTCTCGATTTTGCATCCTTCTTTGCCATAAGATACCTCAATGTTGAATGATCAATGTGCACAATTACTTTGGTGCCAAGCAAATATGATCTAAACCTTTTCTAACGTGGAGACTACAACAATCAATTCTTCTTCGGTGATAGTATAGTTCTTTTGAGCAACATTCAGGTCTTTTCTTGCATAATATATAGGATGAAGAATCATCTCTCATATTTTCCCAATACTACACCACGTGCCACCCCCACTCGCATCACATATAACTTCAAAGAGTTTTCCCCAATCCAGTGAAATAATAACTGATGCAGAAGTCAGCTTCTCATTCATCCCCTCAAATGATTTTAGACTAGAATCATCAAACTCAAATTTTGTCTCCTTTTCGAGCAACTTGCACAATGGGTGTGCAATTTTTGAGAAATCTTTAATAAATCTTCTATAAAAACCAACAGGACCTTATTCCTCGGCAGCGGCGCCTAAATTTGATACGCTCAAATTACACCTCCCTAAAGAAGTACAAGCGGTCGCTGTCAAATAAAGAATCTAACAGATGTTAGGGTTGATCCCACGAGGAACAAGTCCTACACTTAGGCCAATTTATGTTGATTGTAATTTTAGTCAGCGTATTTCTGTAAAAGGGGGGATTTGTAACATAAAAGTAATATTGATTTAGTCGAACACTAACAACTAATCAAGTAACATGATTTATTTTTTTATTAAGTCAAAAAAAAAAAGATGAAACTAGGGTGTATGTGTTTCCCACAAGTTCTTAACGCAGTAAAGCCTATAATAGTAACCATTATGTAGTGTTTAACATGCAAAGTCGGTAAATTAGGTATCTCCTAAGTGATTGGTAGTCGAAATAGAGAATTTCACCACACAACTTGGACAGTTTATAGGTGTATGTTTTACTAACCCTTACCCTTGACCCCATATTAGCCCTCACATCTTTAGGTTAGGCTATTAGATAGTGGATTATCAATGCTAAATCTATGTTGTTTAATCTATTTTCCCATTCGTTACTTTCTTGGTCGGGCAAGTAGGAATAAAGTGAGTTCTAATACTGTGCACCGTTAAAAATTATTCAAAACAAAGAGATCAACAATACATTCATAAATAATATTTAAGGATTACTTAATTATGAGGTCTACGCTGGTAATTATTCATCGTTCCCAGAACCCTAGTTGTGGATTTAGCTACTCATGCTTGGGTAATCACAATTCATAATATGTTTGCTAAAATAAATCATGAACTTACAAGTAGAGTAAGAGTAATTGAAATCCAGAATCTTGAATTGGTGAACAAAATCTATATTGAAAACCAAAACTTCAAGAATTAAATGGACAAAAGTGTTCACAAATTAATGCTGAAAGCCAAAACAGAAGTATAAAATTGTCTAACAACTCAAAAATGAAGAATATGACTAATATTTATAGAAATCAAAATCCTAAATAAAGTAGGAAAAGGAAATCTAGGAAATTTCAACTTAGGTAGTCATTCCTACTTTGAATTTCTACTACTCGTAGGAACTTCTACGGTTCGTAGGAACTTTCCGTCAAACATCAGCTTTTCCACTTAACTATTGGTTCTTTTGACGGTTATGTTCTATGATCCATAAAATGTTGTACGAACCATCCTATCATCTCGTCAACCAAGTGTTGGAGCTCAAATTCTTTGAACTTTTCCATGACTCAATTTTACAGCTTGTAGAAGTTACAACGACTCGTCATTAGTTTTCCTTGTTTTATATTTATCTCTAGAAATCAACTCTTGAAACCACAATTTAATCCTACGGCTCATAGGTTGAGTCTTCAAAACCCAAAAACTCGGGTGTGTCATCTTTTTTCATCCTGACTGCTCCAAAACCTATTTTCCTACAAAATACCAGAAAAAGACCATCAAACCTACTTATAATTGCTTAATACACATGCAAAACTCAAAGTTTATAGTATTATAAGTACCGTAAATCCACAGTACATCACATAGGAGAGTTAATAGTCTATTTTGCGTCTCGAGTAGTAACTACCATGCATTGCCCAACATTCTTCGAATTTTTGACAGTATTTATGGGAAGTGTTCCTTGTTGGTGTGGATTCACACTTGAAGATAGTTGACTAAATTGTTCCTCAATCTGTTTAATGGACACTGCATGTGAATTTACCTTTTGCCCAAGGCTCGATAAATCAGTACGCAACTCTTTCACATTGTCAGATGTCGAGTCAAACTTTTTCATCATCTTAGACCTCATCTCCTCAATGCGATTAAAACTTGATGCTCCATCTTGATTTCCTGGTGGAACATATGGGTCTGTCTTATCATTTATATTATTATACCCATTCTTATTGTAATTATTATCATGATTATAGTTCCCTTCACGATAATAGTTCTCTTATGGATTGTAATTACTGAAGTTCCAACCTTGATTACCTTCACCTTGGCGCCAATTATCCTAATTGTATTCTTGGGTGTTAGTCCAGAAACCCCTCCGTATGTTCATTCATAAAATAAGCATCTTCCTCGTAAGCATACTCATCATGCGGCATTCTGGTAGTTGACTGCATTGACTTTTTCAACACCCCTACTCAAATGTTTCAACACTAACCCAACCTCGGTTCTCAATTGTTCCACCTCTTGATGTATCTCTTCATTTGCTTGATTATGAGTGGCTAGTATCGAAAATGTGCTCTTTGTAGTAGCCGAAGTTTTAGTGATACATACTTTATTATTCTTGGAGATCTTTTAAAGTTTCTCTACAATCTCTTGAAATGTTCTTGCCCCGTAAGATCCTCCAGCAATAGTATCTAACATTGCTTTCCCATTTACATTCAACCCTCTATAAAAGTACTCCTTGAGTGATTCATTATCAATATAGTGGTTTCTTTCACTTCTCATGAAACTTGTAAATTTGTCTCAAGAATCACTAACCGACTCCCCAGGTTAAGCCATGAAGTTGTTGAGTTTATCTTTCAATTTTAGGTTCTTTGACAAAGGAAGTATTTTTCCAAGAACACTTTGTGCAGTTCTGCCCATGTTGTAATTGAGTCATATAGAAGCTTAGGTAGTCACGCAGTCGCATCACCTGTCAATGATAATGGAAACATACGTAAACCGATTGCATCCATGTCTAAGTCCATTTTTCCCACACTACTCTTGCACACGCGGATGACTTTACTCGGATGAGCATATGGTTCTTCAGATAGCATGCCATGAAATAACCATCTGAATGTATGAATTTGTATCTGACTACTTGTAAACACAAATGTATCTCGGGTGGTAGTGGAAGTACTACTATGACACCCATTAATCCTAGAGAATTATGATCAATACTTGTAATTATCATCCACATGATCTTTCACTAATGCAAGATTGTTCTAGTTGTTTCTCGGTACCTCAGCTACTCCTGGAAGTTAGACTCTAAGATCATCCTTATGGCCTTCTTTGATTGGATCATCGTTAAGTCCTAGATTTTGACCACATTCAACCATTTTTTGCAGAGTTTTTGGCTAGTTCTGGATTATAAGGGGTCAGAGGATTGCCTTGACTCAGTGTATTTAGCATACACTTTAAACAAAACCAGTAGAAAAAAAAAATATAAATCAGGAACTAACTGACTAATAGTGCAATAATAAAATTATTCTAATCAAAAAGCCTTATTCCCTAGAAATGGTGCCTAAATTTGATACTCCCATATTACACCTCTCTTAAGAAGTATAATCAGTCATTGTTCAAACAAAGAACCTAATCAAGGTTCTGGTCAATCTCATGAGAAATGAGGTCTAGATTTAAGCTAATTTACTATTGACTGTACTTTTAATCAGATTATTTTAGTAAAAGGGGAATCTGTAACACAAAATATTAATTGATTGAATTCGGGAACAAGTAACCAAGTAAGCAAGATTTAATGTTCTGTAAACTCAGGGGAATCCCCATTGTTTAATCTCTTTTCTTATTTGTTACTTTCTTGTTTGGGCAAATAGGATGTCACGACCCGAGCCTACACCCCGGACGTAACACAGCGTACAAGACTCCGAAGAGCCTCATACAAGCCTCATAGCATTCATAACATAAGATAATAGAATATGGTGCGAAAATGTAAAACTTTTTATTTTACAATCGAAGTCGTTTATAAACATGAGCGGAAGTCTATACTTTGTCTCAAACCATCTAGAACCGTAAGACTAAAACTTAAGGACGCAGACCAAACTTTGTTGATGTAGTTCCTACTTCCTTGTGTTGCATTGAGTATGTTGAGACAGAGTTGATGTTTCCTCCTTTGAATGGTGCATTATTTGATGATACATGCATGATGGGCTTCTAGTCTTGAGTCTTTAATTCTGAGAAGTGTTTCAAAATTTCATTCGAGGACGAATGTTCCCAAGGGGGAGATAATTTAACACTCGGAAAACTCATAAGTGAAACTAGAGCCTTACGTGAGAGTTCTTGAGTTTGATGTGGGGTTTGGAAGTGTAAAATGGTTTCCCGAACTTAGGTTTAGGGGTTAAACTTCAAGGAATGACCCCCCAAGGACCAACCAAGAGTCCTCTTGAGGAGGACTCCAAAGCCTAACCCCAAAGCTCCCAAATCTGCCCAAGCTGCCCAAAATAGGGCCATATATGGATGGCACATACGGCCAGTAGGTGGACCGTGGGTCATGACCTGACTTCCCCTAGTTTACCAAGCCCCAACGCTTGACCTACGATTGACCAGTACGGTCTGTGGGTCAATCCACTCCCCGTAGGTGGGGGTCGTGGATGGGGATTGTGTGATGTCCCAATTCGACTTAGGCAAGGTCAATTAGGTAAATTCCTAGGTTGGTTAGTTAAGTTTGAAGTTGTTTTATATTGTTTATTTAGACATATATAAGGGTTTTTAAGCGATTAATTAACCCTTACACTTCATAAATCACAACTACCCAAATCATAACCACCTTTGCCCCCAAAGTTTTCTCCCAAAAACTCCATTGAAGAAGATCAAGTTAGAGCTTGAAGAAGGGGGATTTCTCACACGATTTTGGTTGGATTTCTTCATCTAAGGTATGTTAGTCTTGATTCATGGAATTCTTTCATCCATGAAGCCCTCAAATTTTTAATTTCAAAGAAGTAAAGTCTCCAAAACCTAAGGTTTTCATTCTAAGTCATGGATTCTTTCTCAAAATATTTTCAATGGTTTAATTATCATATATTAAGATTGAATTGCTGTTTTATGGTGGTTTTAAGATAAAATATCCCATGAATCCATGAATTCCCCATAACCCTAATTTATGACTATGTGATGTGGGTGAATTGTAGTAAGATGAATACTATGCAATTGTTCTTGTAGTAGTCTAATTACTTGAATTATGTTGTTATCCATTCCTAAATTGTAGTAATTCTAGGTGTGTTGGTGAATTATGTTTCATGGTCCTTGAAGGGCAAATTATGAAGATTGATGTATAATCATGATGCTTATGTACATGCTTTGTGATTTCAATGAAAGTAATGTGATTATGACTATAATGCAATTGTGATATTGTTGAAAGGTTATTCTCAATTATACACTTGTGAATGATGATGACATGTTGTGAAAGGTTTATTCAATATAATGATATACCTTGAATTGGTAGGCTTAGGACATCCTCTTCATGTGTAAATGAAAGTGATCTTGATTGATGTACCTTGAATTGGTAGGCTTAAGGCATCCTCTTCTTGTGTAACTAAAGTATCTTGGCTTAATGAACATTGAATTGGTCGACCAAATGGTAGCCCTTTCATAAATGATTAGTGAAGTATTCTAAAGCTTTGTCTTAAATCGGTAAACCAAATGGTAGACCTTTCATGATAAGTCCATGAACTACTATAATGATGAACCTTGACTCGGTAGACCGAATGGTAGCCCTTTCTTGAGGATTCAATGAGTTATCCTACTAATGTACCTTGAATCGGTAGACCAAATGGTAGCCCTTTCATGTGTGTAATAATATACCTTGGGTCGGTAGACCGAAAGGTAGCCCTCTCAAGTACAATAATGTTAAAAGAGAATGAACTATTCTATGGGAATTTAAAGCTTAACACTGAGTGGATATTGTAAGGTGGAAGCTCTCCCCACGTTAGGCCGGGTTTCTATGAACACCTTCCTTATCCCATAACTATGTGCCCACATAGGTTATTATCTAGTGGATCCACCTAAGCTAAATTACCGGTCCTACCTTAGGCAAGTAGACCAACCCTTTTACGGTGTAGGATAGACACCGGATTCCATGGTTTGCTCACATGGTCTATGTCGGTTAGGGCTTATTCCCATCATGTGAGTTATGTGCTATGGTTACTCAATAGGTTCTATGAAGTGTGGGTGGTAGTATGGGATACCATCCATGCATTGCACGAGTAGGCTTTGAGAGTGGCTATGGTGTATTTCTCGAATGTCATAATGTCTGATAAGCTCAAATTACACCTCCCTAAAGTAGTATAAGCGATCGTTATCAAGTAAAGAACCCAACTTGGAGGTTGGGGTTGATCCCACGAGGAATATAGTTTAGACTTAAACTTAACTTATGATTATATTCGATTAGTCAACTTATTTCTGAGACAAGTAAAGGGGGAGTTTTTGTGTAACAAATAACTGATTGTAGTTTAGAGAACAAGCGAGCAAGATTCGAACTTTATTTGTTATCAATGAGAGAAAGTAACTAGGGTGTAAGTGTTCCCCATAAGCTCATAACGCGGTAATCTTAGTAATCGTAATTTGTTTCTAGTGTATCACATGCAAAGTGGTAAGTTATGTATCTCTAAGTCCTTGGTCCGGTAAATAGAGAATTTCACCCAGCACCTTGGTCCGGCTACGTGTGTAGAATTTACTAACCCTTACCTTTACCTCACATTAGACATCACGTCAATGTATGGCTTAGTTTTCAACCTCGCACCAATTGACATTAAACTATTAGATAGTATCACACTAAATCTATATTGATAATTTTTTTCTTATTAACTACCTCATTGGTTCGGCAAGTAGCAACAAGCTGAGTTCTAACGTTGTGCACCGTTAAAAAGACTTCTAAACGAAAGATATATCAATGCAATAACACTATATAAGAATTACTTAGTTACTATTCATACTTTGTTAATCGCTCATGGTTCTCACAATCCAAGTTGTGGATTTAGTTACCCATAGTAGCAAGAACACAATTCATATTTTTAGAAGAAGAATTCATGAACTTACGTAATGAGTAGAAGAAACCCAAAATCTTCAATTGAAATTCAAAGAAAGAATCTTTATAAACCAAAATTAGGAAATCAAATTGTTAATGTTTGCAAGTTAATTCCCAAGAACAAACGAAGAACTAAAGTTAAACAATAGTAGCTGACCCCAAAAAACGAGGTTTATATACCTATTTATAGAAAACATAGTCACAAACAAAAAGGAAACGAAATAAGGAAATAAACTGTTGGATGCGGCTTTAATCGACGAGACTGACCTACGAACCATGGATTGACCTACGGTCTATAGGTCCTTTCCGTAGATCAGGACTTAGACAAATTCTCGGAAGCTTGGAACCTTTAACTTTCAGATGCAAATGACGGACCTGCAAAACGGACCGTAGGTTGACCTACGATCTGTGGGTCCCCTCTCGTGGTTCTATACTTAGACTTTTTCATCAGGTACTGGAACTCAGACTTTCTGATACAAATGACGGACGTGCAGGACGGCCCGTAGGTCGACCAACGGTCAGTCAATGGCTTTCGTGGTTCCACACTTGGTCAAGACTTCCCTGATGTTCCATCTACGACACCAACCTATGGAGCGTGACTGGACCTACGGTCCGTAGGTCACCTTCGTAGATGGCTCCTTCTGTATAAATTCAGCTGATGTCTCTCTCAACCTCGTCCAAGTCTATTTCCTGCAAATATAGCACAATAATCATTAGTTCTAATACAAAATGGCCCTAGACACACACAACTCTTAAGTGAAATGCATTAAAAATATTGTAAACTCATGGTATATCAACACCCTCAACTTAAATTTGTTGTTTTTCCTCAAGCGACGCACTGAGACTCTAAACAACACTTGTGTAGAAGCAGACATTCAAGCATAAGCAATCACATGGCTTTCTATCTCGACTCCCTTTTTGAGTGCAAATGTTTTCTTTTAGAATCAACAAGCTAACTCATGCGGATCAAGATATGACAAAGATCAACCAATAGACACAAAACATACACTGTTTCACTATCACCGAGGTACCAATTCTCCGACAATGTAACTAGTGCCCTTAATTCAAACGAAATCCTTTTTTCACACAATGAATATGATTTTGAGTACAATGATTCATTCAAAACTCACGCTCAAAAGTAACTTCAAGTACAATTAGTACTCAATACCGTAGGCTTGCCCTTATTTTCACTGCTTAGACTCTCCAAACTAGTTGCTAGGATCACTATAGAACTTTCTTAGCTTGTAACATAGGCTCACAGTCAGGTGTGGTACATTTGGGTACTTTTTAGTGACTTTCTGCCCTCTTTGAACTTACATTGACTCTTTACCTCTTTCTTGACCTATTTTTGGCATCTTTTCATTTCACTTTCTTTCCCTTACTCTTTGCAATATGGATGTGACTTTTGATTTTATAACTCTTATTTCACACTTTATTCTTTTTCTCTCACTTCATTTTTCTTTTGTTTCTTTCAACACTTTTTCTTTTCTTTTTTGCTTCTTTTTGCACAAAGTCACATCCTCTTTCTTTTTCTCTTTTCATCACACAACTCTTTTCATATATTTTTTCATTTGGTTTCCTCTTTCATAGTCACCCTCAATTTATACATTTTGCATTAGTTGAGGTGCACAATGTCCGATGTCGGACCAGGGCCAAGATAAAGGTCACTTTTGACTTAGCCACCCTCAACTTAGGATTTTGGCCTAAGTCAAGGTTCACATGTCCAAGGAGGGACCTGGGACAAGACAGTATTTTAAGGGAAGGTGAGCTAGGTGAATCAAAAGAAATGGTCAATTTTAGGCTCAAATATTTGGATCAAAAGGGAATAATGCTACCATTTGGTTAGATCATTTTAGGCTTAAGTAGACTAATTTGAACAATGGCCTATGATCACTTCCCAACTACTAGCCTAGATTATCCTAGTTGGACCAACGGGGTAAGTTCTAGATTGGCACAAAACAGTCTGAACATTCAACTACCCTCACACACTCTTGGCACCTTGTTTCATTATCAGATTACCTAGTTCAAGTTTTAGCTTAAGTTATGAGATCAAATTGGTTCTTTATCATGTCATACTCAGAGCCACCACATTCAACTCATTCTAGCCTATAGATTTTAGCACATATCACAATTTTTGGACGGGTATCATTTTTCATTCTCGATTATGCCATCATACTTCATTCTTTCTCATGCTTCTACACATACAATCCTAACACATGCCGGTTCAATAGAAATTAAAACAGTCTCTTGGAGGAAAAGAACACAGGCAAGTAAACCCCAAGAGAGGATTATGAGTTGGGTTACTCAGACTTCACCCTATCACTCACAATCCATTTACCCCCACCCCCAACAAAATATAGTGTGATTGTCCCCAATGCACAAAAAGTAAAGAATAAAGGATCACACGAAGCAAACCTGTGGCGCATAGCGCCGAAGACCTATCAACAAGCAGGTGGGTCCGATTTCCCAGAGCCCTCTGGATCAACACTTAGGTCACCCTCAGTAGTGCCCACATCAACAATCACAGCACCCTCAGTAGTGCTATCACCCATTCTCACAGCACTATCAATGGTGCTCACACTGCTTGAGGCACCAATACCGATCTCCTAAAGCCTCTGCTGCTGCAACTCCTCATCAACAATTGATGCCCTCCGAGCCGCCTCAGTCTCTTGGCACTCCCTCTAACTAGCTCTCTCGGCCTCAAAACCATCAGAAGCCCGACTAGAACGGGGGTGCTTTCCAGCATGACGGGAAGAAGTAGGGAGAGGTGACATCTCATCCCTGAATATATCATCGAACACCATATTATCAACCAATTTTGTGGGGGGCGACTCGGGCTCAATCTCTGGTGGAGCTAGGAGGGTGTCAAGATCAGCCCGGAGACTAGCTAGCTCCATCTGGAAAGCAGAGACATCTATGATGGGGGATGGTCTCTCTAAGACACGCAGCTCAAATGTATCAAGACATTGGTGAACGGCCTGAACTTTTCGATCCATCATCTGCTCCATCATCTGCTCCATCCGCTGCTCCACTTTAGTTGCAGACTCATCAATTGCTCGCTGCATCCAAGGCCCTAATAAGCTATAGTAATGAGGCCATCTAGTCCTCCAACTTCTAGAATGGAGCCAAGGGCACGGCAAAAGACCCTGAAGATGAGATGGCTCTGGAGAAGCTAGGGGCTTGACTGGCGGCCGGAGAATGAGAGGCCGGAGCATCCTCAGTGGGGGCTAGAGGGGCAGGCTCATCACAATGCATATGCTCCACATTGGCAACTAAGTCTTCTCCCAATGGAGGTACCTGAACATGCGGGTCTCTGCGTGGTGCCACCATATTCGCCTTATCTCGAATCAGGCCTCTATCCAAGGTCTTGGTCTCCTTGATCAACTTATCACAATGCCAGACCGGCACTCCAGAATCCCTATACAATTGAAAGATGAGGCATGGAAAGGGGTAAGTTGTGGTGGCCTTGAAGGCCCTCTCGTGAATATCCGCATTGATCATGCGGGAAAAATCCATCTTGAATCCAACACCTAGGGCTGCCACCATGACTGTGAAGTCCCAAGTGAGAACATTGTCTGCCTGCGTAAGAGACACCCTATTTCGTACCAATATCCAGAAGAATTTGGCCACAAAAGTCAAGGTGGCCTTCTTGATACCTAAACTCGAGGTGCTGACCCACTCGGCGCGCTCTCCGTCTGTGGAAAGGTGAAGGGCCAACCAGCACAATAAACTCTCCCTTTGCTACGCATTCCGCTGGAATGCCCCACTTCTCACTATGTCCCAACGGAATCAAACTCGCCCATGTTGATAGCTAGAGTATGGTCCGGGCCGTAGAGGAACCTTCGCATAGTAGCCTCTGATATGTCAACTGAGAACCCCTGAACTAGAGTAGATTTGAGTGGGTCCTATGCGGCGGGCTTGGCCCATCTGTCAATGAAACCTCAGAGGGTAGCTGCGTAGGAAACATAGAACTTTCTCACGATCTGCTTGCTAGATGACCCTGGGCTACCGACCATCCACTTGCACCTGTGTCTCTTAAAAATCTCATAGATAGCAGGCGCGGTGTGCAGGCTGCCTCTGAGAACTCGACACTCATCAGTGACTATACAGGCCATCCACTCCTTCTCAGTGATCGTCCTTGCATCTCTTTAAATCTGCCACTGACCATTAATACACCATCAGTTTGGATCCTCAAAAACTGGAGAGGGTTCGGTGTTAGGTGGTATGGGAATGTCCTCCGCACTAGTGGCCTCATCAGACGAGGCATTCCTCCCAAGTGAACTATAACCGAATGCGGAGCCGAAAGCTGAACTGGAGGCAGAGGCGGACTCAGAACCGGAAGCAGACCCAGGCGATGAATCGATCAGTGTATCCTCCTCATCAGACTGGGAGGCAGTGACTACGTTTGGAACCACCTACCGGATTGATTCCAGGTAGTACGAGGTGTAGTTAGGGATGTCCTCATAGTAAGTGGGACATAGGCAGGATCCTTCTCCACATCAGTGTCTTCATCAATTAGCCTTAAGGTTGGGGCCACGGACTTTGACTTACCCCTTGGTACGTACGTCGGAGTTCTCTTGGGAGCCATGGTATCTGTGGAGGCTTAGTTAGTACTAAAATAGACTAATAACACAGTCGAAAAAAATTTAGAACAAAGAACTAACCAAAACAAAAAACAAAAAAAAAATTGACAGTAGTTTCAGTGGTCACCAACGGTCTGTGGATCCCCTCTGTAGATCGGAGGTCCCAAAAAGTTGGGCTCTGATGGGAACCACGGATGTGCAGAACGGTCTGAAGGTTGACCTACGAACCATAGTCCACCTCCGTGGTTCCACACTTAGTGGATTTTCCATATGCAACAGACCTACGGACCTGATCTACGGTCAGTAGGTTGACCTACGGTCTGTAGAAGAGGTCTCATGGTTCAAATTTGTGCCAAGTATCAAACATGCCTTATTTTTAAACCATGTTTTTCAACAATTCAACAATCACCCTAAGTCTAATCATGCATTTCAACATAATTTATGACAGTTTTTCATCCCTAGGGTTCCGTTTACACATTATTTCACAGTTATTGCATACAAAACTAGGAACCCTAAGTCGAAACTGCCATTAGACTAATTACCCACAGTTATTTGATTACAAAGACAACAAAATCACATTCTATCGTCCCAAGGGTGTTTCTAACTATTGTTTATCATGCATTTTCATACAAAAACAACCCAAGGTCAAGATCCACTTCATGACTTCATATATTGAACAATGAATACCGAAATTCAGAGTTAAGTTGAAATCGTTTACCTTACAAGTAATGGAAGTTGGTGATTGTGTGATGCTAAAACTCCTTAGACCTTTGTGACACCGAACCCAAACCTTGAACTCTTCTTGGGAATGAAAAATAGGAGTGATCAGATTTTGGGAGAAAGGAATGGAAATATGGTTGGGGTGATGATATGTATGAGAGATGGGAGTGATTTGGGGATATAATGAGGGAGTTATGGGATTTGGAGAGGTTAGAAACTATTAGGAGGGAATATGGGAAGTGGGGGAAGAATTTAAAAATAAAGAGTTTTATTAGAAAGGGGTACGGGTCGGGTCCACCAAACCCTAACTTTGGAGCCACGAAACCCCATCTACGGGCCGTGGGTTGACCTACGAACCGTGTGTCGGGTTCATAGGTCACTCAGTACTTAGAAATTTTTCAAAACTTACCTGGGGTCTACGGACACCATTCACGGTCCGTGGATAGACCCACGGACTGTCAATGGGGTCCGTAGACCTCTACAACAGACATTTTACTGCAGATTTTGCTTTTCATCCCTGCACATGTAGCAACTGTTAGGCCTTTCTTTTTACATTTTCTGGAAACTTTTTAGACACGGACCCTATTCTATATCTAGCCAACACTAAAACAAAAATAAAATTACAAGCTAAAGAATTATAGAAGATCAAATAAACAAACAAAACTCCTAAATCGAAAAGAAAAACTTATAGTTGTCTAGATTGTACATCTTGGGTTGCCTCCCAAGCAGCGCTTGATTTAACGTCGCGGCACGACGCAGGCTTCGTGATTACTCAGACTTTATCAAGATAGTAGGCATTAACCACCTCTTGCACATTCTCCTCTTTTCCCATGTAGACCTTGATCCTTTTCCCGTTCACCTTGAACCTTGTTCCCTCATTGTTCTCGAGCTCAACCACTCTATGTAGGAACACTTGAGTGAATATGAATGGCCCGGACCACTTGGACTTGAGCTTGCCAGGAAATAAGCACGACCTAGAGTTGAATATAAGCACCAAATCACCCACAAAAAATTCACGCTTTTCGATCTTTTGATCATGATACTTCCTCATCGTCTCTTTGTACAAGGATGAACTCTCATAAGCTCTTAAGAGAAACTCATCAAGCACATTCATGTCACTTACTCTCTAATTCGATGTGGCGCCCCAATCAAAATTCAGCTTCTTTAGCTCCCACATAGCCTTATGCTCTTGCTCTATCGGCAAATGACAAGACTTCCCATAAACAAGTTGGTAGGGGGACATACCTATAGGAGTCTTGAATGCGGTGCGATAAGCCCATCGAGCATCATCAAGCTTCCTTGACCAATCGGCTCTATTCGCATTCACAGTCTTAGCCAGTATCTGCTTGATATCTCTGTTGGACACTTCAACTTGCCACTAGACTGTGCATGATAAAGAGTGGCTACATTGTGGCAGATGCCATATTTCTCAAGTAGCGCATTGAACAACTTATTACAGAAGTGGGAACCTTCATCGCTGATAATCGCCCTAGGTGTACCAAATCTGGAGAAGATATTATTTTTTAGGAATGTGGTGACACTTTTACCTTCATTGTTGGAAAGAGCAATTGCCCCCACCCACTTCAACACATAATCAACCGCAACAAGAATATACTTCATCTCATGTGAACTCACAAATGGACCCATAAAATCAATGCCCCATACATCAAACAACTCTATCACAAATATCGGATTCATAGGAAGCTCTTGCCTCTTTGAAATTCCTCCTTCTCTTTGGCAACGGTCACAAGACTTGGTGAAATCATGAGCATCTTGGTGGATGGTAGGCCAGTAATACCCACACTTCAAAATCTTATGCGCAGATTGAATACCACTATGATGCCCACCAACAGGCGATGAGTGGCACACCTCTAGTATACTCACCATCTTAACCTCGGGCACACAGCGACGAATAATTCCATCAGCACAACTACGGTACAAATAAGGCTCATCCCAAAAGAACTTCTTCACATCATGCATAAACTATTTCCTTTGGTGAAACGACAAATTCGATGGCACCAGATCACTTGCCAAGTAGTTAGCAAAGTCTGCAAACCAAGGAATCAGATCATGAGAAGTAGCCAATACATGTTCATCTGGAAAAGCATCATTAATTTCAGCCCCATCTCCTAGCTTGAGCACAGTTTCTTCCTCCAGTCTGGACAAGTGATCGGCAACCTGATTTTTTGTCCCCTTTCTATCTTTCACCTCAAAGTTGAACTTTTGCAGTAACAACACCCATCTAATCAACCTTGGTTTTGCATCCTTCTTAGCCATCAAATACCTCAATGCCGAATGGTCAGTATGCACTATGACCTTAGTACCAAGCAAGTAGGATCGAAATTTCTCAAATGCGAAAACCACTGCAAGAAATTCCTGTTCAGTCACTGTATAGTTCTTTTGAGCCACATTTAGAGCTTTGCTGGCATAGTAAATAGAATGAAGAATCTTCTCTCGCCTCTGTCCCAATACCACACCAAGCACCACTCCACTCACATCACACATTACTTCAAACGGTTGCCCCCAATCCGGTGAAATAATGATAGGTGTGGACACTTGCTTTTACTTCAACTCTCCAAATGCTCTTAGACAAGCATCATCAAAATTAAACTTATACTCCTTTTCGGGCAATTTACACAATGGGTGTGCAATATTGGAGAAATCCTTGATAAACCTCTTATAGAAACTTGCATGCCCAAGAAAACTTCTAACACCTTTAATAGAGATAGGTGGTGGAAGCTTTTCTATTACCTCTACTTTCTCTCTATCAACTTCAATACCCTTTCCAGAAATCCGATGACCCAAAGTTATCCCCTGTTTCACCATGAAGTGGCACTTTTCCCAATTGAGCACAAGATTGCACTCTTCACACCGTTTAAGTACTTCGGCTAGATTGTCTAAACAATGATCAAAAGAGTCACCTACCACAGAGAAATCATCCATAAATACTTCAATAGTGTCCTCCACCATATCAGAAAATATCGACATCATACAACGCTGAAAGGTCATTGGAGCATTACACAACCCAAATAGAATCCGTTTGAAGGCGAAAGTCCCATAAGGGTTACTGAAGGTGGTCTTCTCTTGGTCTTCCGAAGCTATGGAAATCTGATTGTAGCGAATAACCATCAAGAAAACAATACCAACCCTTACCAGCAAGTCGGTCCAACATCTGATCCATGAACGGCATAGGAAAGTGGTCCTTTTCTGTCCAAGCATTTAATTTCCGGTAGTCTATGCAGACTCTCCATCCAGTCACGGGCCACTTCGGAATAAGCTCATTTTTTTAATTCGGAACCACACTCATCCCACCTTTCTTGGGCACACACTAAATAGGACAAATCCAACTACTATTTGCAATGGGATAAATAACTCCAGCATCCAACAACTTGATAATTTCCTTTTTCACTACCTCTTGCATAGGCGGATTTAGTCTTCTCTGGTGCTCGATATTAGGCTTGTGATCCGGCAGGAGTTGGATTTTATGAGAACAAATGCCAGGAGAGATCCCAATAATATCTGCAATAGTCCACCCAATAGCCCGTTTGAACCTCTTCAACACGGAAACCAATGCCTCAACTTGTGTCACATGCAAATCTGATGCAATGATGACTGGTAAAGTACCATCTCTCCCACAGAATACTTACCTCAAATGTGATGGTAGAGCCTTAAGCTCCAATTTCAGAGCCTCTTCAACAAACGGTCTTGCGGGTAGAGAGTCGCGATTCTTCATGTCTAACTCCAATCTCTTTTGTTTTGAACGAAATTCGAACCTATCAAGTGCGGCAATAAATTCATCATAGACTTCAATACCATCACCCTCAAAATTCATCATTACCGCTGCTAGTGCATCAACACCCAACCTCTCTTCAATAGATACTTCAGAACCACTCTGTACAATATGATTCACCACTAATACCGAGTTGATCTCACTAGTCTGCTTCATGGATATACAGATGTTGAAAGTTACCTCTTAATTATTCAATCAAAACTTCATCTGCCCTTTCTCCATATCGACCAAGGCGAGCCCAGTGGCAAGGAATGGTCTCCCGAGGATAATGGGAACCTCAAAATCAACCTCATGATCAAGTATCACAAAATCCGCCGGAAAGATAAAAGACTCCACTTTCACTAGTACATCTTGGATCACACCAATGAGCCTCTTCACAATTCTATCGGCCATGAGAAATCGCATCGCAGTCGGTTTTGGATCCCCTAAACCCAACTTCTTGTAAATAGACAATGGCATCATATTAATGCTAGCACCCAAATTGCACAATGCCTTCACAAAATGCAGCAACCCGATGGTACAAGGAATAGTGAAGGCACCAGCGTCCTCCTTTTTTAGCACAAGGGACCTTGTAGCAATAGCACTACAATGTTGCAACCTATCATCATCTTCAAAACTCACAGCCCTTTCCTTCGTCACCAAATCTTTCATAAACTTCACATACCCAGGCATTTGCTCCAAAGCTTCTATCAACCGAACATTGATGGAAAGTTATTTCAACATAGTGATAAACCTATGGTATTTCCCTTCTTCATTCTTCTTGATTAACCTTTGTGGGAATGGAGGTGGAGGTCTAGGCATGGGGACAACTTTTTGGGTTATCTCTGTTTCTTTCTCTATAGCATTCTTGGACACTCCAGTAACTTCAATCTATTCATCATCTTTCTCAACCACATTTTCAACCTCAGACGGCATAGGTGGGTCAATGGTCTGCTTAACCCCCTCGAGTAGTGACTATCATACAATGCCCATCATTCTTTGGATTTTGGATAGTGTTGCTAGGAAGTGTGCCAGGCTGATGTGGGTTTACTGCAGTGGACAACTAATTCATCTGCTGCTCAAGTTGCTTGATAGACACTGCATGGGCATCAACCTTTTGACCAATACCAGATAAGTCATTTCGCATCTCCTTCACATTCTCATCAGTCGAATCAAACCACTTCATCATCTTCTGCATCATATCCTCAATACGTGACATACTACCCCCCAGCCTCCCTATTACAAGATTCCTAATTTTGAGGAGGAACATATGGCCCAACCCTATCGTTTTTGTTGCCATAGTTGTTTCAGTTGTAGTGGTTGTCACGATTGTAGTTCCCATCCCGGACATATTGATCCTCTCGGTTGTAGTTTCCATAGCTTCGACCTTGGTTTCCTTGACCTTGGTGCCAATTATCCAAATTGGAACCTTGGGCGTTGGCTCAAAAACCCCCCATCTGATCATTCACCGCATAAGTATCCTCTTCATAGTAGCATTCCACAATCGGTGGTGGATTCCTAGTTAAATAATTCACAGCATTTACCTTTTTGGCACCTCCGCTCACATGTTTCAATACCAACCCCAGTTCGGTCCTCATTTGAGCCATCTCCTCACGAATGTCATTAGCAGATTGGTGAGGTGTAGCTAGAACTGCAATTGTGCTTCTCCCAGTATCTGACTTTGTAGTTCTCCAAGCTTTGTTATTCCAAGAGATTTTCTCCAATTTCTTAGCGATCTACTGAAAAGTGTACTCACCATATGAACCTCCAGTGACAGTATCAAGCACAGCCTTACTATTGTCATCCTGACCTCTGTAGAAGTATTCCTTCAGCGACTCATCATCAATGTGGTGATTCGGAACACCTTTTATGAATGCAGTGAACCTATCCCATGAACTACTCACAGACTCTCCAGGTAGTGCCACGAAGTTATTGAGTTTATCTTTGTGGTTCAGCTTCTTTGACACTGGGAAGTACTTTGCCATGAACACTTTATGCAATTAATCCCATGTGTGAATCTAGTTATATGGGAGCTCAGTAAACCACACAACAGCATCACCAATCAATGATAGAGGGAATACTCTCAACCCAATGACATCCATGTCCAATTCTGGTTGACCCACACAACTATAGCAAACACTCATCAACTTGGCCATGTGCTCATGTGGATCCTCTGATGCCAAACCAGAGAACAAACCCCTAGCTGTAAGCATCTGCATCAGACTGCTAGTAACCACGAATGTATCCCCCAGAGGTAGATAAGGTAGAATAATAGGCCCTTTGGATTCGACGGTATTAAAGTCGACCCTATAATTATCACGCAACATTGGTTCTGGTAGTGGATTCTGCACCCTCAATGCATCTCCAAGCAGATTTTCACCGTGAACCTAAACATTCTCATTATCAACCCTAAGAGGCTGCAACTCAACTCCATCACCTAGATTTCCTCCGATAGGATTGACTGGGACCCCATGATTATTCATCTTTCGCAAAGTTCTGTTCAATTCTGGATCGTAAGGAGTCAGTGGTTCACCTCGACTCCGTGTACTTGGCATACACTAGAGTATGAACCTGAGAGAAACAAAAACAAAAGAAAAAGTAAAATTAGGAAATAATTGACTAAAGTTCAATAATGTAGTTAAACTTAATCTAAAATCCTTATTCCCCGGTAGCGGAGGCAAAATTTGATAAGCTCAAGTTACACCTCCCTAAAGAAGTATAAGCGATCGTTATCAAGTAAAGAACCCAACTTAGAAGTTGGGGTCGATCCCACGAGGAATATGGTTTAGAATTAAACTTAACTAACGATTATATTTGTTTAGTCAACTTATTTCCGAGACAAGTAAGTAAGGAGGGGGGTTTTGTGTAACAAATAATTGATTGTAGTTTAGAGAACAAGCGAGCATGATTCGAACTTTAGGTGTTATCAATGAGAGAAAGTAACTTGGGTGTATGTGTTCCCCATAAGCTCATAACACAGTAATCCTAGTAATAGTATTCTTTTTCTAGTGTATCACATGCAAAGTGGTAAGTTATGTATCTCTAAGTCCTTGTTCTAGCAAATAGAGAATTTCACCCCGCACCTTGGTCCGGCTACGTGTGTATAATTTACTAACCCTTACATTTACCTCATACTAGACATCACGTCAATGTATGACTTAGTTTTCACCTTCGCACCAACTGACATTAGACTATTAGATAGTGTCACACAAAATCTATGTTGATAATTCTTTTCTTATTAACTACCAACTTGGTTCGGCAAGTAGCAACAAGAGAAGTTCTGACATTTTGCACCATTAAAAAGACTTCTAAACGAAAGAATTATCAATGCATGCAATAACACTATTCAAGAATTACATAGTTACTATTTATACTTTGCTAATCGCTCATGGTTCCCATAACCCTAGTTGTGGATTTAGTTACCCATAGTAGCAAGAACACAATTCATATTTTTAGAAGAAGAATTCATGAACTTACGTAATGAGTAGAAGAAACCCGAAATCTTCAATTTAAATTCAAAGCAAGAATCTTTATAAACCAAATTTAGGAAATCAAATTGTTAATGTTTGCAAGTTAATTCCCAAGAACTGTAGTTAAAAAATAGTAGCTAACCCCCAAAAATGAGGTTTACATACCATATTTATAGAAAATATAGTACCAAACAAAAAGGAAACGAAATAGGGAAATAAATTATTGGACACAACTTCAATCGATTAGACTGACCTACAGACCATGGATCGACCTACGGTCCATAGGTCCCTTCCGTAGCTCAGGTATTAGACAAATTCTCAGAAGCTTGGAACCTTCAACTTTCAGATGCAAATGACGGACTTGCAGAACGGACCGTAGGTTGACCTACGGTTCGTGGGTCCCCTCTCATGGTTCCATACTTAGACTTTTTCATAAGGTACTGGAACTCATACTTTCTGGTACAAATTACAGACGTGTAGGACGGCTTGTAGGTTGACCTACGGTCCGTTAATGGCTTTCGTGGTTCCACACTTGGTCAAGACTTCCCTGATGCTGCATCTACGACACCAACCTATGGAGCGTGACTGGACCTACGGTCCTAGGTCACCTCCATAGATGGCTCCTTCTTTAGAAATTCAGTTGTTGTCTCTCTCAACCTCATCCAAGTCTATTTCCTGCAAATATAGCACAATAATCATTAGTTCTAATACAAAATGGCCCTTGACACACACAACTCTTAAGTGAAATGTATTAAAAATACCGTAAACTCACAGTATATCAATGTCTAATTAAATGAATGTGCTTCTATTGATGGTAATGAGAATGTTAACTTAAAGGCAAAATGTAATGATGAATGCTTAACTGGGATTGTTGTTATGAGTTTCCTTCCTTGTCATGACTTATTAAATGAAAATGTTCATTATCTATGAGTATTGACTAAAGATGAGAATGAAAAATGGTAAGTATGCTTATGGTGGCCTCAAAGTGTTACTTAGTATGGATGGTATTATGGGATGTCATTCATACATTGCATAAGTATAACTTAGGATTGTCTAAGATGATGGTTCTATTATGTTGTAATTGTTTATATGATGATTATGTTTGTGACTCATGTTTTACACTAAAAGTACATGATGTTTGTCAAACTTGTTATATGCATGGTTTTCAACTAAAATGTCCTTTTTAGCATGATTTTTGCATGGCTATCATATTTAGTGCATTTTTGTGCTAACCCATATTTCTTCTATATTTTTCTACAAAGTGTAGGGTTTGGTGATAGCAGCTTCCATCCTCGTGGATAGGTTCATAGTAGATCAAGAAGTGAAGTTATGGTGAGTCATCATAGTATCCAAGGGCTTGACCATCATGTCATTTACCTTTTATTATTATGTTTAGAGCTTTTGTATGGGTTGTGTCCCAAAGTTTTAGTCTTATGGTTCTAGATGGTTTGAGACAAAGTATAGACTTGCACTCATGTTTATAAAAGACTTCGATTGTAAAGGAAAAAATTTTAAATTTTCGCACCATATTCTATTGTCTTATGTTATGAATGTTATGAGGCTTATATGAGGCTCTTCAAAGTCTTATACGTCGTGTCACATCCGGGGTGTAGGCTCGGGTCGTGACATAAAACCTCTCATTCAAGTCATTCTCTCAAATCCCAAAAGAAAATCCTCTCAAATATTCTCTCTCTAGAAGTTGGAAGAAGAAGGAAGAAATTAGAGCTAGGTCAAGTTCAAGTCTCCCAATTTTCAAGCTTTTGAGGGCATTGTAATCAATGTATGATGGCTTTTCATCTATGGAATCCTTCCTTCCATGGAGACCCTGGAATTTCCCCAATTTGATAAAGAATTTCCCAATTCTAGTTAGGGTTTCTTCCACTGTTGTGGGTTATGATGAATGTTGATCCAACTGAGTGAATAATGATTGTTTATGATTGAATTGATAGTAAATCATGTTTTTAGGTTGAAATTACATGTACGCATGCCTATTCCATGATTGTAACCTAGAATTGATGTAGTTGGGTTGATGCCATGAAGGGAAACTTTGTGTGTTTAGATGTATCCTTATAGGATTGATGAATTATGATTAGAATTTCTTGAGGATAAAGCATAATTGATGATCATGAGATCTAGGGCTTTGAGAGAAAAGCTTATTATAGGAATTGTTGGTAATTGATGTTATTGTTGAGTAAGAGATACTTTCCCCATGAATTGACTAAGTATGAATGTTATAATGTAAAAGGTTGTCTCATATGAATGATTCTAGGTTTGAAAGGATTGCTCACCTAAAATGAATCTAGACTAAAAGAATATGTAATTGATGAGGACAGATGTGACTACCCTTGACCTCCATATGAAAGGATATGAGGTGATTCCCATATTCCTTAGAATTGAACAAGAGGCGAGTCCCCACGTTCTTACTATGATGAATGGACATGGAGGCGAGTACCCATGATCCTTATTTAATAATGTGGAGACGAGTACCCGCATTATATGATGAATGGTGTGGAGGCGAGTACCCGCTTTATATGATGAATGGTGTGGAGGCAAGTACCCACATCATATGATGAGATTATGGAGGCGAGTAGCCGCGATCTAAAAGTAAGGCAAGAGGCAAATACCTATTAGCCTTTATAAGCTAGGCAAGAGGCAAATCCCCATGTCTTTAAAAGTAAGTATGAATAATGAGAACTATGATGTAAATATTGAATAGCTTGGATTGTTGCTAGAGATACCTTCCATGAGGTAAGCTTGACTTGAGGCGGATGACCTAAGCCTTGACTAAGTATGAGTAAGGTTGCTTGAGAAGTATACCTTTCTTAATATGATGATGATGATGATGATTTATGTGCATTGATTATTCTTATGATTTAGATTGACTAACCATTATGTTTATGTGTTTTATGCTAGACATCATATTTAGTACATGTTTGTACTAACTCGTACTTTTGCCTACATTTTTATCAAATGTAGGGTCTGGCGACATTGACACTCATTCTCATGGCTAGGATCATAGTAGATCAAGGATTGAAGGATTAGTGAGTCCTCATAGCGTTCGAGGATTGACCACTATATTCTGTTATGTTCTTTCATTTTATGTTTGGACTATTGTCTGGGCTGCATCCCAAGATTTTATTCATGAGATTTAGATGGTTTAAGACAATTGTATTAGACTTCCGCTTCATTTATAAAGACTTTGATTGTATTGAAATGTGTTAATTTCAGTTTATTCCTATTACTTTATGTTATGATATGCTAAGTGGCTTGTTTGAGGCCTCTCGGAATCTTATACGCCTTGTTATGTGTACGGGTAGCCCTAGGTCTTGACACCCACTTTGAAATTGCCAATACCGAGCTTGAAAACTCAAAAATGGAGGAAATAGGGTTGAAATACTGAAATTAATACAAATACCCTCATAGGTTTCAATTTCATAAACTTTAGGTCGCTTACGTGAGAATCGCGATAGCGAACCTTTGTTCACAAAACTGAACCCCGGATAAGTGATTTGCCTCGTTTCTGTAAGTCATCCTTCGCCAATGTGAAGGCCGTGAAAGCGAGAAGGTTTTGCAAAAGCAAGCGTCTGACCTCCTGATCCTTCGCGAACGCGAGACTGTCTTCACTAACATGACCCTAAAAAAATTGAAGACCTTTCATGAAAGCGAGGACTCTAGACACCAACAAACATCAACCAACACAAGTATTTTCCAAATGGACCCTCGGAATTCATTTGGAACCTAATGGAACCATCAAAACACGAATCCAAGGTCTTCTTGACTTGAAACTTGTAAAAGTCGCAATGAACTAATATAAGGCCTTAAAGGGCAAACTCAAGCTCAGGACCTTTGTAAATTCAATCAAGACCTCTCCTAGGCCTAATATAATCTCTCAAATCCAGCGGAACTATTGGTAATCTAATTTGAGCATCCGAACCTCAATTGTTGACCAAAATCAATTGACTAAAATCTCTATAATTTCCAACTTAGGACCTCAAATCTACAAAACGACTCCCAATTTGAAATACACGATTCTCTTAGACTAAATTCAAAATTTCAGGACTGATGAAATCATCTGAATTCCATTTCGAGACTCAAAACACTAAAGAACAATGAAAACCACTTCTAACAAGTTTAGTCTTTTAAAAGTCTAAAATTTCTACAATTCACAACTTTTACTTAAAACTCGAAACCAATTTCACAAACCAACTAGAAATGACTCGAGGCAACAATCAAGAGTGTTAAAATAGTATTTTACAAAAATTTCCAAAAGAAAACAACCGGGCCATTACATATGGTCCTTACCTTGGCAAGTAGCACAATCATTTTTCGGTATGGAAAAGAGACTAGATTCCATGTTATGTCTCACATGATCTATTTTGGTTAATGGTGAAATATCCCATAAAATAACTACTCCCTTCGTTTCAAAAAGAGTGGCCTAGTTTGACTTGGCACGGAGTTCTAGAAAATAAAGAATATTTTTAAATCTGTGGTCAAGTTATGTCAAATATACTAAATTGCCTTTAATATTGTTGCCTTAAACATGCCACGTGGAAAGCTGTAAATATAATGTTACCAAAAAAATGAAAGAGGTCATTCTTTTTTAAACAAACTAAAAAGGAAAGGATGCCATTCTTTTTTAAACAAAGGGGGTATTATTTTACTTCAAAAGGTTTTATAACTTCATCGATATTTATGACTTAAGATTTTCTCATGGCTTTTGATTATGCATTGACCTTGTCACATCATTCATGATTTAGCTTATTGACCTTCAATACATTTTAATTTGTCATTCATTGCTTGTCTTTAAACTCATTATGATATCATGTATATTTACTCATTTTTCTCATACTCAGTACATTCAAAGTAAATAATATAGGATCTGACGCTCATCCCTGGTCCTGGCTAAGTGGATTGATCCACTTAGAACTTGGATTATTGAATCCTCGTAGTTTGGTGGCAAGGCCATTGTCATTTTATTTCTTTTGATTCTTTTTTCCATTTTTCAGACTTTGTACGTGGTTTAGTAGGTTGTCCTAACCACATCCATGGTAGTAGGGTACTTTTTCATACATAATTTATTTCCACATTATGTTATTCATGTACTCTCTTGATGAGTTCTCTATGACTTTGAAAGACTTTTGAGACTTACATTTCGTTCTTATTTTGTATTCTCTTGATTTGATATTCATAGTATCACGCTTATGTTAAGTTTTGTTTAGGGCCTCACATGGTCCTATTCACCATATCACATCTAGGGTATAGTTTGGGTCATGAAAAACTTGGTATTCAGAGAACTAGGTTTTAAAGGTTCTAGGAGTTGTCAAGTAATATACCGTGAGTTTATGGTTTTTTTTGATGCATTTCACTTGAAGTTTGTGTGAGTCTTGGACATTTTTCTATTAGATATGATGGTTTTTATGTAATTTTTGCAGGAAATAGGTTCGGAAGTGGTTGAGAGAAAAAATAAGCAGTTCATCGTTCAATTGACGGGCCGTAGGTGCAGAGGCGTGGATGTGAGTTCAAAGAATTCAGACTAACTGTGGAACCATGAAGGCAAACGCCGCCCCGTAGAATAAATGGCGGACCTTCATCCACGAACGTCGTTTTGATCAGAGAGTTGAGTTCCAATACTTGAACAACAGAGGAACAGGACGGACCGTAGTCCAGTCCACGAACCGTAGGTGGCAAATGTCGTTTGAATAGACTAAAATTTTCACCAACTACTGACCCACGGAGGTGAACCACGAACCGTAGGTTGATCCACGGTCCGTCGTTCGTGTCCTCGATCAAAATCGCGTCTAAGCCAATTTTTTCTTATTTCATTTTCCTACTTTGTTTAGGACTTTTCTACTATAAAAACTAGTTGTAATTATCATTTTTAAGGGTTAGACCTTATTGGAGACTATTTTTTTCGTCTTTTGGAATTATTTTGCAAACATTTTAGCAACTTAATTCTTGAAGATCGTTTATGAACTTTGCTTTTGATTTTCAATTCAAGATTTTGGTATTCATCTACTTTGATTGTAAGTTCATGATTCTTCTTACTAACAACATTATGAATTCTAAATTCTCAAGCATGAGTGGCTAAATCCACAACTAGGGTTGTGGGAACCATGAGCAATTAACAACGTATGACTAATAATTAAGTAATTTTTTACTAGTGTTCATGCATGTATTGTTAATCATTTCGTATAGAATGCTTTTTAACGTACGCCAATGTTAGAACTAGCCTCGTTCCTACTTGACGAACCAAAGAGGTAATGAATGAGAAAATGATTAAACAACTGAGATTTAGTTAAGGATTTTCTGCTATCTAATAGCCTGACCTTAATCAATTGATGTGATGTCTAATACCCAACTCAATTGACGCGAGGTCTAATCTGGGGTTAAAGGTAAGGGTTATTAAAGTACACACCCGTAGAGGGACCAAGTTGCGAGGTGAAATTCCCTACTTGGAGGACCAATCACTTAGGGATATCCAACTTATCAACCTTGCATGTCAAACACTTGGATAGAGTTACTATTATTAGGAATATTGCGTTAAGAGCTTGTGGGGAACACTTATACCCTAGTTTTCATCTCATATTGATATCTCAAACTCCAAACTTTGTCTACTTGTTACTTAGTAATACAAACCACAATTTGTTATTTTATTTATAAACCCCCTTTTTGTTACTTTTCTCAGAAATAGTTTAACTAATCGTAGATAATTGTGAGTTAGCTTAATTCTAAACCATATTCCTCGTGGGATCAACCATAACCTGAAAGTTAGGTTCTCTATTTGGCAACGACCGCTTATACTTCTTTCGGAAGGTGTAATTTGGGTGTATCATCAAGCCACGTCAAGTGGATTCTTGTTCATGAGTGTGAAGCATGTCACATTTATGAATAGGAGGTGATAAGATATTTAGGAAACTTCCCTTCTTTCACTACTCTAAAGTGTGTGATAGAGTTAAACTCCATAAAATTCTTCCTCCAAACTCTTGTTTAGTGTTTTTCAGAATATTCCTCGTCAAAGAGCTCTTGTGAGAAGAAATGTTGGTGACAATGTGCAACCAAAAGTTTTTTGTCAATCCTTTAGTTGAGCAAGTATCACATGCCGAGTTTAGAGTCACTTTACAAGTGTTAGCTCAAGTTATGAATATTCAAGCTAATAGGGAGGTTGTAGCTCTTATGAAACCAATTGTGGGTATGGAAATGACAAGGGTAAGGACTTCACAAGGATAAATCCTCTAGAATTTCATGGGTCCAAAGTGGAGGAGGATCCACAAGAGTTCATTGAGGGAATCCACAAGATTGTGGACATTATAGGTGTGATGCTGATGGAGAAAACAGACTTGACCACTTACCAACTCAAGGGTGTTGCTCAAGATTTGTTTAAGAGTATTGGATATGGGTCCTTGGATTGGGACAAGTTCAAGGGGGCATTTATTGATCATTTCTTTCCCGTTGAGATGAGGGAGACTAAACTACAAGAGTTCATCAACCTAAGTTAAGGGAACATGAGTGTGAAGGAATATGCATTGAAGTTCACTCAATTATCAAAGTATGCACCTACCATGGTTACCGACTCAAGAGCAAAGATGAGTAAATTTGTGCCATGTGTGTCCGAGATGATGGTGAAAGATGTCGAACTGCCATGCTAATCAAGGAAATAGATATCTCAAGGCTAATGATCCATGCCCAACAAATAGAGGAGGAAAAGCTAAAGGGGAAGGCTATACAGTCAAAGAGGGCAATAACATGTGATGGTGACTTCTTTCACTCTAGGTTTCATGGACATGGACGTTCTCAGTTTCAGCAAAAGTTCGTCAATCATAATTCTTCAAATGCTCCAACTCAAATGCTCAACAATGATAGGGTGTAACCCTAAGCCTCAGGGAGGTGGTTCTGGTGGATTGTCTATTCTCGCGTGTTGAAAGTGTGGAAAGAGTCATTCAGAAAAATGTTTAGCTAGTAATGATGTTTTCTATGGTTGAGGGAAGAGTCCTCACAAAGTGAGGGATTGTCCTTCACAAGCAATCAAGAGTAAGGATGGCCTGCAGGTTCATCATAATGCTTCTGGTTCAGGTGGTGCTCCTCTTCATAATAGATTCTATGCTCTTCAAACTCAACATGATCTTGAGAGTTCTCCGGATGTGGTGATTGGTATGTTACAAGTCTTTCATCTCGATGTATATGCATTACTTTATTCATGTACTATATTGTCTTTTGTGACTCCTTATATGGATGTGAGATTTGTTGTTTTTCATAAAGTTCTTTTAGAACCTTTTACATTCTCTGCACATGTTGGTGACTCCATTGTTAGTAGACGAGTATATAGATATTGTCCCATTTTAGTTTCTGATAGAGTCACTCATGTTGATCTTGTAGAGCTAGACATGTTATATTTTTATGTTATTCTTGGGATGGATATTTTTTACTCTTGTTATGATTCCATAGATTGTCGTACTCGATTGGTCACATTCTAGGTTCGACTTAGCCTATCTTAGAATGGAAGGGTAGATATTCAGCGCCTAAGGTTCAGTTTATATCTTGCCTAAAATCTAGGTAAAAGATATCTAAAGGTTGTATCTATCAACTTGTTATAGATTCTGAAACCCCTACTCTTGAGTTAGTCCCGATTATAAGTAAGTTTTTAAAAGTGTTCCCCAATGATCTTCGTAGTATTCCTTCTGAAAGGGAAATAGACTTTGGTATTGACTTTCTTCCAGATATACAACCTATCTATATTCCTCCTTACCGTATGGATCCATCAAAATTGAAGGAGTTAAAGGATCAATTGAAAGATTTGTTGGATAAGGGTTTTATTAGACCGAATATCTCACCATGGGGTGCTCCGGTGTTGTTTGTTTGAAAGAAGGATAGTTCCCTTCGTATGTGTTTTGACTATCGGCAATTGAAAAACTCACGATAAAGAATAAGTTTCATATTCTAAGGATAAATGAAATTTTTTATCAACTCCAAGGTGAGAGTTTCTTCTTAAAGATTGATCTTCGATCGGGGTATCATTAGTTGAGAGTAATACTAGGCACGGGATCGGAATGGGACCATCGGATTGGACCGATATGGTTTGATCGGGTTGTTGACCGATACCGGGATGGAGGCTCAGTTCCATCCTGTCCCACTATATACCGGGATAGAACCGGGATGAATTGGAATGGAACAGAATGGGATAAACGGGACGACACATATAGTTATTTCAAAAAATAAAAATTTATTTTTGAGTTATTTTGAATTATGAAAATATGAATGTTTTTTTTATTTTTCTAAGTCTAATAGTTTATAGTATTTTAGTTTTGAAGTTTATAATGTTTATTTGTAATTTTACTTAAGTTTATTTTTAAAATATTTTTTCAAAATTTTTACTTATAAGTTTGTAAGTTAAGTTTAATAATTTATTTTTTTAGAGTTTTTGAGTTTCTGTTATAAGTTTTCAAGATTTGAATCTTTTGAAGTTTATAAGTTATATGGTATAAGTTATAACTTATAACTTGTAATTTAAATAACTTAAGTTTGTAATTTTAAAAAATTAAATAAACAAAAAAGAAATGCTAATAAAAGTATAAAACAATGACACAAATTAAAAAAAAAATCAATCCAACTTATTCAAATTAGTATTACAATTACAATTTATAACAATTAGTCGTGTGCCTAATTTATGCAACCACCTTCTAGGAAGGGTTTTGTTTCAACTAAGCCTCGAATGTAATACTAATAGTTGTATAGTCCTATAAAGCCTTTCTCTAACTCAGTTATAGATTGATTGTTATCAATTTCTAGTCTTGAAGTTTCATGTCATCGTCACTACTACATTAAATGGCTGAATCTATGAAAAGTTCATATTGACAATCTAACTTTGGAAGTCCTTGATTTCTTCGCTCAGCATTTATCCAATCTCTAAACAACACTGATATCTCCAAACTATCTTCTGCTAATGAATATTTGTGGTCTCCAATTTGAAATATTGTTGTGCTTAAAGTAGCTTCTGAAGCTACTGATGATCATTGAATTGCAAGCACATCCTTCACCATCCTACTAAGTTTTGGAAATAGAGTTCCACAATCCCTCCACCAGTTCAGTAGTTGTGACATACCTTCCTTGTTTGTAATATCACTACAACAAATTCGATTATCAGGGACAAATAATTTCATCATTTATAAATCATATTTCGTCACTAAAATTCTTGTGAGACGAAAAATAATTTGTCACTCAGTCGTCACTAATTGTGTGTCTCTAAAAGTATACAAAGACGATTTAGTGCTTCGTCGCTAAAAGTATTATATTAACTACAAAAAGAAAAATCATCCCCAAATGCTTAAACATTTGTGACAAATTCATTTGTCGTAAAAAGTATATTTTTTGTAGATAATAGTATGTTTTGTCACTAAAAAGGTTATTACTACCGACAAAATTATATCGGCGCTAATGACTATATTTTATATACCAAAAATTATTTTGTTATTATATGTATTAATTAGGGACAATTTTATTATTATAAAAAAAAATCAATTTTCTTATTGTCACTAAAAGCGAACAATTAGTGACGAATTTGATGTCGTAGCTAATAATTTTGTAGCTATATATCATATTTGTTGTAGTATATTATTTAAACCTTGTTCAAGATATTTAACAAATTCACATTTATTAGAAGAATAAAGACCAAGTTTATGTTTCATTCTACCATGGGTACCTACCCGAGGCAAAGAAGTTTGAGGATTTTCAACATTGTCTAAGGAACAATATTTATCATACATTTCTTTAGCAAGTAATCTGATACTATTTTGACATGTTACCAAATCAAGTTTTTCATCTAGTTGAATATCTAAATTTTGATAAATGCATTCAACTAAAGCTTTTGGACCATATTCTTTATATTCAGGGTTGAAAAGAATTGCAGTTAAATAAATTTCAGCAATAGGAAAAAAAATTCTTAAATTTTGTAATCATATCTTCAATAAAATTTGTAAATAATTCATTTGTTTTATATTCAGAAAAGAGAGATGAAATCTCACATACATGTATTAAAATTTCAAAAATAGTAGGATAATACATTCCAGAAAAAAATTTAGTAGCATCATAAAATGATTTTCAAAAATATTCCAGGTTCATTTACTTTCGTCCAAACACTAATCATTAAGTTTTAGATCATGATAAATATTATGATCATTAAATTGCATAGTAATAGATTTTCTATATGCATAAGCAACTTCAAACATATCATAAAAGGAATTCCATCTAGTTTTTACATGCTTTGGAACTTTTCTATACTGAAGCTTACAAGTATTACAAAGCTCTTTAAATTGATTAATTCCCCTACTACTATGCATATGAAAAATAAAAATAAAAAGCATTTTCAACTTTTACAACTATTTTCAAATAATTTCACATCATCACCAACAACCAAATTTAATATATCCGCAGCACATCTTACATGAAAAGCATATTTACTAATCGAACAAAGTCTAGGTTCTAGCATATTAATAACATTAAAATTAGCAAAATCATTATCTAAAGTAATAATAATGACTTTATCACAAAGACCAAAATATCTAAAATTTTCAACACAGTAGTAGCAATATAAATCCCAGTTTTTTATGTTCACAAATTTTATAACCGATAATTCTTTTTTGTAAATTCCAATTATAATCAATCCAATGCTCAGTAACAGTTAAATTAATAAAAACTATTAGGACTACGACCCATATCAGTGGTAATAGCAACTCTACAATTCATTATTTCAAAATAGAAACACAAATATTGATAATATTTTTCTTGAAATTCAAAAATGTCTCATTTTACCATGCTTCTTGATAAACCATCAAAACTAGGATTATATGCATCATGAATATATACATTAAAACTCGAATGTTCTCCAAAACTAAAATGTAAACCACAAACAACAATGAATTTAGCAAAATTTTCACGATCACGGTCCTTATTATAGGGTCGTTGTGTAAGAGGACCACTTGGGTTTGAAGGATTTAGTCACCTTGAACCATATTTGACCCTCTAACCGATGCTCCAACTCTAGAATCTTCACAAACACCAAGAGAAGATAAATATGCAAACCACTCTTTACTATGTTTTTGAACCAAATATTTTTTTAAACCACCGTTGAACCTCCAGTCCCACTAGATTTATATTTAAAATGTTGTTTACAAAGATTACAATACTAAAAGTTCTTTCATCATTCAAATAACAAAATTTCCACACATGTGATTTTAAAGTATATTGTACCTTGGTCTTACCCCTACTTGGAACAATAGGGGGACGACTAGTTCCAACTAGAGGATTGTCTTAAGGTGGAGCTTCGATACATTGATGACAGGACTAGTCGATGTATCATCTAAATCTAGTGCTTCATCAATTTCTACTTCTTTATTTTCTTGACAATTACCATAATATCTTTTATAAACCTCTACGGGAACTAAAAGAGTATCTGAATTAATTTCTATACGACCGGGTTGAGAAAAACTAGTTTCATTCACATGTGTAAATTCATTTATATTCATTCTAACAAGAGAAAATTTAGATTTAGAAGAACTAGAACATTTATCCTTTTTTATTAAACAAATTTTTTACTCCTTGTGTAATCGATTTTTTACGTCCGCTGTTTTTAGAAGAATCCACGATATAAAATATGAAATTTAACAAGAACAAATAAAATATAATAAATATAACAAGAATATCTTACATATAATAAATACAAAAATAAATATACGATTAGAGAGTGGAATGAAGGTACCAAACGTTTGTGTAAAGAATAAATGGTTATAACCGAAAATTGAAAAATTGATGTCAAAACTTGAAGTTTGAAGAAGATTGCTCCTCCAAAATACACCAAATGATAATTCAAATCTTCAAAATTACAAAATAATATGATTGGAAGTTGAAACTTGAAACTTTGAGAGAGATTAAGAGTTGAGAGAAAATTAATAATTGATATTGTAAATTTATGATTAAAAATGTAAAGAGAGGGAGTATTTATAGTTTTTAGAAATAAAAGGGGAGTAGGGGACTTGAGGGTCAAAATTTGATTTTGACCTTTAGAAAAAAAGTGTCGTTGAAGTCAGACATGAAAAAAATGTGTCGTTGGCACTTGGCAATTTTGCATATTTGAAAATTGCAATTTTGCTTGCATAAATGCACTGCCAATTTGAAAAGAGTGTGACACATGTTGTCAGTAGCTCTGCATGTCTGCCACTGCCACATGCTGGCCTTTTCAATTTTTTAAAAAAGATTTCACGGGACTAGACCAGACCGAATCGGACTGGAATCTGGATGAACCGAGATTATCGGTACCAAATTATGATACCGTACTGTTTCAAGTACCGGTTCAATGTATCACATTCCATCCCGACGGAGGGAAACGGACCGGAAAGTTAACCAAAATGAACCGAAACGGTACCGGTATAACCTGGTCTGGTCCCCAATCTTTCTTGAGAGTAAGGGAAAGTGATATCTCAAAGATGACTTTTCGAACTCGATATGGTCACTATGAGATTTTGGTGATGTTGTTTGATTCGACTAATTCCCCAACAACATTCATGGATCTTATGAACAGAGTGTTCAAACAATATCTTGACATGTTTGTGATTGTATTTATTGATGATATTTTAATTTATTCAAGGAGTGAGGATGAACATATTGACCATTTCAGGATAGTTTTGCAAATTCTAAAGGATCGTCAATTGTTTGCTAAGTTTAGCAAGTGTAGACTTTTATTGAAGTTCATTGCTTTCCTTGGCCATATTGTCTACAGAGAGGGTATTCAAGTTGATTCTAAAAATATTGAGGTAGTTAAGAGCTAGCCTAGACCTCTTTCCATTTCAGCTATTTGGAGTTTCTTGGGTTCGAACGATTATTATAGAAGGCTTGTGGAAGGATTTTCCTCTATTCCTTTGTCGCTGACTATGTTGACTCAAAAGAAGGTGAAATTCCAATGGTCAGAAGCTTTTGAGAAAAGTTTCCAAGAGTTGAAAGATAGACTCATTTTAGCCCCTATTTTAACCTTACCGAAATGATCTGATGGTTTTGTGGTTTATTGTGATGCTTTGTGGATTGATCTTGGTTGTGTTATTATGCAACATGGGAAAGTAAGTGCTTATGCTTCAACACAATTGAAGGTGCATGAAAATAATTATCTGACTCATAATTTGGAGTTAGCGACGGTGGTTTTTGCTTTGAAGATTTGGAGATAGTATCTTTATGGTGTTCATGTTGATGTGTTCACGAATCACAAGAATTTACAATACGTCTTTAAGCAAAAGGATTTGAATATTCACAAAAGGAGATGGTTGGAATTATTGAAAGATTACGATATAAGTGTCCTTTATCATCTAGGTTAGGTGAATGTGGTTACCGATTCTCTTAGTCAATTGTCGATGGGTAGTGTTTCTCACGTTTAATGGTAAGAAAGATTAAGTTTTTGGTGTTCATAGACTAGCCTGGTTGGGTGTTCGCTTAGTTGATTCTGAGGATGGTAGTGTCATTATTCAAAATGGTTTAGAATTGTCTCTTGTTTTGGTTGTGAATGCTAAGGAAGATCTTGATCCGATTATGATGGAGGTGAAGAAGTTAGTTTTAAAAAAATCCATTGAAGCTTTATCCCAAGGAGGAGATGGTGCGCTTCATAACCAAGGTTGGTTGTGTGTTCCGAATGTTGATTAGTTAAGAAATCAGATTTTGGTAGAAGCTCAGAGTTCTTGATATTTTATTCATCTGGGATCCACCAAGATGTACTATGACTTGTAGGAGGTCTATTGGTTGAATGGGATGAAGAAAGATATTGCAAAATTTGTGGCGAAGTATCCTAATTGTCAACATGTGAAGGTTAAACATCAGAAATCCAGAGGTTTGTCTCAAGACATTAGAATTCCTACTTGGAAATGAGAATATTTGAATATGGACTTACGATTTTACCTCATATTCATCATCAATTTGATTCAGTTTGGGTTATTGTGGACCGAATGACTAAGTCGGCTCATTTTCTCCCGGTGAAAATTTCATTTTCAATTGACGACTATGATAGGCTTTACATACGAGAAATGGTGACGTTGCACGGGGTTCTTTTATCCATCATTTTACATAGAGGTACTCAGTTCACTTCAGTTTTGGAGATCCTTTCAGAGAGGAATTGTTACTCAAGTTAAGCTTAGCACAACGTTTTACCCACAGAAAGATGGTCAAGCTGAGCGGACTATTCATATTTTGAAAGATATGGTGAGAGCTTGTGTGATTGACTTTAAAGGTAATTGGGATTTTCATATACATTTTATTGAGTTTGCTTATAATAATAGTTATCACACAAATATTCAAATAGCTCTTTTTGAGGCTCTCTATTAGAGAAGGTGTAAGTCTCATGTTGGTTGGTTTGAAGTTGGTGAGGTCACTTTGATAGGGTCTGAGTTGGTTCATGATGTTATGAAGGAGGTTTGACTTATGAGAAAAAGGCTGAGAACAGCTCAAAGTTGATAAAAGTTATATGCCAATGTTAGAAAGAGAGAGCTTGAATTTGATGTTGATGATTGGGTTTACTTAAAAATCTCACCTATGAAGAGTGTGATGAGATTTGAGAAGAAAGGGGATCTTAGTCCCTGTTATGTAGGCTCATATCATATTTTGAGGCATTTTGGTAAGGTAGCTTATGAATTGAATTTTCCATCCGATTTGGCATCGGTGCATCTGGTTTTTTGTGTTTCTTTGTTGAAAAAGTATGTTGGTGATCCTACCTCTATTGTACCATTGGTAGTGTTGGTATTAAGGAAATTCTTTTGTATGAAGAGGTTCTGGTCAAAATTTTGGATCGACAAGTCTGGAAGTTGAGAGATAAAGAAGTTGTTTCCATGAAGGTTCTTTAGAGGAATCAATTAATTGAGGGTGCTATTTGGGAGGCCAAAACATATATGATGTCCAAGTATCCTCATCTTTTTCCCTCCACTCCTATTCTAGCTTGAGGTATTAGTTCCTCATGTTCACTCTTTTGGAATCATGAATTTTAGTCATCCTCACATTTCCATATGCATGCATGTTCATGAAAACTTATTTTAAGTTTATGTTTTAGTTTGGGGTTGATTACTCTTTGTTGATGTGCATTTTTATGTGATTTGTGTTCCTATTGGATTGTTAGATCTCTCTCTACTCTATTCATTCTTTCTTGAGTCCCATTCGAGGATAAATGTTTTCGGGGGAGATATTGTAACACCTCAGAAATTGGTAAGTTGAGTTTGAAAAGAAAAGTTTAGAAAGGTTGTTGGTGCACTGGTCTACGAACGGGTCTACGGTCCGTAGAACCCAGTCGTACAAGGTGAGTTGAAAAATTGGAAGATGTCAAGTCCCAGATTAGGGTCTATGGACCACCAAGACAGTCCATAGAAGGTCAATGGGTCATAGGATGGTCCTTAGGAAGGTTCAAGACTTAGTGAAAATTGGGACGACCTTGGGTTCTACGGATGGGGTCTACGAGTCCTACAAAGGTCAATGGTCCACAAAAGGCTCTCGTGGATATATTTTAGAAATTGGGTCCCCAATAAATGGTTCTACGGGTGATCAGTATAGTCCATAGAAAGTTATACGCATAGTAGGTCGACCCGTAGAAGCTGCCCGACAAATGTTTGATCAAGGTCATTTGGGTCTTTTCCTACTCTTTTAACACCTAAACCACATCATGTTGATCATATATATAAGCCTTGTAACAACTTTTACTCTTCTAAAACTAATTGTTCCCTCATATTCACTCAAAATCCAAATTTCCTCCAAGTTCATTTTCCTCTCTCAAGCTCTCAAGGGAAAAGGCTAGGTTTCTTGAAGCTACAAGGTTTCTTCTTCACTCTTTAGGAATTTGATCTCCAAGGTATGTGGAAACTTCACCAATAGATTCCTTTCATCCATTTGGTCCCAAGAGAAACTCAATGTTTCCTTTTGATTTCAATCCAATTTTTCTAGGGTTTCATGAAATTCTTCATGGCTTCAATTGTTTATGATTTATTTTTTTATAATTAATCTATTTGTGCATTATTTGATTCAAGTACATGTTTTCCAATGAATTTCATATGAACTTATATCTTATGCTTATAATATGATTATGAACTATGATTATGAAATTATGCATGAATCATAAAATTGAGAAATTTATGAATAAAAGATGTTTTAGATAAAGTATCAATATGATTTGTGAAAGATTTTCTCACTATGAAATATGATCATGATTTTTGATGCTTAGATAAGTGTCTTATTAACATGTTATGAAATCATGAATTTGAAAAGAGCTATTTTATGATATGAAGTTATTATTAGATTTGTATGACTAGATTACTACTTTTCCAAGTTTTATGATATGATTATGATTATGTTTATTACCGTGGGATTTTACTTAGCACTGAGAGGACTTTGGAATGGAGGCCCTACTACTAGTAGAGATTTGGTCTTTCAAAGCACTTTTGTTGTCTCTAACTATATGCCCATGTAGGATTTATCTTAGAATGACTTAGCTAGCGGATCCACCTAAGCTAATATGTATGGTACTTTCCTTGGCAAGTAGAACAATCTCTTTTCAGTGTGGTAAAGACACAAGATTCCATGTTATATATCACATGGCTTATGTCGGTTAATGGTTAAATATCCTACAAAAAAACTATGATTTACTTCAAATGGTTGTATGACTTCCTCAATGTTGATGACTTAAGCTTTTCTCATGACTTTCCAATGTGCATTGACCTTGTCCCATCATTCATGATTTAGCTTATTGAGCTTTAATATGTTTTACGTGGCCATGCATTATATTTCTTTAAACTCATTATGATATGATGTTTATATTAATGTATTTCCTCATACTCGGTACATTCAAAGTACTGACGCATACATTGTGCCTATATTAATTCAGAATAGGATCTGACGCTCCTCCGACTAGTTATGGCTAGTTGGATTGCTCCACTTAGCACTTGGATTGGTGAGTCCTCATAGTTCGAGGGCAAGGTAATTGTCATTTTATTGTTTTTGATGTATTTTCAAGTTTTTAGACTGTGTACGTGGTTTAGGGGTTTGTCCTAACCACATCTATGGTAGTAAAAGATTTGTCATACATAGTTGATTTCCCCATTATGTTAGTCATGTACTCTCTTGATGAGTTTCCTATGAGTTGGAAAGAATTTTGAGACTTACATTATGTTCTTATGTTGTATTCTCTTTATTTGATATTTATAGTATCATGCTTATGTCAATGGCTTGTTTAGGGCCTCATGGGTTCCTATTCGCCATGTCATGTCTCGAGTATAGTTTGGTTCGTGACACAAATTCTATAGAAAATTAAGAAACTATGATAACTATTACAGTAATTGTGATAGATAGTTGTTGCAGCAACTATGGTAATTACTAGAGCAATTACGATAGTTGTTGAAACAGGTATCGCAATTGCTTGAATTGTTACAACAACTTCAACAATTGTTTGAGTTTTTGCAACAATAGTTGAATTATTATAGCAACTTTTGCATAGTTGTTGCAGTAACTTCGACAATTGTTTGATTTTTTTGTTAGAAAATAAGGTGAAAGATGAACTGGTGAAGGAGATAGTGGTTGTGACAGAGGAGAAGGCTGGTGGTGATGGTGGAAGAAGAGATAATGATTGTTATGGTGACGGTGAAGGAGGAGAAAGTGGATGAGGTGGTAGTAGAGGAGGAAAAAACGTGGTGATGGTGGTGGTAGTGATGGAGGAGGAGACGATGGTAGTGACAACGATAGCGGCGGTAAAAAAGGGTGGGAATAATGGTAGTGGCAAAGAGGGAGGGTGAGGGGGAGGGAGAGGGTATGAGAAAATAGTATCTTTGTGTAAATAATAAAACTTAAGGATTTAAAATTAGTATTATTAACACTAATCTTAAAATTTTCACCTCTACTCAATTAATTAACTTGTATCACTTTTTCTTAGTTTTGAAACTTTTTTTTTGTCACCTTTAATTACTTTTGTCGAGTTGCTCAAGAAACTTGGGTAATTTGCTGATCAGACAGATGAAGCGTTTGTGCATAGGAGTTACTGGCTTTGTTGACTTGTCATCAATTTGCATTAAAGTAGTAGTAGATTTGGATTGGTTTTCTCAAGGAGCATCATTCAATACAGATGAATAAATTGTAAGGTGTTTTCAGAGGATTTTGGTTCCATTTTTTCTTTTCTTTATCCATCATTATGTCCTCTAGTGTTCTGTCTCCCTTCATTTTTATATTGTAATTTTAATTCTACTTGAGCTTCATCTAATTTTCATCCCCAATTTAAAATTGTAAATCTTGAATTATAATTTTATGTAATACGGACTTTAATTTAAGGTTTCAATCATATTATTCTCATAAATACTTCTAGTAAATGAAAATATTTGTTTGTACTCATTTATAATTAATAAAACCATAGGAAAATTATCTACAACTATGTATTACACTATTTAAATATGTTTTGATGTGAATAATCATATTGATGGTCAATCAAAATTAATATGGTTGTCAACAATATATAAGATGTTCTTTTCAGTCACAGCTAAGATTTGACGAAATAATAAACAAGACAAAACTAATATATATATACTTGAAAGAAAGTTAAATGAGGTAAAAATGAATGAAACAATTCTTAGGTAAATGAGTGATATTTTATTGATAACTCAATTTTTTCATAAAAAGGGAGAGTTCAAAATATTGAAGCTAACAATTGTAAACACAAACACAACTTAATGGGCCTTGATTTCCACCAGTACAAACACTATGGGCTAGGTATCACTTTTGATGAGAAAACACCATAACAACGTTTTGACCTTACAAGTGAAGAATTTAAGATTTATATACATATATTGTCATGGTTTTCGAAATCCATGACAACAAAGAGTGAAACTTCATTACAGATTCTGGAATTTCATCCTGAATAATATGATGGAGTTTGATAAACTCATGAATTCCCAAAAGAAAGAGAGACTATTTTTAATGATTTTTTTAATTTGCGGCTATTTTTCAATTAACAAGTCTAAAAATTGCCATTTTAAAAATTTTATCAAAAGAATTAGCATTGTTTTCTTTTATCATAAACACAACAATAAACATAGAAAAAACAATTTGGATACTGATTAATTTTTTTTAAAAAAAAATGAAATGATGAGAAAGAAGCAAATGATAGAGCTCAAAAACTTGGCCATATTGCTTATAGAATTTGATAAACTCAAATGTTTAAAGGAATTTCTAGAGTTGTGTGTTTTGGTAGAGCAAGGTGAAAAGGGCTTTTATAGTGTGAATTTTTTAGATCTATAATATACAACTTAATGGACAATTCAAATAAAAGAAATCATTAATGATATACAATTACATTACTAAACTTTCAAGATTATGACGTTGCTCTCATAAATGCTCTATTAATGCATTAAAATGAGCATTTTTGTCCTTAATTTTTTTATGTTTAGCTAAAAATTGTTCAAATTATAGATTTTCAAATTATATTAGTGAAAAAATTTAAAACAAGAAATTAAAATATCATCAATTTGAGATGAAAATGTTATATATTAAATAATATATTTCTTAAAATATTACATTATATTTAAAAAAGAATTACAAATATTAGATATTTAATTAATAGCATTATATGTAAAATAATATGTTCATTACAAAATAATACAAATAATATTAAAATAATGAAAAAGTGAATAGAGAAGTGAATAGTAGTTCTCCAAATTTGAAGAACTAGTATTCATCCCTCTATAAATAGTATTGTAATCTTTTATGAAAAAAAGTATTTCTTTATATATAGTAAAAGTTTTTTAAAATATTTTAAGCAATGTAATCATATCATATATATATATATATATAAAAGAGAATCCTAGGCCCGCCTACGTGGCGCAACCATAAATCAGAATTCCCTTTTAATTTATTTATTTCCAATACTAGCATTTCCTTTTCATGAAAAGTTGTGACTTTTATGAAAAGTTGTAACTTTTATGAAAACTTGTAACTTTTAGGAAGAGTTGCGACTTTTATATCAAAAGTTGTAACTTTTATGAAAAGTTGTGATTTTTATGAAGATGCGATTTTTATGAAAATTTGTGACTTTTATGAAAGGTTGTGACCTTTCCGAAGGGTTGTAACTTTTCCAAAGAGTTGTGACATTTCCGATAAGCCATAATAAACATTTGTTCACACTACCCTTTGTTGTCTATAAATAGAGGGATTTTCTGCTACAATTATTTGTAGGTGTTTTTCCGTTGTAGGGTAGTCGAATTTAAATACATTAATTAAGCTTCTTATGAAGTTTGTTTGATTCCTCAAAGTTTTCTTCCTCCTATTTCATGGAGCTTAGTGATTCATGTAATTATGACAATTTCTTTTTGTTATTTTGGTGACTTTTTTTTAACTCTGTTAAAAATTCAGCAAAATGATTGAAAATTGATCTTCTCTTTTGTCCTTTCTACAGGTTTCTTCGTATAAACAAAGAATATTGATTTTGATTGCAATGCAACATTACTATTCTTGCACCTCTCATTCAACAACTCATAACGTTTTTGAAATGGTTAAATTCATTACATTGGTTCTTCAGTAAACAAAACTTTTATTTTTGTCACTATTATTTGTAGGTTTTTTTTGCTATAGGGAGTCGAATTCAAGTACATTAATTAAACTTCTTATGAAGTGTGTTTCATTCCTCAAAGTTTTCTTCCTCATATTTCATGAAGCTTAATTTTTTACTGTAAGTCATAGTGATTCATGTATCTATTGCAATTTCTATTTGCTATTTTGGTGACTTTTTCTGAACTCTGTTAAAAATTTCAGTGAGGATGATTGAAAATTTATCTTCTCTTTTGTCCCTTTCTGTAGTTTTTTTCATGTACTTTTTGGGAAAATTTCTTGTGGGTCGTTGTGTTATATTTTATAGCACACAACTAGGGGTGTCAAATGGGCGGGTTGGGTTGAAATATAAATCGGGTTGGGTGTTGACCAGCTCAAGTTTACTTTGGGCTTAATGGGTTGGGCTCAAATGGGCTAAAAAATGGGTTGGGTCTTGACCCGCTTAATCTCAATAATTTTAACATAGTGATATTTAACTTTTATAATCACAATTTAAATTTCAACTCAAGATTTTTTATTTTTTTTAAAGTAATAAATTGATAGATAAATCCTAAACGATATTAAATAGATAATAATTCATACCTTCAATATAGGAACATATTTTAATAAAGAGTTTTAAAACAAGTTGAAATTAGAGATTGAATTGGACTCAATTGAGGATTCTCTTAAAATGGGTTAGGCTTGAAAGGGTTGAGATTGAACCCAATTCAAATTATCTTGAGCCCAACCCTTAAAATTTTGGGCAGGTTGGGCGGGTTACCTATGTTTGGGTTCATTTTTGACACCCCTACACATAACAACAAATATGTGATAACTAATACAGAACCAATGATGAAGTTACAAAGCAGATTGCTCTCTTGCTTGCCATAGTTAATATATTATTTTGATTGCTTTTTCTTAGGTACAAACAATTTTTATGTCATTGCACTCTTCCTAGAATATTAGTATAGGCACAATTAGTCCACTTCTTTTGTCGCAGGTTAAGTAGTTTGTCATATTTCTTCGTCTCTTCTTTTTGGGCATAATAAGAGATCAAGTTTTCTTGAAACAAACAAATATCTAGACTACACTATAATAAAAATAATTATCGGCAATAAATATGAACATTAATGAAAAGTGCTAGAGGCTTTACCGACATTAATTAATTGTCATTAGATTCAATGTTGCTATAAACTTTAGGGACATTTATAGAGAGTAACAATTGCCTCTGAAAATACATATTTAGCGACAATTAAGCTCTTAATTGCCGTTAAACATCATTTTTATGGTAGTGGTGACTCTTTATTTTGATATTCTCTTTGGTTTTTTTATAAAGAAGTAAGAACTCTTTCTCTTGGATTATTTCAATTAAATTTGTGAACTGTAAACTTGGATACAACTCAATACGCTATCTTTTTGAAAATATGTTAAGCAATATGCCTTTTTCTTCTTGATTGCTAGGAAAGTAAGGTTGTCTTTATTATTAGGCAGAATGGTCTGGTGGACCCTTGTACTTGTATCTATTTGTATTGTGAACCCTTATACTTATCCTTTTGTCATCTGGACCCCTGAACCCATCCAAACTCAACATTTTAAACACTTTTTTTGATGTGGCATCCTATGTGGAAAGACTCCACATGGAGCGTGTGATACACACAAGGTAAGAGCGTGAGATGCCTTAAAAATAAAGTAACGGTCAGATTTTGACCTTTAAAGGCCATCTTTCTTCTTTATTTTCACTCAAACACCATTGTTGGACAAATTTGAGCTTTTTTCTCCTCTTTTTCTCGATTTTGTCTTTTCAAATTTTTTTCTCTTTTATTTTTGGTGCCTTTATTTTTTCCTTCGATCTACTCATCTTTTTTTTGTGTGTGATTCTATTGTATTTTTGTTTCATCTTTTTTTTTTTTGTGGTTCTATTGTATTTTTGTTGGTTTGATTTTGTTGGTCTTCACAATGACGGTTCGATGTTGCTACTGTGGAATATATGCTGAACTAAAGACATCAAGAACACCAACTAATCCTGGAAGAATGTTTTGGGGTTGCCAAAAATATTCATCCGGTAATGGGTGTGGATTCTTCCGATGGGCTGATGCAAATGATTCAACATGCCAAGAACAATACAACACTAAGAATCCATCAACGAGTTCAGGGCAAGGAAGACAAGGAAGACAAGGAAGACATAGAAGACATAGAAGACAAGGAAGGCAAGGAAGACAAGGATCAAACACTAGTATTGATATCACTGTTATTGTGATTGTTGTTATTTGGTTTGTAGCCGTTATTTTTAAGATATATTAATTTGTACTAGGTGTTATTTGATAATGAAATGGACTGCATTTGCTTTAGAAATCTAAATAGCAACTTCATTCAAACACAAATTCATACAGAAAAACAAAGTCTTCCTAATAGCAACATAACACAAATTCATGTAGGCGCCATTCATATACAAAAACAAAGTCTTCCTAATAGCATAACCAAAACAATTGGGATCAAGTCATTAATCAAAATAAAGTTAGTTGGGATCAAGTCATTAAGCTAAACCAAGTGAAATCTAATGTGTGCCTTGAGTGCTTGGTGTGCCTTGAGTGCTTCTGTAACTCTCCTCCCGTAGCTGCCTTTGAGTAATTGCAGCTCTTCCCTTCCACCTTAGTCCATTGGGTTTGTAACCAAGATCAATATTGGTAGGAGTTGAACTTGACAATGTAGCACTATGTAATACCCTATCAGTATTTCCAGACTGAGAGAACAACAAAAATCTTAACTTAAAGATGAGCTAATATCAATTAAAGCAATTTAATGTGTTTAAATGATAAAATACATACCCTCGCAGTTACACTGCCACCTGATCCAAATAAGAGACCATAACCAGTTGTCTTTGCTTTTTTTGGTCTTGGTTTCTTATATGCAAGAGTTGCACCACCTCTCAAAGCTGTGCTAGTCTTTCTTTTTTGGCCACCTGCACTAGAAGTTGATTGTTGAGCACTAATTAGACCTGCACTTGGAGTGCAACCTGCACTTGGACCTGCACTTGGACATGCACTTGGACCTGCACTTGGACCTGCACTTGGAGTGCAACCTGCACTTGGACCTGCATTTACACTTGACTGGCTTCCAGCAGTTGCAGCACTTGCAACACTTGTTCCAGCAGCAACATTTGAAGTTGCAGCACCTGTTCCAGCAGCAACATTTTTCTACAAACATATTTTAAAGTCAAAAGTATAACAAGAGTAAAATTCAGTAACAAAGAGACATTAAAGCACAACTTACCAGAGTTGGACATCCTTTCTTGTTATGTCCAAAAGTCTTACACACAGAACATTTCATTTTTCTTCCCTTCCTTGTAGCCTTTCCAAACTTCTTCTTAACTGGCTCATCACTATCTTTTCTTCTATTTTTTCCTGGTCTTCCTGGCATAGCTGTAATTTCAGGTGGTTCAATGGCTGGTCTATCACTTTTTGGCCACATCTTCATGTTTGTCATAGGTTGAATAAACCTATTATATGCTTTCAAGTATGTTTCCTTCTTATACCAGTGATCAACAAATGTATCAACAACCCAATCCTTATAATGAATTGCTGTAAGTGCATGACCACAAGGAATTCCCTTTAATTGCCATGACCTACAACTACACACCTTCTTTCTTAGGTCAACAACATGTTTATATGGTGGATCATGAATCTCAAAGCCAAGATCACCATTAAACTTTACCTCACAATTATCTGCAATTTCAGCATTTTTTCTAAGAATATCCATAGCCATTGGTGCTACATCAGTAATCCATTTTTCTGAAAATTCTCTCATGTGATTCATTCTTTCCATAACTTTGACTCTTATTTCCTCTAGCATAGTGATTATTGATTTGAACCTAGCACCTAAAATCCAACTGTTGAAAGTCTCACACATGTTGTTCTCAACCACATCACACTTGCTATGTTCTTTAAAATATGCCCTACACCATGCTTCTTTGTTATACTTTAACAAAGCTTCTACAATGCCTACTCCTAACTCACTCAAGTCATCAAGTTTGGACTGTAAAAGTACCTCAAATGATGCCCTGGCAACCTGCCAGAATTTTCTTCTCCTTTCTTCACCCCTCCAGTCTTTCTTCCAGTTTGCCCATATATGCCTAGCACACCATCTAATTTCAGCATTTGGCAATACATCAATAAGTGCAAGATGAAGACCCTGTCAAATAAAGAACATTTGACATACAACAATGTTAAATATTAATTACTCCAAAAATGAAGAAATAAATTTAACAAATAATATAGTAATACCTTTTGCATATCAGACATCACTGTTAGTCCTTCACCTTCTGTAAGCTCCAAATCATGTTTGATGCACTTGAGAAACCAAGACCATGTGTCCTTGGTTTCTTTATCAACTACTGCCCATGCTATAGGGTACATCTGATTATTTCCATCTTTGGAAATGCAAGATAACAATTCACCTTTACATACACTTTTAAGAAATGCACCATCTAAACCAATAATCCTTCTACACCCTTCTTTCCATCCAATTTTTAAGGAACCAAGACAAATATAGATGCTCATAAACACCTCTTTTCCTGGAATTGTGTTCTTGGATGTCCTAATAGATACAGTAGTTCCAGGATTTGTGGTCTTTAATTGCTCAGCATAATCATACAACCTAGCAAACTCCTCTCTGAAATCTCCCATATGTTCATTCATAACTCTCAGTTTTGCCTTTCTACAACTTGTCTTACTAACATACAAACCATATTGCTTTTGTATCAAAAACTGAATCTGATGTAGTTTGATGGTAGGCTCACTCATAATCCTCTCCTTGTAATGTTTACTAATCCAAATGGGGGTACACAGTTTGTTTCTTGTTCTTTTAAAACACTTATGGACAGGAAAATATGTTTTAACACTGAAATTTCCAGTGTTACCATCAATACTTCCAAGAATATGCCAAGGACAACCTTTTTTATTACACTTTGCCCTTATCCTTTCCTTCTCATTAGGTTTCAACTTAATATTAACACCCTTCTGAATAGAGTAAGTTTGCAGTGCCTCCCTGAACTCTATGTGATTCAAAAATACCATATACAGTTGAAATAAAACCTTTTTAGCAGTTGGATCAAAGTAGATCTTTGTACTTTCCTTCCTAGGTGCTAGATCTACCACTTCATCATTCTCAACAGGATCCCCTTCATCTTCACTAATGTCACTACCAGGATCTGAGCTATCAAAATAAGGGTCATCACCACCCAAATTGCCTTCAAATCTCCCCCTCTTCTCCTTATAAATGTCTTCAAAACCAGCATCTATACCTACAGGACCAGATGGTATCTCATCTAGATTTACTCTAGCAGTCTTTTCTTTAACTTGTTCTTGAATATTAGACTGCCTAGCTTGAAGCAACTCCTCATCCAAATCACTCAAATCATCAATATTTTCATCAATATCATAGAGTGAATCAGAATCAGAATGTTCTTCAACTCTAGGGGCAGGGGCTTGTTCTTCAACTAAAGGGGACTGCTCTTCAACTAAAAGGGGCTGATTTTGGTTTAAATCCCTATTTTCATTTTCATCAAATGGTTGAGATGAAGACACATCAGCCCTATCTATTTGTGGGGAGGATGACAGATCAGCCCTATTTTTGTGTGGGGAGGAGGACACATCAGCATTATCTTGTTGTGGAGATGAGGACACATCAGCATTAGTGCTAGGCAATACAAGTATCTCCTCTACAACTAAAGGTATACTAATGGGATGTACAACATATACATCAACAAAATCAGCACCCTTCAAACCATTCAGAAAGTTTAAAACATCAGAATCAGTATTTAACATGTAAAAAACACCCTTCTTGTTGACTCTACATCCAAATGTCTCAACATTTTCAACACCCAATTCCATTGCTATTTTATGAAATAACATAATATGCAACTCATCTACATCTATATTAATCTTTTCAACACTACTGATTCCATTGACATACCTTAAAGTAGGATTAGATACAAAACAGCCCCCATAGTGAAATTGAAGTGTCACTATAGTTAAAGCCATGACCTTACGATGCCTGTAAAGTCAAAAATAATAACTACAGTTAAACCATAAACTTACCATGACTGTAACACAAAAATCCCTAATTTTTTTAAGGAAATAATGAATTGTTGTAACAGTTAAAGCCATTAACTTACCATGACTGTAATTGATGTAATAATGCTCAACTAACACTATCAATACCCAAGACAATTGACCAGAAATAAAATATTAATTTTAGTTGAAATTGGGATTTTACGAATAAACCCTAGAATCTACTCGAATTCACGAAATATGCCATTGAAGTCACTCAAAGTCATACATCAACTAAGAAAGCATATTACACTAATATTACATCTAAACCAAAGTAAAATCCCCAAAAAATTTCAGAAAATCGAATGACAATCGACCCTAAAATCAAACAGATACGCGCGAGAAAATGAAAAAGATCAGAACTAACGCAAAAGGCAAGAACTTACAACGAAAATCGGAGTGGAACTGAGCTTCAACTGAGCGAAGGTTTGGAGGAAAATCACAGATGAACGTCGCGGAGAGGAGAAGAGAAGAGGAGAAGAGGAGAAGTGTAAAAGTCGCGAAGGTTTGAAAAATTTCGCCGGAGTTAGGACTATTCTTAGTTTAAGGTGAGTCATTTGCCACGTGGAATATAATATCATACGTGGATTATTTTTTTTTCTTTTTGGCCAACGTGTACGTGTTTGTGCAACACGCTCCATACCACATCAAAAAAAGTGTTTAAAATGTTGAGTTTGGATGGGTTCAGGGGTCCAGATGACAAAAGGATAAGTATAAGGGTTCACAATACAAATAGATACAAGTACAAGGGTCCACCAGACCATTCTGCCTTATTATTATTTGTGAGTTCAAGTGCTCATAAAATTATGTTGTGAGATTTTAATATGTTATGTGTCAAAATTTTGGTTTAGAATATCCAGTTGTGAACAGTTCCATTCAGACCAAATAAGTTGGGGTCGGTGATATGAAACCTAAGCAATAGTAATGACTACTCTAAGACAATGAGGAAAAACATTTATAATACTAACAATTTTAGGGTCATTTTTAACATATATATGATACGTCATACTATAATAAAAACAGATTGATGGAGGTTCATAAGAAAGGAGTTGAAGGTCTTCCATTTGAGTTTAGTTAATTATGTTTTTGTATGGACGCGATGTTCCACTTTACTTGGGAGTGTTGTTGTTCGAGGCTTTTTGGTCTCTTCCTAAACGTCTGATGTTGTTCTTTATAACTTTTTTGGAATTTAGCAAATTTCATTACTTCTGACCAACTATTTCTATGGAGATTTTCTTAAGACTTCTTTTTTATACTTAAAATCTCTCTCTGACTCATAATTTTTCTATAACAAAAAATTAAAAATATAGCATTTAAGATTTCGGAGGAACGCTTTGTCTTAACCTAAAATGTTCTTGACAATGTAGTGTATGTATCGAAAATATGAATATTATAGAAAGATCATATGTAAGCTTAATGAAATAGTTCAATCCCATGCAAAGCACAAGTAATTTACCTAGTATAAATATATATTAAAGATTAATAACAATATCATGAACTTAATAGATTTCGATGAAATTCTTGATTACCAAAGATAAATAAATAATAATGTTTTAATTGAAACAAGTAATAGAACGTTAAATAGTGGTAAGGAAATTATTTTTCACTCATAAGCAGAGAGATTATTTTTCTTCTTTCATTGTATTAATTACCAAAAAATAACAATCTTTAATATAGGTGAGTACAAACTCAATATTTTCAAGTATAGCAACAAAGGAATTCATGAGCCCACCTCTACTTGGGAGTGTGTGGATGGAAGTGGGAATAGAGTTGAATAACAAATACTTGAGGATAAGTAATTTATGAGAATAATATGATTGAAACCATAAATTAAAGTTCGTCTGACATAAAATTAATCAGCATTCAGCTATGACAAAATTAAAGAAACATCACCCTCGTTTTTAATAACCTAGTACATAGAGATTTGTTAATATGAATGAACGACCAAACCAGTTACTAATTACTATGTACATAAAGATACAGAAAGAATCACCCCAAGTTGCTATCTTCAGCAGCACATCAGGATTTACTTCTTCCTCTTTTCCCTAAAAATTGATATATTATGAGCACGTGTTCATATTGTGATCGTGGATGAATTAGGAACATCTTTGACCCATACAAATGTAAATTTCATAAATAAAATACAAATTATCCATAGATATGGAGTGTTGGCAGTAGATCAGACATGTTTGTTCTATTTCAGAGTGCCTTGTTCTCTTTAATTTGATGGTGCGATTTCAAAGAAAATAATTTTAAGACTCGCATCCTGCAAAAGAAGACAGCAAAAAAATGAGTATTAACGCATAAAGAGGCAACCAGTATGACTAAGGCTGAAAGCAGAATAGCTAGAAAAGTTGGCATGAGAAAATTATTCAATATATGTTGTGTCATAAGTTTAGGACTGTAGGAGAGTATTATACTATTATACTTTTGAGGGGGAAGTAGATTTGATAAAAGGGAGGAATCAATTTAGGAGAGGAATTTCAGAGATATCATAGTAACAAAGGTTTACTCAGTGTGCTGTGATGATTTTAGCAGTACAAGGGATCAGGGTTTATGCACTTCAAGCAAGTAATTGGAAAGCTAGAAGAGAAGCTATTCAAGAGTACAGCAGCAAATGGGGCAAGAAGAAAATCCGCAGAGAATCCCACATAGATTAGGTAACGCTATAAGAATAATTAAATAAACGACTCAACTACATAGAAAGATTTTCCATAGAAATTAATCATGCTTTTCTACTATCGTCAATGGGAGGCCAAGAATAAATTAAGAAAAGGAAATTCAGACTAGCAAAGAAATGATAGGTTGTTCTCACTTCTTTTCTGAATTTAATTTAATTAGAGAATAGGTAGAAGCAAGAGAAAATTTCTCAAGGTAAAGCCCAAATCAAGAATGCCCTTCACTAAGTCATTTTTATCAGACTTATGTTTCTCCAACCGTGGCAGGTCCAGTAGAGCTCCCAAACTAAGTTATCAAATTATCCAATGAGAAAGGTCATCAAAACTATGTCTCTAATGTCTCCTATGCTTGTTTGTATGTACAGTAGTTTCTCAAATCCTACAAGGAAGAAGGTCCCAGTATTCACTTTCAGATAAACTCTTCAGAGATGGAAAATGATCAAGTTAATTGTTGTTTACGTAGATTCTTTAACATGGGGACATTCTGATGCAAAACCATTTGACTATTTTGAGTATTATGGAAGAGAGGGAGCATTCTGCCCTTATTAAAGAAGAAAAAATGGCAGAAATGTGGATTGCAGGATTTTTGGTCGAACATTGTAACCATGTCTCAGCCTACTAGTTGCTATTCTCTTTTAAAAAAAAAACTGATAATGTTGTATTCCTCAGCATTAAGGTACGCTAGAGACCTCCAAAAAGGTAACAAACTAAAACAAGAGATTAATTACAATAATCATAAAAGATCTACCGACTGTTCAGCATTTTCTATACAATATTCGTTACACCAAAAGTAGAAAGTTGCAATGCAACTCCCTTTGATATTCTGAATGTTGTTGAATCTATCTTCAAAGCTTCTTCCATTCCTCTCCCTCCAGATAGTCTATACAGTGTGGGATTATTCTCCACCACTTCTTTTATGTCTTGCTTCCCCCGCTCCGAATCCAACAACTTAACAAGTCTATTGTGTGCTCTGGCATTGACTATTTGGTATCTGTTAAACTGAGGATCAGACCATTCCTCTCCCTCTAGATAGTCTATACAGTGTGGGATCATTCTTCACTTCTTCTGTGTCTTACTTCCCCCACTCCTAATCCAACAACTTAATAAGTCTGTTGTGTGCTCTGGCATTGACCATTTGGCATCTGTTAAACAGAGGAACAGAGTCCAAAGCTGAGATGTGACTTAACAATGGAGAAACAGAGTCCGTTGTCTCTATCCTCTCTTTTTCATTCACCTTCTCTGTTTCATAGCCAAAAAATTTCTTAACCTAAAAAATTCTATCATCCTTTATCCCAACAAAATGACATCATTTGCATCCGGTAGTCTTAAGGGAAAGGGTTTTATGAGACCACCAAAAAAGTGTTGGAGTAGATTTTGATGACAAACCATTATGCAATCGTGTTAAATTTCAGCTGCAACCAATTAAAGATGTATATGGGAAAAAAGGGTTGTTGATTGTTCGGATGGATGGCTCGACACTAAAAGACAACCTTTAACCAATATAATGGCATCATCTAGTGGGAGTCCCATGTTTTTAAATTCAACCAATTCTAGTGCGATCATTAAGGATGTGGAATATATTGCTAAATTATTTATTATTGAAGCAATAGAAAATATAGGTCCAAATAATGTTGTTCAGTTATTACGAATAACACAAGTAATATGAAACTTGTCGGTTCTATCGTGGAACAAAAATTTCCTTGTATATTTTGGACCCCTTGTGTTGTTCATTGTTTGAATTTGTCTTTGAAAATTATGTGCCAACCTTCGGATAAATCTCCTCACTTTACTAATTGCAAATGGATTTTAGAGTTACTTAATGAAGTGAGTAATTTGAACAACTTTGCTGTGAATCATGATTTGACACATGCACTTTTTCAAAAACATTTAGATTTATGTTTATTGGAAATTGGTGAAACAAGATTTGCCTAGCATATTATTATGACCATCGTGTTCACAAAGTGAAATCGTTCTTAGAGAAGATGGTCATGGATTATGAATGGAAGAATTATTAGGGGGTAAGGGAATTGAAGCCAAGACCCGTGAAATAAAATCATTTATAATGAATGATGAGAAGTGGAATAGTATAGACTACTTTTTGAAATTTACGAAACCTATTGTGGATATGCTTAGAAGTGTTGATATTGATGGTTCGAAATTACATCACATTGATGAGATGTGGGACTCAATGATTGAGAAGGTTATGAAAGTAATCTTTGAGCACGAGGAGGAAAATCTCATTTCCGGTCGATCAAACTTTTTTTATACTATATATGATATTCTTGTGGTTAGGTGGAACAAAAGCAATACCCCTTTACATTGTATGGCATTCTTTGATTCCCAAATACTATCACGAATCATGGCTTCAAGTAGAGAATGGGATTCGAGGCAAGCTCCTAATGAAGCTAGAGAAATTTCATCGAATAGAATCAAGTGCTTTCAAAGGTACTTAAAAGAATCTAATGAATTGAAATAAGCTTCGTTGGAGTATGGATCATTTTCTAGCGTGAGTGGATATTTTGGTGAGCCTCATGTGATTGAGGCTATGATGTATGAAGATCCTCCTCTTTCTTGGTGGGTAAATCATGGTGTCTCGGCTCCACTATTGCAACAATTAGCTGACAAGTTGTTTATTCAACCGACTTCTTCCTCTTGTTGTGAAAGAAATTGGAGTACGTATTCTTTGATTCACAACATCAAGAGAAATAGGTTAGCAACTTCAAGAGCCAAAAATTCAGTTTGTACTTTATAATCTACGGTTGCTATGTCATAAGAAAGAAAAATATATATATGGGCTGAGCAAGTATTGGGACATAGGTATGTTAGCATTTTTTATTATTATTGTCCTCAATTATTTATTTTGCATGATAATTCTTTTCTCTTTATAAAAAAACCTTCTAATATCTATTCTTTTTTAATTTGTTTTAGGTGAAAATCAGTTTGATATTGACGAGACAATTAATTTCTTAACTGAGCTATCAATAGATGAACCTCAATTGAAAGGTGTGGTATTTAAGGAAGAAGTTGAAGAAGATGCAGAAGAGTGGCCAACTTAAATAACTTGACAGTTGACAATACCTTGTTATGTTAGTTATGAGTTATGACTTAAGTTGAGACTTGAGATGCTCTCTTGTTTTTTTTGTTGAATAGTGAATTCTTACTTGGTGTACTGAAATAGATTGGCCATGTGATTCACAGTCACTAATTACAAATAGCTAAATTTAGGATGAATGTATTTGTTTATGTCTAAAAGCAAGTTTGGCATTGCTATTGGGAGGCAAAAAGCACTTATTTTGAGGGGAAAAAAACTTTTTTGGGAAAACTAAGGTGCTCGGATAATGAGTAAAACTGATTTTAATTGAAAGTAAAAGCAATTTTTCTGCTATTGGGGAGAAGCTAAAAATTTCTGCTTCTTAAAAAAAACAAAAGTAGAAAAATATTTTTTTCAAGATCAAACTATCCTTGTCATATATACATTTTACCAATATATCCCTTGTATTTATTTATTTTTGTGATGAATTTCGTATGTAATAATTTAATTTGTGAAATGATTTTTAATTTATTTTGCTTGATATTTTTAATTATATTTAAATTATTATGTTAATATTATATCAATATTTAATTTAATTTTTATTTATCTATGTATAATATTGAATGAAAATTTGAATATGTACATATTAATTTAATAAAAATAAAAAATTAATTAAAATTTTAATATAAATATTTAACATAATTCTCTCTATAAAATAATCTTAATACTAAAAGTGCATTGATACTTGTCCTTTTTTGTAATTTGATTCTCAAAAGAACTTTGTAAAAATGATTAGTCAAACACAATCTACTGAGCAAAAGCACTTAACAAATAATTAGTAAAACACAAATTGCTTTTTTTCAAAAGCACTTTTCTAAAAAGCTATTTTAAAAAAAGTGCTTCTAAAAATAAGCTATTTTTAGCAGTAATGCCAACATGCTCTTGAGTTTTTTTTTTGAAAAAAAAGAAGTTCTAATAATTCTAGTTTTCCACTTTCACTTTGTTTCAAGAGTTGTTGTCCTTGTTCTAAGGTTAGTTCTTTTTTTTCAATTTATTTTTGATTCTTTTTGTTACATTTATTCTGTTGTTATATGCTTTTAATGCTTCTTTGAAGCTCCTCCTCTCCATTAATGTAATGAGATAAAGCATTTCTCGTAGTATTGCACCTTGTACTCTTGCATATCTATTAATGAAGTTCTCAATTCTAGTAACACGACCACTCCAACCTTCATTAAATTTGTTTTCTGGCATGATGATGACAGCTCTTGTTTGGCCATTAACCATAATAACCGAAATGAATCTGCCATATTTGTAGGAACTTTAAAGAACAGTTAGAGATATCCCTACCCCTCCAAGATTTAAAGCTATAGCCTATAGGACTTACCCCTAGTCTGAAATAGATTTGATTTCCATCAATGAAAAAAGGCTGCAGAAAAAGAGAGTAAAGAGGAGCTCCAGTGATCGAATACAACCAGGGTAAGGGTTCCAAAGGTCCTGGAGGGACCTTAAGTGTTGTACCTTGGGAATAGTGCCTGGGAGCATTTTCCATCTCTAATACAATGACTTGAAGTTGGTATTCTAACACTTCTATTTTGCATTCGCTTTCATGGTAGCTATCTTTTGACTTGAGTCGCAGAATCTATTGTCGCATATTTCAAAAAAAAAATATTGTATTCCTCTGTTATTTAATCTAGAGAGATTTTTATATTGAGAAGAATTGTTTTAAGGAATGGGGTAGAATGAGGTGTTTTACAAATCAGGGGACTGAACAGAAGCATCAAGAATATTATAAATTGAATGCTTTCAAAAATAAAAATAATGTTATGGGAAAAACACTAAAATCGTAGAAAACTAAAAAAAAACCAAAATTACAACAATGTAGGGAAAGTAATCCGAGGTTTAGGTACAGAACACTATAGTTACTTGTACTTTGGTGTATCCCTGTTGAGAAGCACACTATAATTTCAATGTAAAGTGGAAAGTGAAATGTATATTTGGGTCACAATGGTAGAAAACACTAGTTAGAGCATTAAAACAAAAGGAATAAGTCCTAATATGCCTTTGAAGTTTGCACAATGGTTCAAATTAATCCTCCGCTAATAGTTAGGTCAAATCTATCCTTGTCGTTACAAAAGTAGGCTAGATTTGCTCTTATTAACTAAGGGCAGAAGCTTTTCAATAAGCACAACCTTTTTTTGCAAGGGAAAAGGAACAAAATTATGTTTGAACCATGCGAAATGGTTCATATTTGCCCCTAACCTACGCGAAATTTCAGATTTGATCACCATTTTTCCCATCCCTTATCTCTCTAAATGGATCATCACCATAATAATTGTTTCTCTCCACTCTCAAAAACACCACTTGAAGATCCCCATTCCACATCTCACTCCCACAACACTCACAAAAAGAACAGAGAAATTTTTTCCATTAAAACCACCCCATTCAGGTGAGATCCCTCTCACACCTTTAACTTTACCACTTTCCGAAACAACATTTTACCTCCTCCTCAGGACCACTGGCCTTCAACCACTATAAACCCATCTTGACTGCACCAATAATGCTATAAATGATTTAGGAGCTTATTTATATGGAGCTCTGGCATTGCTATTGGTGATTTGAGAAAGATTGGTATGGAATGTCTTCCAACAAAGATGATGATGAGAAGATTGCCGAAATTCAATAATGACACCCAATGGACATATATTATAGTTTAAAAGTTACAGCACCAATACTAACAAGCATATCCAAAACATCCAAAAGGCAAAATCCAGAAAACTTACGACATGTAATCGGCAATGAAAAATATTGGTACCCTTCCTAATTCAGCACCTCTCCATTTTCCTCTAGGTAAGGCAACAATCTTGTCAGCTTCCGAGCCTGTTGCGGTCAAAACAAACTACGGGAGATAACAATTAGCTTGAGATAAGAACCTACTGGGGACAAACATTTCCATCATAGCTGATACTAAACTAAATTGTATGTATCAAAGAAACATGAAACCATGAGCAGAGAATTTTCTCAAGCATGTACATATGCAAGATAATTTGTGGCGGGTTAGAATCATAACATGAATTCTATTCATATTTGCCCAGAAGTATTACATCCTTCTATTAGCTATTTCATATACAGACGGCAAGAGAATTCAAGCATACTGAAAGCCAGGAGACAAGCATAACCATCATAGCTGATACTAACTTAAATTGTATGTGTCAAAGAAACATGAAACCATGAGCAGAGAATTTTCTCAAGCATGTACATATGCAAGATAATTTGTGGCCAGTTAGAATCATAACNCCCCCCCCCCCCCCCCCCCTCCCAAGTGTTCAGACGTATTTTGGAGCAAGTCTCTCCTGTATCACAATTGGAAAGAGAGAGGAAGAATGAATTTTAGGAAAGGGGATGCAACAAAGCTTCAACCATTTATCTAAATCTTGCTTGTTGGGATACAACAGTCTAAATAATGAGCATGAATTTAATGCACTATGAAATGAGAAAAATACTAGAAGCAAATATTTACATCAACTTCACGTTGAGAAATGCTTTTAAGAAATTGAAAAGGTATGTTCCTAAGCAAAATTTATTGGGTGACTCGTAAGTTCCCTTCTTCCTATGCAGTACATCACATCCAGCTCAAAAGCCTCAAGCTCACAAATGATCTGTCACATCAAAGTTCATGAAGTGCAACCTTGTAAATGAGCTACCTCTTCAACCTATTCGAGAAATCTGTTAGAATAGGAATAGTGACAAGAATAATATATAAAATCCTACTTGTAAAGGGAATGTAATGTAGTGTCCTAGTTGGAAAAGGAGTCTAATGTAGTGTCTATAAATAGTCTCAATGTAATAGTAGATATAAAATTCAATAATATTTTTCTCTTATAATTCTCACATGGTAACAGAGACTCTATGATCTTGGTAGAGAATTTTTTTTTAGAAAAAATAAGTTTCCGCAGCCGATGGGAGGTTATAACTCCTATAGCTGCTCGTCTTGCCAATGATTATGTTAGCAAAAGTTGGAGCAATACAATATGCATGAAAAAAAATCATGTTTAGAAAGATTGATTAGAGAAGCATCCGGGACAAAGAAAGTAGTCACCGTGCTTCTTTCCAGTTACTTCTTAGATCTAATTTGTGCAGCACCGTGCATATCTCTGGTGACTACTTTCTCATATCCGATTTGCATAGCACTGCGCATCTTTCCGGTGACTACTTTCTCATATCTAATTTGTGTAGCACCATGCATCTTTCCACTGACTCCTTTCTCATATCTGATTTTATACCAATTTCCGACAATTTTTCAGTTTGTTATGTTTCAACTGAGGTTTCCCAGACGTCCAAAGAAGTCCTTACTAGTTCTCTTTCAAATATCTTACAAGGTAGCATGTTTCATTTGGCTTCTATCTAAGGAAGCTGTCCTTACACAAGATAATCTGATGAAAAAGGGGATAACTTCATACCCCAGATGTGTTTTTTGTGGAGAACAAGCAGAGACTGTTTGACATTTGTTCCTTCACTGCAAATTCACAGACCAGCTTTGGAGGCTATTCTTAAACCTTAAAGGTTTCTCTTGGTTTATGCCAGGAAAGGTTATAGAGGCCCTGCAAAGCTGGGAGGAAGCTGAGGTTCAAGCAAGAAGCAGAAGTAGGTGGAGAATTATACCAGCCAGCATATGGTGGACAATTTGGAAGGAGAGAAATGCTAGGTGTTTTGAGAGCATAGAGAATAGTATAGAGCAGATCAAATTGAATTGTATCTTGATTCTATGTTTTTGGTGAAATCAGATCTGGTCTAATGATCCTATATCTATTATTGATGTGTTAGATTCATTATAGACACAGGATCATAGGTTCTGGAATTACTTGTAAATATGGCCCTAGTACAGCTCATGTACTGATCTGTTCGTATCAATATACAAAAAGTTACCAGTTTCAAAAAAAAATCTCTCACTGGTCCTCATATTAATCATATCTATAACAAGCTTGATACATATGACATGTATGCAACACAGTAGCAGCTTGAGAGGGAGTGTTGGAATAGGAGTAGTAACAAGAATAGTATATAAAATCCTACTTGGAAAGGGATTGTAATGCAGTATCCTAGTTGGAAAAGGAGTCTAATGTAGTATCTATAAATAGGGTCTCAATATAATAGAGTAGATGCACAATTTAATAGTATTTTTCTCCTATATTTCTCACAAAATCCAAATTCAATTACCCTTTATGTTTGCATGGCTTGAAAAAACATGGATATCTAAGTATTTTAGAAGTCTTGATAATAGATCATTAATCTCCTGCCAATGCAGACACTATTTGAAGTGATTCTAGAAATCTATAACAGTCGTCATTCGATCACATAATAAGAATTCTTTTGGGTAACTGAGAAATCATCAAAGAGCAGTGGTGCACAGTTTGAAACCCGATGGTTAATGGGCCTGCCCCTCCACCCTTCTCCATTTAAGAAATTGTAGAGTCCAAAACCTAAAGGAAAAATTACACAAGTGAAGGTCTTTTATTTAATAATTACCACTTTTAAGTACACTTTTAATTTATTACCATTTTTGTCAACTTTTAGCAATACTGATTTAAAACAATTTTGTTCCTTTAAACTTAGCAAAAAGTGCTGCCATTCGCAACTTTTAGCAATACTGCCATTCAGCCAAATTGTTATATATGGTTAAAAGAATAATGTTGACATATGTCGTAATTATTTTTTAAAAAGTGTACACGCAAGTGATTTTCCCTTTTAAGAAATTATTCCAAAACTAAGACTTGTTATATGATCCATTTTTCTGCATGTTTCGCAATTGAAACTATCTCAAGACAGCTAACCAAAAGCTATGGCCCCTCAACAAGTACTATAAGAAGCAATTTTGGATGCACTTTTTTCCTGTGTGTTGGTAGTTTTCTAGCAGTTCTTCAAAATTTCCATTTCTAATTCCTTTCCCAGTCAAAGGTAAAGCACACAAGGATTTTGCGCTCATCACCTCCAATGATGACGACATGATGCAATAAGATTCATGCAAAAAAGTATAAAGTTGTGAGCAGACACAGAAACAGTAAAAATAACAGCTTACAATTTTAATCATCACCATGCAAACCTTGTTATAAGCAAAAGAACTAGACAAGAAATCACAGAAATTGGAACTTGTATTTACCAGTGGAAACAACATAGCCATAACCCCACAGCTCACTAGTGGAGAGAAAAGAAATATTGCCAGGACACATGGATTTCCTGGATAATTAAAAGACATATTAACTTTTGCAAGAAAGATGATCCATGTAACTTAAAAGAAAATTCTGAAAATGTTCAACACTACTTGGTGTTGAAACAGAAAAATGCCTCGGAAGATCTAAAAAATACAATAGAAAAACTCTAAACGACAATGTGACAGCAGGACCATTCAAATTGTCGATTTGACTCAGGAGAACTTCTGTTTTGAAATGTTTACTAATGATATAAACAGAAGCTGACAATTACCAGAATGTTATTCAAGGACACCAATGGGTCAATTTTGTATTAATGAGTTTACAAGCAATTTAATCTCAGATATCAATCTAGGGAAAATAATGTCAAAATTAGGAAATAAGAAAGAGCGCTCATGAGGTTTCTAAGACAACTACATCATATCTTTGAACATAAAATGCTAAAGCAAACCATACGCAAAGAATGGAAATCGATATGAAGGAATATAGTACCAAAACCAGCAAAAAATGCCCAGTTTGATTCAAAGAAGTCCAGCCTCTTGTCTAAGCTTAGTCCAGACAGATTCCACTTATACCTGGAAAGTTATGCCCTTTTTAATGAACATCCATATCAATACTTACTAGCAATATCGAGCTAAAAAGAAGCACTTACTCAAAACAATAGTATGCATACAACCATGACAGAAGCATAAAATTTAGAGCTTTCCCTATGTAGGGGATAAATCCAGTAACATAAACCTGCACAGTATTGAGAACCAATGGCATTTGAAGACAGAATTTGAGGAAACGGATAAGCAAGGACATATAAAGAAGTAGTTCACCTCCTTGGAAAAGAAAATAAAAAGATCACCTCCATGAAGAAGAAAGTCAGCAAGAGGACCGAATAAAGCTGTTCCGCTATACTGATCATAACCCTGCATAAAATAAAAAGCAAAATAGAACTCTCACAACTGGTGAATGAAGGCACATAGCTCTGCATAGAACATATTGTTTTAAGTAAGAAAATATTGCTTCAGTGTACACCATTAACCAGAGAAAAACAAAACAATACCCTTCGAGATCAGTTGGTTTTTCCCTATGAACTGTGTTTTGCGAAGTTTGGGGCTCCTTTTGATCAGATAACTTTGTATCACGATCCCCATAATTCTCCAAAGCAAAAAACCCATATTTAGCAATATCAATGTACCTGAGTTAAAACACCGGAGAAATAAATCGTTTCAAACATAAAAGATCTAGGCAGTGTCCTAAGTGAGTATGTATGCATTGTAAACATGGATGTTGATGTATGCTTACCATGGTCATGATCGCATATTTTTATTTTTTTTGATAAAGGTAATGTTGTATTCATCAGCATTAAGGATATTCTGGAGACCTCCAAAAATTGGTTTCCAACAAGAGAAAAAACAAAACAGGCTAATAGATTACAAAGTGCCTATAAAATCCAAAATTTGTGCAGTTTCTTCTATCCCTTCCTCTTTACACCAAAAATAAAAAGTAGTCAAGCAGTTCCATTTGACTTTCTCTATTGAATTAGCTTTGTTATCATAGCATCTGCTATTTCTTTCTTTCCAAATACACCACCAAATGCATGATGGTATTATACTCCACCACTTTTTCTTAGATTTTCTCCCCCCTCTGCTGATCCAGCAACTAAGTAGATCTGCTGTATGCTCAGGCATAATCCATTCTGTATGTGTTAGTCCCAAAAAAAGGTTCCACAATTGTGTTGTCACTTTGCAATGGAGGAACAAATGGTTGTTGGTTTCCTCAGTCCCATTACAAAGAGAGCACCAAGAAGCAATATAGAAACCCCTCCTTTTCAATTTCTCATGAGTGGAGCATGCTCTTCTGGCAACCAACCAGGAGAAACACTTTACCTTGGTTGGCACCTTGTTCCTCCAAATCTGCTTCCAAGGGCCAAGTTTACCACCTGGATACTCATTCACCTCCTTAATATATAGCTTGTTAACAGAAAGGCTTCCATCTCTAGAGTGTTTCCATATGATAGAATCTTTTTCTGCTGATAACCCATTAAAACCATTGAGAACATGTAATAGCTCAGCCACTCTCCCAATCTCCCAGTCATTTAAATGCCTTCTAAACTCAATATTCCATCCATGAATAGACCATACCTCAGCCACTGTTTCTTCCGGATTGGTACACAAGGAGAATAGGTCATGAAAATAAGCCCATCAGTGCCTCATTTCCATTCCAATTCTCTTTCCAGAATTGGATTTTCGTCCCATTTCCCACCTTGTAGGCTATGTTTCTACTTAGATCAGGCCACAAATTTCTTATTGTTCTCCAAGCTGACACCCCGTAAGTGCTATTCACAGAGTTGGAGACCCAATTCCCATTCAACCCGTACTTGTTGACTATCACCTCCCTCCACAGTGCTTCTTCCTTAGTGTTGAACCTCTATAGCCATTTTGACAAGAGACATCTATTCTGCAACCCCAAGTTTCTGATTCCAAGTCCACCAGATTGTTTATGTAACTGTGCAGTCTGCCATTTGACTAAATGCAAACCCTTCCCTTCTTTATTCCCTTTCCACAAGAAATCTCTTCTCAGTTTGTCAAGTCTTTCTTCCACTTTGGCAGGCATAGGGAATAAAGACATAACATAAATTGGAAGAGAGTCCAACACAGAGTTTATTAAAGTGACTCTCCCTCCCAAAGAGATATACTGCGCTTTCCAATTGGCCAATTTCTTCTCTGTCTTTTCAATTATGCCGTCCCAAATTTCTAGCTCCTTATGATTGTGTCCCAATGGCATGCCCAAGTAAGTAGTGGGAAGATGCTCTACTTTACACCCCAATATCCTTGCTAGGCTCTGAAGTTGAGGGACTTCTTTAATTGGAAAGATGCTGCTTTTCCTCCAATTTACTGATAAACCCGAGACTGCTTCAAAAACCACCAAAGTCATTCTTATAAAGGCAACCTGTTCTGCCTTGGCTTCACAGAAAATAATGGTGTCATCTGCATAAAGCAGATGACAAATCTGCATTTCCCTTCCTGAAGAGTTGCGGACCTTGAAGCCTTTTAACCAATTGTTTTGGATAGCTACTCTCATCATACTATTATAGCCCTCCATGGCTAGGATGAAAAGGAAAGGAGAGAGAGGGTCTCCCTGCCTTAGACCCCTTTCTGATGGGAAAAAACCAACAGGTTCTCCATTCACTAAAATGGAGAACCTGACAGTTTTTATGCAATAATCAATCCACTTCAGCCATTTATCCCCAAAACCCATTTGCTTTAGAATCATGATTAGGAAGCCCCAATTGACATGATCATAAGCCTTCTCTATGTCCAGCTTGCACATAATTCCTGGATCATCTCCTTTGACTCTGGTGTCCACACACTCACTTGCTATAAGTGTTGCATCAATGATCTGCCTACCTTTTATGAAGGCCATCTGGTGTTTATTCACAAGCTTACTGATCACTTTCTTTAACCTTTCTGCTAGTATCTTGGCAATGATCTTGTATATTCCACCTATCAAGCTTATAGGTCTGAAATCTCTCAGTTCCACAGCTCCCACTTTCTTGGGGATCAATGCCACATAGGTTGCATTTAGGCTCTTCTCAAACACTTGGTGATCATGAAATTGCCTCAAGGTGCTCAGTATGTCTTCCTTAAGCATTTCCCAGAAGCTTTGATAAAAACTCATCGGGAAACCATCCGGGCCTGGGGCCTTGTCACTGGAACACAACTTGAGTGTCTCAAGGACTTCATCTTCCTCAAATTGTCTTTGTAGCCACTCTTTTTCCTCCACACTGATGCTTTCACTCCCTTGGAGATTAAAATGTGGCCTCCATTGTTCTGATTCCTTGTAGAGTTTCTGGTAAAAGCTTACAACTTCGTTCTTGATCACCTCTGGTTCGGAAATAATCACACCTTCCACTTCTAACTTCTCGATTGTATTGAATCTTCTGTGTGATGTAGCCATTTTCTGAAAGTATTTGGTATTTTTATCCTCTTGCTTGAGCCATTGTACCCTGGACCTTTGTCTCCACGCTATTTCCTCATTCTTGGAAATTTCTGCAAACTCATTGAATAACTTAGCTTTGTGTAGACTCTCCTCCACATTGAGTGTTCTCTGCTCCTGGATAGTTTCAAGACTAGCAATCTGGTTCAGCACATCCTCCTTTCTATGTTTCCAGTTGCCTCTATTCTCCAGCTCCCATTCCTTCAATCTCCCTTTGAGTAGCTTTAGTTTTGTTGCCAACCTAAAAGAAGCTGTTCCATTTACAGTGAAGGAGACCCACCATTCTTTTACTTTTTCTCTGAACCCTTCCACCCTCATCCACCATTGCTCAAACTTAAAATAAGTCTTCTTGAGATTTAGCTTTCCACAGTTTAGAGCTATTGGACTATGATCAGAGCCTACTCTCGGGAGCACACTTTGTCTAATTTGCGGGAACAATTCTTCCCAATGATTAGAGTAGAGGAATCTGTCAATTCTGGAGGCAGTTGTGTGGTTCTCACCCCTTCTCCAAGTATAAGATCCTCCAAATAAAGGAGGGTCAAATAACTCTATCTCGTTGATCCAGTCAGTGAACTCTGTCATTTCTCCAGACAGATAATGGCTACCAGTTCTTTCGTTTGGGTATCTTGTAACATTGAAGTCGCCACACACCACCCATGGTCCTTCGAAGGAGTTTCTAATTGTTGTCAGCTCCCTCCACAGTTCCTTTCTTATTATTGGGTTGCAGTCAGCATAAACTGCACTTAAAAACCAAGTGAGATTTTGTACTATGCCTTCTAGTTTACATGTAAGCATCTGACCAGCAGTCCCTATTAGCTCCCCCTTCCAATACCTTTTGTCCCACATTACTACAATCCCTCCACTTCTACCCACTGCATCTAAGTGGAACTCACCCATCCACCTATTTGCCCACACCTCTTTGAATAAAGCATTGTCAACTCCCCTCAACTTTGTCTCTACAAAGACATAGACGTCAGCCCCCCACTGTTTAGTTAAACTCCTAATGAGACTCCTTTTGCTCCCCCCATTCAGCCCCCTTACATTCCAAGAAATAATGTTTATCTTCATTTGAGTCTAAGAGGTGTTGTTCTCCTTCTACCTCTAGGTTCCCCGTCTTTAAAGTTCATATGAAATTCTAAGTTTCTTAGCTTCTTTGGGACGCTATTCTGGTTGTATTCCTTCTTGGTGGCCTCTTCTTTTTTATCCAAGTAGCCTCTCTTTTGGTCTATCTTCATGAGTAATTCAAAGGCTATTTTATCACATCCCTCGAAAGCTGCTCCAAACCTCCTGCTGAATTCAAGAACGTTAGACTGCACCCATATAGTGGCTCTATCTTCAATCTCCTTTTCTGAGAGAGGTTCTTCCATCTGTAATGGCATCGGCTCTTCAAAAATTATCATTTGTCCCTTGGACTTCTCCCCCTGATCACCTTCATCCTTTTTATTCGAACCATAATCCTTCTTCTTAGAAGAAATTGAGCTGACTTCGTCTCTTACCTCAGTGTGATGAAAGTCAGAATTTATCAATTCTTTGCCGCCGTTTTTTCTCACCGTTGGCAAATTTGACTCCATTCTCATCATATTCTCCAGCTCTGTTTCTGTCTATGAGTTTGGAGAAGTTAGAACGAAGATCTGGGCTTCTTGAGAAGATATAAGAAGGGGGTCTGGGCTTATTCCTTTAATGAAGTCACACTTTGGGCTTTTAGAAGCTTGGACCTTAGGAGGCCCAAAACATTTCCCACAAACCCAAAAACCTTTTAAACTCTCAACATCTCCTGGGTCCACCTCCTCATATGAAACCACGTATACATATACATGTTCAATCATGAATCTTGGTTTGTGCGTTTTTTGCTAACAAAAGGATATTCTACATATTGATGTCTTACCCTTCAAGAGTCCTTTTATTTTGGGTTAGATACTTGTATTTTCATGTAGCTATCAACAGCGAGATTTACAGAAATCCTATTTGTGTCCCAACACAAATTATTTACTATTGAAATAAATTAGATTTAAATAGAATGTGATGGACACAGAGGATTCATATATCTAACTCCACTATTGAATTGAGGATAGATTGATTGATTGACACTACAATAACCCCTCCAAGACACCAAGACAATCTTAAGTGCAACTTTAGAAACCTTGATGTGCAGGGGCGTCTATAGTTTTACCATGTATTTGTATTAAAAATCACTTAATATATATGAATAATTTATCAAGAACCTAGTGAACCTTCTTTTCTAGAATCAAGAACCCATAAACTTAATATCCTGGCCATGCCTCTATTGAAGGCTAACTACGCCTAAGATAAATCTCAATGTAATATAAGTTCTATACATATTATGTTAGTATTGATCCAAAATGAGAAGGCTATATATATATATATATATATATGAAAAGGTAAAGGAAGCTATTACCAGATATTGCTGAGAATAAGGCTGAATATGTACAATGGGTAAAACCAGAAAACCTGCAAGGAACAATGAAACAGAGATATTACGCAAACATCAGCAAATAATACAGATGAAACACTGAACACTTTTTGTATAAATTAGCTAGCCATATTAGGCAAACACCAGCGAGTAATGAGTCCTTCGTCTTCTTCATCAAATTGTCATGATTATTAGCATTAATTTTTATTTTACACCCCCACCCCACCCTTAGCATGTAAAGATGAACACTTGAAAATGGAAAAGTAATACACCAGAGTTAACTCATGGATATTGACTTCTAATTTACACCTTTATTCCCCACTATCATATTAATTTATTTTTTTCAATCTATTTATAATCATTATACTTTAAGATATTTAGGCTATTCGGACACACACGTATGTACTATTGCCCATAGATCGAACCTGAAGCGTAAAATATTTAATGAATAACTACAAAAAGTGTGCAAATAAGGAAGATATGGGAACTCAACCCCATGTTAGAAAACTGCAAAATTTCTATCAAATTAGTAAAGAAAAAAAAATAGAATAACACGACTCACCCTAATTACTTATCTTTTTAAGAGAAAAGAGAATCCCTTTTTCTGTTATAACTCGACATATGTCAATTTCTCAAAGCAGAGTGAATTTCAAATATGGATAATTTTTGTTCAAATAATTTATACCTAAACCCAAATAAAGAACAAACAAATAAGTTTCACAAGTGGCATTTCACATTGATTATGTCTTCCCCACCCTCAAACACACCTCATCTTCACCCCTACCTCCCATTTACTTACCAAACACAAAAAATATTTTACAAGAACACACTTTTCATGACAAAACATATATATATATTCCATCATACCGAACACACCCTTAATTAATCATAAGTCAAACACCCCATATTTTAAAATATTCAAGTGCCATATATGTACATGGGTAACTGTTTATTTTATCGTTGCTAAGTATAATGTTGATAATAATAGCATGTTATTCTTCTCATTAAAGAACATCAAGTACATATAAAAGATCTATCAATGGGTTATCAACCTTTAATAAAATTCTATGTAATATACTAATAATAAGAAGTATTTTCATGTATATCAAATTACCAAAACTACTTTTTAATCAATTTTTCCATTCAAGAAAAGTACACGTATATATCATTTTCGTGATCTCAAGATAATTGGCAAGTATTAATGTAAGTCTATTTCATGTTTTTATAACCTTGAAAATAATTTACATCCGGCATGCTACCACCAAATTGTATATCAACTAAACGTTTTTATTTGGTCAAACGAATAAAAAAAATATATTCAAGCATATGTTAATCCTAATCATGGATATAATTTAATATATACAATATGAGATCATCAAATAATAAGTATATACCATAATAAATGTAGTTTTCTCATTTTATAAATCACATAGCGCTCTAAAGTTGCCAATTTCAAAAAAAAAATCACATAGGGCAGAAAAATTAAAGAATGAGTAGCAAAAGTAAACTCCAATTAATTGTCACTTTCTCATTGATATGGCTTTGGTATTGTCTTCTGCCGACCCGCAGTCAATATTATTATCATGATAAATGATCGTCCACCAGTATCAAGCAAGATCACCATGAGAACTTAAAAATTCTTATTTTTAACATGAATGTGATGGTTAATGAATTGAAGTGTTCATGCCTCTTCATTTTCTTCTTTGTTTGCACAGGTCGTGGATTTAATATAATTTGCTTTGTAAATCCCGTTGCTTTCATCATATTGATATCTAGAGGGTTTAAATTAATTATACTAAATAGATCCTCTATTCTGGAAGAAATTTGAGTCCTATTTGTCTTTGTATTCTTTTTGCCAAGAAAGGGCACTTTTTCATGTCCTTGAATTATCCGTATGTTGTGGTTGTGAGGAAATGTTCCAAACCTTTGGAGAGCCTGACAGGTATGGTTAAGCATGAAGAGTTGTGACTTGTGATGGTAATTTTCTTGGGGCTTTTAATTAGGCTATTTGGGATGATTAAGGTATTTAATTATTTTTTGAGACAAGGGTAACTTTGTATTCACACCAAAAAATTCATCATCCCAAAAATATGATGAATTGGAAACTTACATCCCACCCATGGGTATACTTTACAAGTTTCCTTTAAAATCAACTAAATCTACTATATCCCCTACAAGATTCTGTTTACACCAAAAAAACAAAAGGCTTATACAATTCATTCTAATCCTCTGTAAGTTAGTCTTTTGTCCCTCAAAACTTCTTAAATTTCTTTCTTTCCAGAGGGTCCACCATATGCAAGCAGGGATAGTTCTCCACCAGTGTTCATTTCTTCCTCTGTTCCCAATACCTTTCCAGCTATTTAGTAGTTCCTTTATTGTGCTAGGCATCACCCATTTAACTCCCAACAGAGCCAAAAACATGTTCCATAGGCTCACCGCTGCCTTACAATGAAGGAACAAATGGTCATTGACTTCTGTTTCCTGTTCACACATGACACATCTTGAACAAAATTGCCATCCCCTTTTCTGTAAAGTTTCATGTGTTAGACAAGCCTTTCTACAAACCAACCAACAAAAACAAGCTACTTTTGGGGGGCATTTGGTCTTCCAGATTAACTTCCAAGGCCAAATGTCTACCATTGACTGCCTTGTGTTAAGATTCCAGTAACATGATTTCACTGTGAACACACCCTTGTTATGTAATTTCCATCTAGGTTTGTCAGGCCTCATAGATAAAGCAGGGTGTGAGTTTAGTACTCCCAATAGGTTAGCAACTTCCCCAATTTCCTAGTCATTTAGTGCTCTTCTAAAAACAAGGTCCCATCCTTGCTGACTCCAAGCTTGGGATACAGAGACATTCCTTTGCATACTCAAAGTGTAAAGATGTGAAAAGGAGTTTCTAAGACTGTCTTCTCCAATCCACACCTCATTCCAGAAATCAGTTTTCAAACCATTTCCAACAGTGATTGACATGTTGTTGAAATGAAGGCCATAATCTTCTTATGGTTTTCCAGACACTACATCCAAAGGTTCCCGCAACCTCCTCAGTTGTCCAGTGATTGAGTAAACCATACTTTCCGGTTATGAATCTTCTCCAAATGGCCCTCTCTTCTGAGGAGAACCTCCAAAGCCATTTCTGCAAGAGAGAGGTGTTTTGTTTGCTGAGGTTCTTCAGGTTGAGCCCCCCTTGTTGAGTGTTGAGAGTCAGTTCATCCCATTTCACAAGGTTATAACCTCTCTTCTCCTTGTTTCCTTGCCATAGAAAGGCTCTCCTAACTCTATTGAGTTTTTTTTCAATGCTCTTTGGTATGAGAAAAAGGCTCATCATGTATGTAGGCATGCCATCAAGAACTGACTTAGTGAGAGTCAATCTGCCCCCTAAAGAGAGATATTGACTTTTTTTTTTTTTAAATCAGTAACTTTGTATCATTTCAAGGATCAAAACAGTACTTGGGTAGTACTGAAACCATATTTACAATAGAGCTCTAGTGTCTTTCCTTTCTAGCTATAGAGAATCTAGAACATCTATGATAGACACAGTATCATTAGAATAAATTTGATTACACCAAAAACATAGCAGTAAAATGAAGTTCAACTTGATCTTCTGCACATCATTCTCTAAGCTCTCAAAACATCTGGAATTCCTCTCCTTCCAGATTGTCCACCAGATACAAGCTGGGACAATTCTCCATCTACTCCTATCCTTTGCATGTGAACATATTCCCTCCCAGCTGCTAAGAGCCTCTATTATCTTGCCTGGCATTGTCCATGCTATACCCTTAAGGTTTATGATGATTCTCCACAAATGAGCTATGAATGGACAATGCATAAATAGATGGTTGACTGTCTCAGTTGTTTCTTTACACAGGAAGCATCTTGAGCACAGTGTCATACCTCTGCTCATCAAGTTGTCCACTGTTAAAGTGGCCTCCTTTGCTAGTAACCATACAAAAATTGATACCTTGTGGGGAACTTTTATCCTCCAAATCTGCTTCCATGGCCAGTTTGCTATCTGTTGGTTGGATTGGTTCATAATTTTATATGCAGCATTGACCTTAAAAATGCCTTTGGAGTTGCCCTGCCACCATAAATGATCTTCACCAGCTTGAACCCCAGGAAATTGATCAAGTTTGCTGAGGAAATCAGCCACTCTTTGAACCTCCCAATCATTGCAATGTCTTCTAAAATTCAAGCTCCACCCGTCAGATGTCCACATTTCAGCTATAGTATACTGTTGGTGAAGTACTAGGTTGAAGATATCTGGAAAGACCAGTTCCATGATACCAACCTCATGCCAATTATCCTTCCAAAATCTGGTTTTGTTTCCGTTTGCCACTTTGATTCTTGATTGAGTTTTCAACTCACTCCAGAGGGATCTGATAGACCTCCATAGGCTGACCCCATATGGAGTATTGACTTCCTTGGTCATCCAGCTATCCTCTTGTTCATATTTGGCTTTAATCACTCTTCCCCATAATAAGTGGTTTTCTTTGGTGAACTTCCACAACCACTTCATCATTAGAGCTGTACTTTGGATTTTCAGGTTCTTGATACCCAAACCACCCCATTTTTTGTCACAAATGACTGAGCTCCACTTGACCAAATGGTAGCCTTTCTTCTCCTTGTCACCATGCCACAAGAAGTTCCTCCTAATTCTATCCAATCTCTTGATGACCCCTGCTGGAATGGGAAACAAGGACATCATGTATGTTGGAAGAGCATCAAGGACTGTGTTGATTTGGTCAGTCTACCTCCTCTTGACAAGTATTGGGTCTTCCATCTTGCTAATTTCTTTTCACATTTCTCAATAACAGTATCCCAAATCTCAATGGACTTTGAATTGGCCCCCAAAGGCATTCCCAGATAAAGGGTTGGCAAAGACCCTACCTCTCCTCCTAGAATAGATGCCAGCAGATTCATGTGGGGCACATCATTAATGGGGTAAAGAAAGCTCTTACCCCAATTTATGTGAAGGCCTGAGATGCCTTCGAAGAGCACTAGGATTATTCTGAGATGTCTCAATTGGTTTCTATCAGCATCACAAAATATGAGGGTATCATCAGCGTATTGCAAATGAGTCACCTCTAGGCTATCACTCCCAGCCCTAGCTACCTCAAAACCCTTTATCCATCCATACAAATTAGCTGTTTTGAACATACTATTCAGTCCTTCCATGGCAATGATAAACAAGAAGGGAGACAGAGGATCTCCTTGCCTGAGACCCCTTTGAGCCTTAAAGAAGCCAGCAGGTGATCCGTTAATCAACACAGAATAACTAACAGTGGATATACAAAATTTAATCCAATGTATCCATTTCTTCCCAAAGCCCAACTTCTTCAGCATGCGTAGCAAGTACTCCCAGTTTACATGATCATATGCTTTTTCAATATCTAGTTTGCATAGGATACCAGGCTTCTTTTGCTGCACTCTTGAGTCTATTGCTTCATTTGCCACTAAAACTGCATCCATGATTTGTCTGCCTTTGATGAAAGCCATTTGCTGAACATCCACCAGATTGGAGATCACTCCTTTCAGCCTCTCTGTCAATACTTTGGAGAATAATTTGTAGATGCTTCCTATCAAGCTAATAGGCCTATAATCTCTTAATTCTTTAGCACCTTTCTTCTTAGGGATAAGAGTTATGAATGTTGCATTGAAGCTTCTTTCAAAAACTTCTTGCTCATGGAAGTTATGAAAGGCATTCATAATGTCCTGTTTCACAATCTCCCAGCACTTAATGAAGAAACCCATGGAGAAACCATCTGGACCAGGAGCTTTATCTCCTGCGCACAGTTTCAGACACCTTAAGACTTCCTCCTCAGTGAAGTTTTCCTGCAATCTCACCTTGTTTTCCACTGAAAGAGTTGCACAATTATTGAGCATGTTGATGGGTCTCCAGTGAGTGGTCTCTGTATACAACTTTTGATAGAAGTCGATAATGGCACTTTCTATTCTTGTAGACTCCTCGGTTAATTCACCTTGCACCATTAGCTGGTCTATGTAGTTGAACCTTTTATGAGCGTTTGCCACTTTATGAAAGAACTTGGTGTTCCTATCGCCTTCCTTTAACCATAAGGCCCTTGACTTCTACCTCCACGCAACTTCTTCATTTTTAATCAGACCCTCCAATTCTAAGGTTAAATCTGCTTTCTTGGCTGATTCTTGTTCTGTCAAAGGTTTATATTCCAGTATCATATCCATTTCAGCCAATTGTTCTAAAGTTTGTTTTCTTTGGATCACTAGGTTGCCAGCCTCACTCCTGCTCCAGTCCTTCAGTTTATGTTTGAGTGCCTTCAATTTACATGATAGCACAAAGTCAGGCCTGCCTTTAAAACTGAAGGAATTCCACCACTCTTTGATCCTGTCATTGAAGCCTGCAGTCCCAAGCCACCAGTTTTCAAATTTAAAATAATTCTTCTTTTTTATCCAGGAACCACCCTGTAAAGCCAAAGGAATGTGATCAGAGGCCAACCTTTGCAAAGGGGACTGCTTTATGTTGCTGAAACAGTCATCCCACTCTTCTGAGAGTAAGAATCTGTCGATCCTGGAAGCTGTGTCGTGATTGTCCCCCTTGAACCAAGTATAATTGCCATCTTGCAGCTGAAGGTCGATTAAGTTCATATCTTCAATGAAATCTGAGAACTCTATCATCCCTCTTGATCTCCTGTTGCAATTTCTCTTCTCCGAGACATATCTTGTAGTGTTGAAATCACCACAAATAGCCCAAGGACCTTCCATTAAACCCCTGACATCTGCAATTTCTTCCCATACCTTTCTTCTTTCAATATAACAGTTTGGAGCATAGACTCCAGTTAAATGGCAAGAGAAGCTCTGAAATTGTGCCTCAAATTTACATGTTAATGTATAGGCCCCAATTTCCAAAACTTCCCCCTTCCAGGCTCTGCAATCCCACATCATCATGATACCTCCTCTAGTGCCACTTGCTTCAAGGTAGGCAAATTTGATCCATCTTCCCCCCCATATTTGTTTAACTAAGTTTGTAATTTCCCCCTCCAGTTTAGTCTCCTGGAAGCATACTATGTCTGCTTTCCAGTCAACTACCAATGTCTGCACCAATCTTATTTTTTCCCTATCGTTCAGCCCCCTGACATTCCACGAGACTAGTTTGAATTGCATGGGTCACTATTTAGCAACTTTCTCCGGTTGTTTCTGCATCCACTATCTTTGAATTTAACATCAAAGGTGACAAGACTTTTAAGTTCTTGCACCCCTTTGCATCTACTCCTTTTACTAATGCCAACAGATTCCATCCTTCTTGCTTGTCTACAACTATCAACCTGTAGAAGTAATTCTAAGGCCTCCTCTTCATGTCCTTGGAAGTCGATCCCCAGTAATTTGCTCAATTTGATCATGTTTTGTTGGACCCATGCTGATGTCTCCCTCTCTTCTTCGATGATAGCTTGTTCTTGATGAATGTGAAGAGGTACCACCTCTTCAATCTCCAGAATTTCAGCCGGAATCATTGACTTTTGGCCAGAATCAACGATCCTGCTTTCAATTTCCAGTGTTCCGTTAGAGTTTTCCTCCCTTGCTTTCTCCATCACGGAGATTCCTTGCGGAGTCCCCCCTTGCACTGCTTCTACTAAATTCAATATCGCCTTGTCCCAGGCATTTGTCGAATTTGTGAGTTGAAGTTGTGCATGCGTCTGTTCTAAATCAACAGTGTTCACCAGCACTTCGAAGAATTGATCGAAGCCTACATGTGTGTTCTGATTTCCTTGCAAGTCATTAAAAATGACATGGCCTGCAAGATCAGGCCCAATTTGTCCACTGTAGACTTTCCCCTTTTTGGGCTCCAACTGTTGGCCCAACATAAGGCCTTGGCCCACATTAATTTCATCACTTAAAAAAGGCATGTGCTCCTCATGTGCATGTACTCTAATCTGTCCACCAGCTGCCAAGCACTTTTCTCCCATGTGGGTTATGTCCACAGAATCCCTAGAAAAAGGGGATACTTGTACTTTTTTGCAGAAGCTTTTCTCTTTTATCTGCTGGGTCATCACATTAACCGGAAATAAACCTGCATCTTCTTCTCCAGCCACTTCCTCCTCTACTTCCGGTGATATTTCGAATCTCGCCTTGCTTTCCGGCCAAATCGGGATATAGTAAGTGATTCCTCCTTGAGTTATGACTACCTCTCTTGGTAAGGATCTCCCGTCATTCTCCACCAGAATACGTGCCCATTTCAGATGGTTCTTGAGTTCTGATTCTTCCTCAGTGGCTACCCATCCCCCACAAAATTCCCCTATCTCTCTGAAAGTTTTCTGTGACCACAGATGAAGAGGGACTCCGACTGCTTTTATCCAGGTTTTAGTCACTTTGCTGGAATTTGGGATGCAGCCAACCGTTCGACTCCACCATTTGAGTTGTACTTTCTGATTGTTCCATAACCACTGTCCTTGAAGGATTGTCTCAGCCATGAATCTATTCAGGAATTTGAATAGGAACATCTCACCATTCATCTCATAGATGTTTACTCCAAAAGCCTTTTTCCATGCAGAGACAGACCACTTCCTTACTTCTGAAAGGGTGGGTCTTTCTTTTAGCCCTAAACCAAAACTTCCGACCAAACTTCTCTTCAGAAGTTCATTCTCCTACCCCTCATCAACTTTTGATATGGTGATATCGCCTTTCCTGCTTGTCCCATCAGCTTTGTGGAGGGTCTTGGTGTGCCATTTGCTCTCTTGGACAGCACTAGAGTATGGATAGTTGACTTCCGTAAATCTTGGGGGATCATTCAATGTGATGCTTTTGGAGCTTTTAATGAACCTCTCAATCTTGAATGCAATTTCCTTCCAGCCAGCATTCAATGCTATTTCAGGAATAATTAGGACATCTCTTTCCCCTCTATTTAATGAGACAAGGCTCATAAATCTCCCGTATGAGTTATGTTTCCTGCTGAAGAAATGCTCAGTTCCCTGTTCTGTAAACTTCCATTTCCTAAGATTTTTTCCTTTGTCATGGGAAGCTTCTTTGAGAGTGAAACAAATCCAGTCCATACACTTACTGCTCATGGTGGATCTGTGCATCATCTTTCGGCTTCTCTCTACCCATTCAAACCAGAGTGACCTGCTGCACTGCCATCGAGTGATGTCAAAAGACTTGAAACCGGCGTTAAAATAGATTCTATTTTCCCCCATTTCAGTGGTTGACGATTCAAAGGCACGAGAAAGAAGTTAGGCTCACACGGAAGGTGATTGCCTGAGTGGAAGAAGAAAGAATGAGATTTCCACCTAGATAGTTTATTCTCGCACCTTTCCAACACCCCACTCCACACCTCTAATTCTTTGTTTTTAGCACCTAGTGGCAGTCCCAAATATTTAGTTGGTAAAGATTCCACTTGGCAGCCCAGAATAACAGCCAGATCTTGCAAATTCCAAACCTGGTTGATAGGAGAAATGTGACTTTTCAGCCAATTTACATGGAGACCTGAGATACCTTCAAAAATTGTTAGGATGGCTCTCAAATGCCTGATCTGACTTGTCTCTGCTTCACAAAAAATTAAGGCATCATCTGCATAAAACAAATGAGACACTTCAAGATCTTCACCTCTACCTGTCTACGCACTGAAACCTTTCACCCATCTATTAGCATTTGCTGTTCTGAGCATATGATTTAACCCTTCCATAGCTAATACAAACAAAAAAGGTGACATGAGATCCCCTTGCCTAAGACCCATGTGGGATTGAAAGAAGCCTTTTGTGTTGCCATTTATTATGAGGGAGAACTTCACACTGGAAATACAGAAACTGATCCATTTAATCCACCTACTACCAAAACCCATGTCTTTCAGAATTTTGAGAAGGAAATTCCAATTGACATGGTCATAAGCCTTTTCAATATCCAATTTACATAGGATTCCAGGTTGCTTCTGTTTAACCCTTGAATCAACTAGTTCATTAGCCAACAAGGATGCATCAAGTATTTGTCTCCCTTTCAAGAATGCCATTTGGTGTTCATCTACTAGCTTCCCAATAACTGTTTTAAGCCTTTCAGTTATGAGTTTAGAGATGATTTTGTAAACCCCCCCGATTAGGCTAATAGGTCTGAAATCCTTAAGCTCAACAGCTCCAGGCTTCTTTGGGATCAATGCTACAAGGGTGGCATTGAAAGATTTTTCAAAGACTCCCCTCTGGTGGAAATTATGAATAGTTTGCATCAGGTCCTCCTTCAAGATCTCCCAGCATGCCTTGAAAAATTTCAAGGTGTAACCATCAGGACCAGGGGCTTTGTCTCCATCACACTGTTGGATAGTTTGCAACACTTCTGTTTCTGTAAATGGTCTCTGAAGCATTCATTCTCCTCATTGGTGACTATAGGACAGCCTGTCAAATCAAAAGTAGGTCTCCATGGCTCATTCTCAGTGTAAAGATTGGAATAGAACTCTATCATAGCACTTTTGATTTCATCAGGTTCTTGCATCTCTTCCCCCCTTACAACCAGCCTATCAATTGTGTTGTACCTTCTGTATGCTGTTGCTAATCTCTGAAAGAACCTGGTGTTCTTATCCCCTTCTTTTAGCCAAAGTGCTCTAGATTTTTGTCTCCATCTCTCTTCATCATGATTGGCCAGTACTTCAAGTTCGACCAGTATTGTTGCCCTAACCATCAACTCTTCTTTGGATAATTCTTTGTCTTCTTGTGCTCTGTCAAGAACTACCAGTTCTTCAAGTAGGTTGTTTTTCCTGTTAGTCATTTCAGAAAATGTGTTCCTACTCCAATCTTTCAGTTTCTGTTTCAGCAATTTCAATTTAGTACATAATTTATAATCAGGGCACCCTATAACTGTGAAGCCATTCCACCATTCCTAGACCAGTTCATTAAAACCCTCGACCTTAAGCCACCAATTTTCAAATTTAAAATAAGAATTCCTTTTTTCCCAGTCTCCGCACTCCAAAAGGATAGGGTTGTGGTCTGAGGTTACTCTGGGCATGATCCTTAGTCTGATATTCTTGAAGCTTTCCTCCCATTCCGTTGAGTATAAGAATTTGTCTAGCCTTGCATTACTTTGATGGTTTAGTCCCCTAACCCAAGTGTATTTACCTCCAATTAGAATAGGGTCATGTAATTCAAGATCTTCAATCCATTTGGAGAAATCAGCCATAATGTTAGTTATTCTAGAGCATCCCCTTCTTTCCAACATATGTCTGACTGTATTAAAATCTCCCCCTGTTACCCATGGCCCTTCGGACGGTCCCTTCATTGCAGCCATTTCCTCCCAACATTCAAGCTTTTCCTTCCTGGTATGAGGAGCATAGACACCAGTAAAGGTCCAACAAAAAGAATCTTGCAGCGCTTCAAATTTATATGTGATTGAGAAGTTACCTTCCTCTACTTTTGAACCTTTCCACACCCTACTGTCCCACATTAAGAGGATACCCCCTTTGCTACCATCTGCTACCATAAAACCACACCTCATCCATCTACTTGGCCATAATTGGAATGCCACTCTTTCTACTCCCTTGTTTACCTTAGTCTCCTGTAAACATATCACGTCAGCCTTCCACTTCTGTAGGCAGGTCTTAACTAAGTTTTTTGATGCCTCATTGTTAAGACCCCTAAACATTCCATGTTAAGATCTTGACCTTCATTTAAAAGTTAAGCATAGATTCCTCCCCCTGTTCCTTACCCCTTCCACTTCCTTATTGAGACTAGACTGAAGGTTTTTTAATTCATTTTTCCCTCTACCTCTGCTTTTTGGAGTTGTGGTTTCCTTCGGCTGTTTCGTTTTGTCAATTTCCATCTTCCTTTCATCAATTCTCATGAGGAGCTCCAGAGCTTCACTTTCAAAACCCTCGAAAGCTACCCCATATGTATTACTCAACTCCAGTATATGAGAATTCACCCAATTAGATGCCTTTGTCTCAATCACCTCGGGCTCTATTGGATTCAGTATGTCAACTGGTTATGGTTGGTGTATCTGTTGAATTTGTAGCTCTGCCTTCTCTCGACTCAGCTTGGTTGGCAGCTGTATTCGTGGATTCCCCTTGTGTCTGTCTATGTGAGTCGTTATTCTTCAACTGTGCGTGCGTGTGTGAGGTTTCCTCTACACTTGGGCCTTCTTCTCTTCTTTCGTGTGTCGCCTTGGAGGAAACTTCCCAGTTCTTCATTGCTAAGATGAAATTCTCAGCCAAAACCTTAATATCTTCAAGCCCCTTTAAAGAGGTCATGTGCTGGGCATGTGCATCTTTAATGAAAAGGGCCTTAGAAGCTTCTGTCACTTTTGGGGTGAGGCCCAATATAACTTTAGGGTCCAGCATACTAAGCCCATCAACATTAGCCCTATTTCTCACTCCACTAGACTCTGCAGAATCACATGGGAGTGCATGTGACAGTGGTCTAGTCCCTTTCAACTGACCCATGTCAGTCCACATCCCTTTATCCAATGGATCTTGGTCAACAACCTTCTGGGTAAAGAGGTTAGAAGCTCCCCTATCTCCGACGTAGGCTCTCGCTGGAGGTTCAGCCCAAATCTGCATCTCGAAGATCACTCCACCATTCTCGACTTTGACCTCCCTCGGAATATTATTTCCATCGCTGCATACTCTAATTCTCGCCCATTTGAGGTAGTTCCTTAGTGTGGTCTCCTCCTCTGTTTCGAGCCAGCCACCACAAAGATTTCCAATGGCTTTGAAATATTTTTGCAACCAAAGATGGAGTGGTAAACCTAGAATCTTCACCCAAGTCGATTTGCTTGTACTCCTCTCTTCTACAGTGGCAACTAAAGGATTCCACCAGATTAGCTTAACTGGGGTTTTTTTCCATTCCCAGATCCCTTCCATGACTTGTTGTGCTAGTTGTATGGACTTGAATTCAAAGAGAAAAAAATTGTTGCCCATTTCATATACATTCAAACCATATGCTTGTTTCCAGGTATTGTAGGACCATTTCCGGACTTCTGTCAGTGTGGCATCTGCATTAAATTTCCCCACCAAACTCCTCTTGAGCGCTTCACTATGATTGCATATAGGTTCTTTAATGGTAATGACTCATTTTTGCATTGTCACCTCTGCATTTGCATTTACTCCCCTCCCTTCTCTGTTTTCCCATTTAGAACTTCTGACCATCTCGGCGTAGGGAATGTTTTCATCAACAGTTCTGTATGCCTCCAGGTTGTTTGTGGTCTTGTGAGCACTTATAAACCTTGCCACCTTCTCTGCAATGTCTGCCCACCCTGAATTGCAGGTCAGTTCTGGGATGATGAGAACTGATCTTCTTCTACCCCTTACACTTATCAAACTGATGTACCTCCCATACTTATTATAGTTACGAGCACCAAAGATCTCAGCTATATCATCTGTTTTCCTCCACCTACGAACTGAGTTCCCTTTAGTTTGGGAAGCCTCCTTGAGAACCTTACTATCCATTCCATAGATCCTTTGTTGAAAGTTGTCCTCGTGACTGCTTTTCTGCTTCTCTCTGTCCATTCAAACCATATACCAGAGGTCCCTGATATCCTTTCTACATCGAACAATTTGAAACCAACCACAAAATAAATGAAATTATCCATATCGGTTGAAAATAAACTTTCTAGATCCTGTGTTTACTCCTCTTGATTGAATGCTAAGGATGGAGAGAAAAACTATTGTATCAGGAGATAGCTGGAGAAAGGGGAAGAAAGTTGGTGGTTCTCAGGTGACCCACCGGAAAGAGAGTTTCTCTCTCTCCTAGGAAGTAGGAGAGAGAGAGTTTTTGGGAACTGTGCCTGAGAGCATTTTTTGCAAGCTAATACTTTTATAGTAGTATATGTTATTTTGATTAAGGTATTTAATTATTTATAAGGATATTTAGGTAATTTAACTTTCAAGTAGAGAGTTCATGTTTTTAATATAACAAAAACTATTTACACCTCCACAGCTGCTTTAAGCCTTTCAAGGACTGATTATCACTTATCTCCGGATGCAGTCTTGCTTCACTGAAGTGGAGCTCCACAATATACTGCTATTAAAATGTTAGATTTCCCAAAGAAAATACACCGGAAGTTCCTTTCTTGAACTCAAACTGCATGCATCTAAATTCTGTAGTGAAATTTAGTACGTAAAGGAAGCCAATTTGATCTAATCCAGTCCTCACTTGTGTAGCACAGAATCAGATAACAGTAAAGACGAGGAAACAAATGTTTGTCATTCCTCTAAGCACAGATTTGGGTTTTGTTAAGCTTCTGTTAAATTAAATTAGCATGTCTACAAAAGTAGGCTACTACATTTTCACAGAAAAAACTATCTAAAAAAGAAAAAGAATCCATGTTGATCACGTGATTAATGAAGAGGTCACTGCTAGCCTCACATTGAGAAGGGTATACTCACATAAAACAGTTGTACGAGTCCAACACGTAGGAATCGATAGAACTCCAAAATACTGCTAAATGAACATGGCTGTTGTGAATTGATTAGTCGGCAATGACCAGGTAATATCCATTCCAATGCAGGGATGATAACTGATTTCAGAACAAGGATACTGCAAATGAAAAATAAATCATATATCACAAGGCTAACACTATATTGTGCCTCTTAAATTGAGTTTTATAAGCCAGCATAAGAACTATAAGATGATGTAAGAAAACGATGTCAGTCATTCTCATATCAGAGCATACTCAAAATTTCAGGGGTGGATGCACATTGAGCTGAGTGGTGCCATCCGACACCACTTTGTTGAAAAAAATCATTTAATGTACCTATGTACATAATTTGTGAGGGAAAAATATATAATATTGAATGATACCACTTGACAAGTGTATACTCCCAGGTCCAGTGGTGATGCTGTTTTGTTACTTAAGAGAGGCGACAGGTTCGAATTTCCTATGTGAATTTCTTCAGTGCTTCTTCTTCTCTTTTAACAATTGAGTATAAAAACATCATTTCAAGGCTCATTTAGTAATTTAGTTGAAGATCTAATAAACAACATTTTGTATATCAAATTTCCCTGCTTTTTTTGGGATCAAGTAATGTAGTTATATTTTTCATTGAAAAGCATCAAATAGATGCACGAATTACACACATAACAAAAAAAAAGAAAAAAAGAAAAGCTCCAGTAGAAGGATTCCTATATGTGTTCTAAGGAGATGACAAAGTCAATAAATTGGTTGGAACTGTCTATAGTATGATGCCTACTCCAACAAAAAGGGCAAGTGAGGTATCTCGCTTTAAGTATGTCTAATGGAGTTAACAATCCATCAAAGCATCTGTGGTTCCTTTCTGTCCATAACACCAAAATATGCAAGCTGTCACCATCTGCCATAACTTCTAGAGAGGTTTCCTGACATCCCATTGATCCCAACTCTTGAGGCTTCCTTGATTCTGTAGGGCATTACCTACTATACCCCAAAAAGGCAGTAGAACATGGACCAAATTTCTCTAGGTAGATGACAGTGGAGTAGGAGGTGACATGTATCTTCAGACTGTCAGAAGCACATATAACACCTGCCGCTGATTGAGACATCCCTTTTTATCAAGTTTTCATGTGTTAAACACCCACCAGAGAGGGCTGTCCAGCTAAAGCATGCAATCTTGGTAGGAATCTTGACTTTCCTCACTAGTTTTCCATGGCCATTTTTTGATGATGTTGCTGCTGGTGGACATATAGTAACATGATTCACGGTAAACGTACCAGCTTTGCTATGATTCCATACCAATGTGTCTTTCATTAGAGGGTTATTAACAATTCCATCCAGTTTTGCCAAAAGATTCGTAACCTCCTCCTCAGTTCCATCTTGTATGTTTCTACTTTCTTCTAAGAAATAAAATCCAGTGGTCATCTCTGCTATATTAGTTAACTGTGGCATGTGAAGCAAAGACAGCTGATAGAGCTTCTGGAATTGCACTTGTAAGGTGATTTTTTTTTATAAGCATGGTGTCCGGTCTAGCTTATGCACACCTCAATTAATTTCATGGGGTACTTGCGACATTCCACCAGCACTGGTAGCGGGTTACTCTATCCACCAAGACTTGAACAGATAGGAAGAAATCATCTAGTGTTTTTTTTGTCTCCGCTAGGAATTGAACTTGAGACCTCATGGGACTCATCCCACTTCATTGACCACTCAGCCACACCCTTGAGTGCTGCTCTTGTAAGGTGATATTACCGAGCAATTTGTTCTTCAAAACCTGACATATGCACCATTACCTACTTTACAGTGAATATTGCAGCTGATTTCATCCAATAGCTTACTTATGAACTTCCATGGGCCATCTCATATGGGATTGAGTTAATTTAGTATGCCAGTAGTTATCTTCACCATGTTTAGCCCTTATGATCTGCCTCCATTATGCATTATCCTCATTAGAATATATCTATAGCCACTTCATAAGTAAACTCTAGTTATGCAAGGTAAGATTCCTTATTGGCTTAGTCCGAGACCTCCACAATGTTATAGAAGCACAACTTTGTCTCGTTTAACCAAGTGAAATTTGTGTTGAGAGCTATTTCTAGAGAAAATTCCTCTTTAATCTGCCCATCTACTTAAAACCTTGATTGGGATGGAGAACAGGGACATGTACTATGTTGGTATGCCATTTATCACACTACTTATTGAAGACAACCACCCCATGGACAAATACTGCCTTTGCCAGGTGACCAAAATACGCTCGAATCTCTCCACTATTCCCTGCCATATCTGTATAGACTTGAATTTAGCACCTGGTGGTAGGCCAATATAAGTGGTAGGAACTCTACCTGCTGCAACTGTAAATTTCAGCAAGCTCCAGGTAGTATTTCATTCACAGGATATATTATGTCCCCCGTATTATTATGCAGTCCTGATAGAGCTTTAAAGATGTGAAGGATCACTCTTGGGTGTAGGACTTGACAATGTTTTTCCTTGCAAAAAGTTGAAATGTCATATCCATAAATTAAGTGAGTAACATTGATTAAACCATCATTCCTGTAGCCAATGCTAAACCCCTTGATCCATTGCCTTTGTACTGCCATTTCTGGTAGATTATTTGGTCCTTCCCATATCTAGTATTAGCAGGAAGGGGAATAAAGGGTCTCCTTGTCTAATATATTATATACTGTTAATAAGGATTGAGTACTAACTATTGATATGCAAAATTTTACCCATTTCAACCATCTGTTACCAAAGTTTGTTTTTGTAGCACCAGTAATAGAACTGACCAGCTAAGATGGCCATATATCATTTCAAATACCAGATAACAGATCCAATCCAATCCATGTACGCAGGCACTTTGGTAACAGGAAGTCAGTTTATTTATTGCTGTCTTCATCCTTTCGGCAAGTACCTTGATTAAGATTTTATACACACTTCCAGTTAGACTTGTAGGCCTGAAATCTTTTACTTCACTTGTCCTTCCTTCTTTGGCATCAACACTGTAAGAAGCATTACTGCATTAATCATCTGGCAGTTTTGATGGAAGTGTTCTAGGGCTCTCGGGATGTCTATTTTTATTATATACCATGATTTCTAGAAAAATGACATTGTAAGTTGTTAGGGCAGGAGGCTCTGGCTGGGGCACCGGAACTGTCACTGATCACTTTCAAATGGTGTCTCCAACAGATCCTTTTCCTCTTCGGTGATATCAAGGAACTAAGTTCCTCCCGTCCAGCTTGGCAGTTGGTCTTCACAGTTCACTTTTTGTGTATAGCAGCCGGTAGAAGGTAGGAATTGCATTTTCTATGTTGTCCTCGTCTTCAATAATTTCCACTCTCACCAATAATTTGTTGATGTGGTTGTTTCTTTTGTTTGCGTCAGCCACTCTCTGAAAGAACTTCATGACCTTGTCCCCTTCTTTCAACCAAAGGCATGTAAACTTTTGTCTCCATGAGTTTCTTCTTCTTTGCCTAATTCTTGAAGTCCAAAGGAAAGTGTGATTTTCTCATGTTTCTCCTGTTGTGTTAGTGGGCTATTTTCAGCACTACTGTCAATTACAGCAAAGGTCCCCAAAATTATTATTTATTTATTTTTGGGAGAGGCAAGATATACTATTAATCTTTCGGCACAAGGGTAATATTGAAGCCATTTTAACAGTTCCAGAAAAGCACCAAACACAGAGCCTGTTCGAATTGACTTATAAGCCAAAAGTCATAAGTTAGAATTGGCTGGGTGTTTGGATTGGCTTAAAAGTTGATCAAACCTACTTTTAAGTCGGTTTTTGACTACTGAAAGTGTTTGGCAAACATAAAAATAACTTAAAATAAGTCAAAAAATGACTTAAAATAAGTTAGGAAGTGTTTGGCAATGTTAAAAATAACTTGAAATAAGTTTAAAATGACTTAAAATAAGTTAAAAATCAAAAGTAGGTCTCCCCCTACTTTTTATTTTTTGACTTAAAAGTCATTTAAGTTTTGACTTTTTTATTTTTGACTTAAAAGCTACTTTTTTAAAGTCAATCCAAACGGGCTCATTTTTTGTTATTTTGGCTCAACAACAAGTGCTTATAAGCACTTTTTTTAGTTTATTCAAACACTAAAAACTGCTTAAAAGCACCTAAAATAAGTCGATCCAAACAGGTTCATAATCCTTTCTTTTTTTCAATTCTACCAAATATCTCCTTATTGCCCAGGCCTTGATATCCCTTTTTAAAGCTTCTGCACTAAAATATAGTCAAGACTGCCATTTACATTATAACTCTAGTATTCTACTTTATCAATAAAACCATCTACTTGTAACCACATATTTTTAAGTTTGAAATATGATGTGGGTGTCTCCCAATTCACATTCAGCAAGATGGGCCAGTGATCTGATAAAACTTAAGGCAGGGTGGTTAGCTTTATTCTTCTGAAGGCTTCACTCCATTCCCCTGATGTGAGAAATCTGTCAATTCGAGAGGCTTGGTCACTGTGCTCTCCCCTTGACCACATGTATCTTGCCCCTTACAATGGGGGGTCTACCAAGGATGTCTTGTATTAGATTAGAGAACATCAACATTACCCGTGACCTACCGCTGCAATTTTTCCTTTCACCTCCAAACCTTGTTACACTAAAATCTCCACCTATTACCCATGGGATATCCCATATCACCGCTGGTAATTTAAAATCCATAAGTCCTTCGCCTATTGTTATGTGGACCATAAACACCTGTGAAAAATGTTCTCCATAAAGCCTTCCAGTACAATACACATCAAATAGAATAGGCGGCATACTGATAGTCAACGCCTTTCCATGAACTTTTTCCTGTAATACTAGAATGTAACCTTTACTACACAAACTCAATCAGCCCATTTATTCCCCCATATATTTTCTATTATTGTTTCTGTCGATTCTTTCCACCTATGCCTGTTGAAAACACCAAATATCCGCCTTCAATTTATGCATGATTAATTTGATAACTCTGCACTTATTACTATCATTAAGGACCCTTACATTTACAGATCCCTTCTTTGCAACCCAACTTCCTTCCATATGACAAAATTATGATTCACAAAGATAATTCCACTGAACCACTAAGTACTTGAGAAACAGTTTACCTGTCGTTATGCAATGTTTATAATATTTTCGAATTTCTAGGTGACATAAGTGCATTCTAAACCTAATATATAGTTTTGTCACCACATAGAATCATCAAGACCTTTTGATTTCTCCCCTTACATTTGTACATTGCAAGCACACGACTTTTCTAAGAGGAAAACCTTTTTTATCATTAGCATGTTTGTGAGCATCATACTTCAGTCAATCAGCAAATTAGATTGAGCCGGCTATTCAAATAGAGTGTATCGATTGAAATCAACTTCATTATAATATAAACCCTGGTAGCAGACTACTTCTAATATAATTTACTAAAACTCGCATATGGACATGCGTGATACTTTTAATGTATAGTCAATAGTGAAGCTCTTTAGAAACTTGCATAAAATCATTGTATAATTATTATCAGGAAACCCATCTTTTGGTTTTTCAATAATAATGGTGTCGGGAGGATTCCACTGGGTACCTCACAGTCAATGGCGAAGCCAGGATTTTCATTAAAGAGTGTCAATGGTTATAGTAACAAATATAATTATGAGGCTAGCAAGGCTTGAACACGCCACTCAAAGAATTTTAACGCCTTAACCACTAGACTAAATCTTCAACTAATGTTGAGAGATGTCAATACTTGTGTGTGTGTGTGTATATATCTATATATATATATATATATATATATATATATATTAAACCAAAATTTGACATTCCAGCAAAGGTTGTCGCTTGATACCCCTTGGGCAAACAGTCCACTACAGCAGGTTCTAGATAGTTGGGAAGATATCACCAAACTTTTTGGTCGATCTGAATCAGAGTCTTCCTAGGTCTTCCTTACTTATTCATAGACCACTAGAAACCTAGCATTCAATTAATAACCGACTCCCCACCCAAAACAAAAGTAAAATACATTATTATCCTACATACAAAAGAGAGAGAGCGAGAGAGAACCTTCCTAAGAAGATGAATCCATTCAACAAAAAACACTGACCCGTACGGATGGCAAGCTGTTTTGACCTACAAATAATGAATACATATAATCAAAACAATGAATAGATATGATTGAGCAATTGAAAAGGGATCATAACCTGAGAGAGTAGATGATCACACGATGGAGACAGCAAGCTTCTCTTACGCCGTCCACCCACTGTAGCAACGCTTGCTTTGACTTGCTTTGAACTCTCTCCACTAATGGGCCCATGCTTTCCATCTCACAAGACAAATCCCGAACTGATCTCATCAACCATTAGCAAGTTTTGTTATATATATATACTAGATAAGGGTGCCCGTGCAAGGCACGGGCAATATTAATTAGCCCTACGTGAAAATTTTTGATTGGTTTGGTAGTATTTGAGAGCAAAAAAAAAGTCCTAAAAGAAAGAAATATTAATTAGCTCTACGTGGCTATTTTTGATTGGTTTGGTAGCATTTGAGAGCAAAAAAAAAGTGCTAAAAGAAAGAAATATTAATTAGCCCTACGTGGCCATTTTTGATAGGTTTGGTAGTATTGGTAGGAGCTTTTTTAAGGAAGGAAATGACGGGAATACCCTTGGTAGTCCAAGGGAACCACCACTTATATAGTATGAGATATTGGTAGGAGCTCTTTTAAGGAAGGAAATGATGGGAATACCCTTGGTAGTCCAACGGAACCACCACTTATATAGTATGATGAAAATAATATAAAATAATATAAAGAAATATTAATTAGCCCTATGTGGTTATTTTTGATAGGTTTGGTAGTATTGGTAGGAGATCTTTTAAGGAAGGAAATGACGGGAATACCCTTGGTACTCCAAGGGAACCACCACTTATATAGTATGAATGAATGATGATTATTATATATGATGATGAAGAAAGAAATATTAATTAGCCCTACATGGCCATTTTTGATAGGCTTGGTAGTATTGGTAGGAGCTCTTTTAAGGAAGGAAATGACGGGAATATCCTTGGTAGTTCAAGGGAACCACCACTTATATAGTATGAGATATTGGTAGGAGCTCTTTTAAGGAAGGAAATGACGGGAATACCCTTGGTAGTCCAACGGAACCACCATTTATATAGTATGATGAAAATAATATAAAATAATATAAAGATATTTATTAGCCCTACGTGGCCATTTTTGATAGGTTTGGTAGTATTGGTAGGAGCTCTTTTAAGGAAGAAAATGACGAGAATACCCTTGGTAGTCCCAGGGAACCACCACTTACATAGTTTAGGAAGGAAATGACGGGAATATCGTTAGTAGTCCAAGGGAACCACCACTTATATATTATGAATGATGATTATTATATATGATGATGAAGAAAGAAATATTAATTAGCCCTACATGGACATTTTTGATAGGTTTGGTAGTATTGGTAGGAGCTCTTTTAAGGAAGGAAATGACGGGAATACCCTTGGTAGTCCAAGGGAATCACCACTTATATAGTATAGGAAGGAAATGACGGGAATACCGTTGGTAGTCCAAGGGAGTCACCACTTATATAGTATGAATGATGATTATTATATATGATGATGAAGAAAGAAATATTAATTAGCCCTACGTGGCCATTTTTGATAGGTTTGGTAGTATTGGTAGGAGCTCTTTTAAGGAAGGAAATGACGGGAATACCCTTGGTAGTCCAAGGGAACCATCACTTAAATAGTATGAATGACTGATGATTATTATATATGATGATGAAGAAAGAAATATTAATTAGCCCTACGTGGCCATTTTTGATAGGTTTGGTAGTATTGGTAGGAGCTTTTTTAAGGAAGAAAATGACGGGAATACCCTTGGTAGTCCAAGGGAACCACCACTTATATAGTATGAGATATTGGTAGGAGCTCTTTTAAGGAAGGAAATGACGGGAATACCCTTGGTAGTCCAACGGAACCACCATTTATATAGTATGATGAAAATAATATAAAATAATATAAAGAAATATTAATTAGCCCTATGTGGCTATTTTTGATAGGTTTGGTAGTATTGGTAGGAGCTCTTTTAAGGAAGGAAATGACGGGACTACCGTTGGTAGTCGAAGGGAACCACCACTTATATAGTATGAATGATGATTATATTATATATGATGATGAAGAAAGAAATATTAATTAATTAGCCCTACGTGTCCATTTTTGATAGGTTTGGTAGTATTGGTAGGAGCTCTTTTAAGGAAGGAAATGACGGGAATACCCTTGGTAGTCCAAGGGAACCAGCACTTACATAGTATAGGAAGGAAATGACGGGAATACCTTTGGTAGTCCAAGGGAACCACCACTTATATAGTATGATAGGAAGGAAATGACGGGAATACCGTTGGTAGTCCAAGTGAGCCACCACTTATATAGTATGAATGATGATTATTATATATGATGATGACGAAAGAAATATTAATTAGTCCTACGTGGCCATTTTTGATAGGTTTGGTAGTATTGGTAGGAGCTCTTCTAAGGAAGGAAATGACAGGAATACCCTTGGTAGTCCAAGGGAACCGCCACTTATATAATATGATGAAAAAAATAAAATAAAGTATATATATATATAGAGTATGAAGTATGATGATGATGATATATAGTAAGTTGATAGTCCAAGGGAACCACGACTTATATAGTATGATAGGAGCTCTTTTAAAGAAGGAAATGACGGAAATACCCTTGGTAGTCCAAGGGAACCACCACTTATATAGTATGAAGTATGATGATGATATATAGTAAGTTGGTAGTCCAAGGGAACCACCACTTATATAGTATTATATATATATATAGTATGAAGTATGATGATATATAGTAAGTTGGTAGTCCGAGGGAACCACGACTTATATAGTATGATAGGAACTCTTTTAAGGAAGGAAATGACGGGAATACCCTTGGTAGTCCAAGGGAACCATCACTTATATAGTATGATGATGAAAATATATTTATATATAGTATGAAGTATGATGATGATATATAGTAAGTTGGTAGTCCAAGGGAACCACCACTTATATAGTATGAAGTATGATGATGATGAAGTATGATGATGATATATAGTAAGTAAAAAAAAAAAATAGATAGAAGTAGAATAGAAAATAGAATATAATAGAAAGAAATAGAAAGTAGAAATAGAAAATATTATATAAAAGAAAGAAATATTAATAGAAAGAAATAGCAAGTAGAAATAGAACATATTATATAAAAGAAAAAAATATTAATTAGCCCCACGTGACAATTTTTGATTGGTTTGGTAGTAGTTGAGGAACCACCACTTATATAGTATGACTAGACTACATACAAAAGTCCGGACAAACTCGAGCCCAATATATATTAGTTTAGTTATTTTAATTTATGTGATACATATAAAGTTGGAAGAGTCAATTAAGTTGTTAAATATTTTTTATTGTTAATTATTTTTATAATATTTTTAGCGTACTTCTCAAATAATATATGTAACACATGTGATATCTTAAGAGTTAACTAATTTCTTAATATATATTTTTAATTTTAAGTTGTTAATTATTGTGATTTATGTGACACGTGTGAAATTTTGAGAGTTAATCAAATTTAATATATTTTAAAAATATTTTAAGTATGTAATTTTCAAATAATATATGTTACTCCCTTTGTCTCAATTTATGTGGCACATGTTAAATTTTGAGAGTTAATCACATTTTAATATGTTTTAAAATATTTTAAGTTGTTAATTATTATGATTTATGGTACTTTTAATGTAATTTTCGAATAATATATGTCACTCCCTCATTCGGGTGAAATTTCGAGAATTAACCAAATTTATAATATTTTAAGTTGATTTTTAGTACTATAGTTTGCTATAATTACCACTCGCGACTAACATTAACCATTAATTTTGTGGGCTGACTTTGAGTTGTATAATTAGGTACGTTTGTATAATTCACCACATTTGTATAATTCGCAACTAATAATTCTTTATTTGATTTGTATTTGTATATGTGGATTATATTTGTATATGACGATTAACCAAATTTTCAATCAATATTTTAAATTGTTAATCATTATAATTTATATTTATTATATTAATTGAAAGCAAATTAGTTGGGAGCTTTTCACAACCCCACGTGACCGTTAATGAACAACTAAAGTTTAAAGACACAACAGAAAATTCAATTGGCTCACAAATTTGGTAATTCCCAAAATAACCTCAAAATTTATATTATTATAAAAAAGCTCATAATTTTGTTGGTCAAAATTACTATCTAGAGGTTAAAGTTCAAAAGAAAGTTAACCTTTCACTTAAGTCGCACAAATTATAATGAGTTAAAAAAAACTCTTTTAAACTTATATGTGTTGACAATCTAATTCTTATTATAGCATCTAGTGTAATGCCACTTATACAAAAAACTATTTAATAAAATTAATTACTAAAGCTATTTGGCTAAGTTATTCTTTATATTTTTTTAATGTCAATTAGAATTTATTGTTTAGCCTCTCTTTTTTTTTTGTCTTGCAGATGTTTTAAGTTATTAATTATTGTAATTCATAGTACTTTTTATGTAATTTTTAAATAACATATGTTATTTTTCATATTCCAATTTATGTGACGTTGATAGAATTATAAGAGTTAACCGATTTTTTTATATGTCTTTTAAATATTTTAAGTTTTCAATTATTGAGATTTATAGGAAACTAGTGAAATTGTCTGCGCTTCACGCGGTTATATGAAATTTTATAATATTTATATTTAGATTAATATCGAATATATAATATAATATTAATATATTTTTTCATCTGCGACATGATACATTTTTTCATTTTTTAAAACATATAAAATAGAATATTTTTTTGCATCTTTTTAAGTGCAGCTATTCATATGTATATAGTAGAACAAAATATTCACTGTGGCGAAGTAGATTGAATAAGAGGTTATATGGTGACATAACAATCTATTGTCTTACGTTGAAAATATTTTATATGTTTGAATTTTCTCTATCTTTAGTAGGAGTACTAATTTTCTATACAAATTTAGATATTGTAAAAAAACTTTTAATTTCTTATTATGTCTTTATTATAATTTTTTAAACGCTAATTAAATATTTATAAGAATTATGAAAAATGAAACATACAAAAGTTATAAATAATATTTAAGATTAGAAGTTACAAGTAGAAGAGACATGAGTTATAAATAATTCAAATGTACAATTTTATTACATTAAATGTATTAATAATTATGCATTGATTTTATTTGTAAAATAAATAAATGAAAATAAGGGATGAAAATACAAAAAAATGAACAAAAATATAATAATCGATGACTGCATAAAGATTATTAATTCATTTCAAACAAAAAAGAATGGTGAAAAAACCAAATTGTTACACACGCAAAAAAAAATGGCATCATGAAATTAATATTTTATTTTCAATTACTTCTTTTACAAGTATAATAACAATGAAACTCTTAATCATGATAAAAAAAAAATTTGTTATTGAAATGGGATAATTATATTAATTGTGCTTCATAACAAAAAAAAAAGTAGAATAATAAAAGACCAAATGATTAACATTGACAATACATGTACCTAGATTATTTATACAAAACAAAATTTTAAAAAAATCTAGGAAAAGTATCTTAAGTAACAAATACAAGTCAAAGTAAAAAAAAAATCCAGCAAAAATAATTTTAAATTATGCTTCATTTTTTTTCTACCATCTTGCTTTGCAAGTAGATCCGTCACCATATTTTGCTTCATATGTCAAACTCTTCATCATATGCAACCAATATAATAAAAAAATATTATATGAATAAATAAATAAAATATCATGTACCAATTAAAAAAATAATTATACCAAAAGAAAAAAAAATAAACTACATGAATATATTTGTACATTATTTTTTCAATAGTACTAATAATACTAAATAATAATTATTTCTTGAAATCTAACAAATATTATAATTAAACTACATTATATCTCGAAAACTGACTATTAGAAAGAACAATTACATACTGACAATACATTATTAAGAATTACAAAGGTATTTTTATTATTATACTTGCTTGGTGAATGATATATAATACATATATAAACAAAATATTAAGAAAGCATGTCCAAATATATAAAAATAAAAATAAAGACTTGAGAATGAAATATATCTTACCTGCATGTACTTCTTTTTTGTTACATGTTAGATAATTCACAAACAAATATGATGAAGAAGAGAAATGATAGTTTTAAATGTGAATCTTCATTAAACTAAATATGAATTTATATATACAAAATAGAACAAATGAAAAAATAAAGACCTGAGAATGAAATATTTTTTACCTACATGTATTTCTTTTTTGTTACATGTTAGTTCATTCACAAATCAAATATGAATTTATATAGATAAAATAGAGGAAATGAAAAAATAAAGAATTGAGAATGAAATATTTTTTACAGTCGTGTACTTCTATTTTTGTACATGTTAGTTCATTCACAAACCAATATGATGAAGAAGAGAAAGGGTAATCTTGAATGTGAATTTTCATGAAACTTAATATGAATTTATAGGCAAAATAGAGAAATACCTTAAGACATCATAAACTTACAAATTTAAGTTTGGAAGTTATGGACATAAAAATTATGGGAGTTATGAATATTATGAAAAATTAAAATTAAAGAGAGGTAAGTCATGGGTAATAACTCCTTGTGAATAAATTAAAAAATACTTAAAATATAAGAAAATATTATCATTTATAATTTATGATTAGAAGTGAGACAAACAAATAAAAAAAAAGAATGTGAAGAGTTTTGTTGTAAATGTTCATCCATTAATAAAATATTTATTTGTAATAAATTAAGTAATTACTTTTACAATACAATAATTTACAATACAATAATTAATTTAAATTTAAAAAAAAAAGTCAAAAAAGGAGAAAAAAATAAATACAAATGGATGCCATAGAGAGATGTCATATCACTTTGTCTATATTTCTCCTTTATTATATATAGACTAGACATCGGAGCCCGTGCTAGCACAGACTCAATATGTATCATTTTTTGTTTAAATTTATGTGACAAAGACAAAATTAAAGAGTTAAGCAAACTTTAATATTAATTTAAAATAGTTTAAATTTTTAATTATTATTAACTATGGTAAAATTATTTTTATGTCTTTTAACATTCTAAATTGCTAATTATTGTTGTATGATTTGTAATATCTTTTACGCAATTTTCAAATAATAAAGGTTATTTCTTCTTTCTCAATTTATGTGGTACTAATAAAATTTCGAGATTCAATCAATTTTTTTTGTCTTTAAAATATTCTATTGTTAATTACTGTAAATTATTGTACTTCTAAGTAATTTTCAATTAATATATATTATTTCATTTGTCCAATTTATGTGTGACCGATAAAATTTGAAGAACTAATCAGATCTTTTACATATTTTTATATCTTTTGAATATTTAAGTAATTATTATTGTGATTTATAATATTTTATACAATTATTTTAAAAAAATTAAACAACAAACAAAACGAATTCATCATAGGAAAATTACCAAAGCATCCTTCAATACATCAATAATGGGTCCCACTTTTTATTTAAAAAAATATGCATATTGGGAGGATATTTTTGTCCAAAGTTGAAATAGAATAAGTACAAAGCATTAAAGTCTTTTAAAATTTAAAATTGTTAATTCTTATTGTATGATTTGTAATATTTTTACACCATTTTCAAATAATAGAGGTCATTTCTTCTTTCTCAATTTATGTAGTACTAAAAAAAATATGAGATTCAATCATTTTTTTTTTTGTCTTTGAAATATTTCTAGCTGTTAATTACTGTAATTTATGGTACTTTCTAAGAAATTTTCAAATAATATATATTATTTCATTTGTCCCAATTTATGTGTCACCGCTAAAATTTGAAGAGTCAATCAGATCTTTTATATATTTTTATATCTTTTAAATATTTAAGTAATTAATTATCGTGATTTATAATATTTTATACAATTATTTAGTATAGTAAAATAAATTTAAAAGAAACAAACAAAATGAATTCATCATAGGAAATTACGGAAGCATCCTTCAATACATCAATAATGGGTCCTACTTTTTGTTTTTAAGAAATTGCACATTCGAAGGATATTTTTGTCCAAAGTGGAAATATTGTGTAAAAATGTGTATTTATTGTGATTTTGAATGTTTTGTGGAGTAATAGGACACACGCAAAGTTAAAGTGTTTTTTTGAAAATCTGGGACAACTTCAAGTATCAGATTAATAAATTCAAAAGGAATGAGTAACAAATAGCTCATACAATGACATATTTATTATTTAAAAGAAGTACTCCTTTTGGTTGAAAGCTAACAAGATAGTTACAATGTAACTAAATAGTATAAAAATATTTGCATTGTAGCTTATTATATATAGAATATATAGCTTTCATGCCATTTTCAAATGACATATACATATGTTACTTTCTTAGTCCTATTTTATGAGGCATGAAAGAATTTTGAGAATCAACTATATTTTTATGTCTTTTAAATATTTTAAATTATCAATTATTGTAATATGTAGTATTATTTATGTATTCTCAAATTTATATAAAAACTAAAAAATATAAGACAAACAAATTAGAATGGAAAACAAAAAATAAAAAAATTAAACGTCTAAAGAAAGCAATAGAGTTGTTCCATGACAAAGCAAGGGAGTGAGTCCCATTATTTTTATGACATATAAACATGGTTGGCAACGTGTTAGCCATCACAAAACAAAGGGTACAATTGTACAAGCAAAGAACTAAAAAGTGGATGTATCTTAGAAAAGCAAATAATCTGCTTTGGAAAAGCATGAATTGACCAAAATAGCCTCAAATTGAATATCAATTCCAATCAGTGTTTTAAAAGGCAGGGGAGCGAGGCGAGACGTTTTATGCAGTACAGGGCGAGACGTAATCTCGAGACACATGGCATAAGTCTTATGGATCTACGAGGCGTAATTTCATGTATATTCAATTTTATAATTTAATTATTAAAAAAATAAAAGTAAAACTTTCAATTTATTTTACAATCAAATTTTATTAAATAACCTATAATATAAAAAAAAATACTATGATTTTTATTTGAGAAAGGTATTAATCACCAATAATGAAGAAAAAATGTATTACAATTACTATTAGATGGTTTGAGACAAAGTGTTAAAGACTTTCGTTTGCTTTTATAAAAGACTTCGATTGTATGAAAATGCTTTAAACTTTCCGCATCATTTCTATTACTTTATGTTATGATATGCTAAGGGGCTTGTATGAGGCCTCTCGGGGTCTTGTACACCTTGTTACATCTAGGGGGTACCCCTAGGTTGTGACAAAGTGTCTAGACTTCCGCTTTCTTTTATGAAAAACTTTTTAAACTTGAAATGTGTTTTACTCTTAGTGTTCTATTTCTTATGTTATGAGGACTAAGTGGCTTGTATGGAGTCCTTCGGAGTTCTATACGCCATATTACGTCTAGGGGTACCGTTGGGTCGTGACAATCTAGAATTGTAGTTTCAATTCTCTCGAAATCCTCAATAACCAAGTAGAACTGTAGGTTCATACCATAGTGCATCCATAATTCATCTACCATAATTTGAACAATCTAGCCTCACATAACAACGCAGAATTTTTCACACATCATTGATTTTCAACCAAACAAAAACCCAATCTTCTTAAAATTCATTTATAAACTCTTAGTAAGTCTGTATCGAATCAACTCACGTCTCATAGTCATATCTAAATACAAAGGCAAAAATTCATACAACCTTCAACTTCGAACCAAGTATCTATACGAGATGACATATTTCTTCACCTTTATTGTATTCCTCCCATGATGTAAATTCCAAACACCTTGAACTCTCCAATAAACTTGACTCTTATTCCTTTCATAACGGTTACCAACCTTATTCTTTAACTGACAACACATGACATTTTATCTCTTACTCTATACAATAACTTTAAGTAAAATACTTCCTTCGATTCTTTAACAATCAATAGCAACGACCTTTACTATCCAAACAATGCACAAGTCCTTCCAAATTCTCAATACTCAATGTGATCGATCATTTCTTACCTCACCAATCCATACCATGATAAAACATACTACCACAAGCGTAGACTTATAATTATAAAAAAACCTAAATTGTGATTCCAACCGTACTAGTTATCAAACTTGAAAACACGAAAGCACTTACTACCACACTCGAATTGAACGCATATAGACTTCTTTCTCAAATCTTATCCAATCATTTTAACCAATTCGATGAACCCATGACACTATTACTATAATGAGAGCAAAATGGATTGAACAACGTATCCCTGGAACCAATTCTCAACCCTCTAAATATACATCTTTATCCCTTGCAATCAGAGTAAATAATCTTGCTTGCACCTCCTTTCGAAGGCTACACTACATCCCACTAATTTTTTTATACTTTTTTTTCATTATAACTCTAACTCTTTTCAATTCTATTCGAGCGGTGTCCCAACATCTCCTAAAACTTTTCATACAACCATGTTACTCACCAAATAGTAGAAAACTAGATCATTAGATACTCGCAAGTCTTCATTACCATACAAAATCCACTTAACCAACAATCTTTATCATATAATTGCATCCTAATCACAATCCATCACGAACTCTTATTACCATTATGCTCAGTTAGCCTTTGCCATTACCACGAAGTCAATCTTATCATCGACATGACACCTAAAACCCAGTTATACCAATCAAATTCAAAGGACTAACCCAATTTTATACGCACTTTCTTATTAAAATTCTTAATTGCCTTCACACAAGTATACAAGTTGGAAATTTTCTTTACCCATAAGCTTTTCATTTCGATATCGGTCCACTCCCTTAGAGCTTACGATGAAATCACTAGTCCTCATTTAGAATCTTCGAGATACATTTCACAACATAACACATTAATACGACCCAAGATTCACCACTATAAGTTTCCTTATAAACAATGTTTTAGCCCACACATCCATAGTAATAACTAGTTGGTTTCTCAAATATAAATGCAACTTCGAATCTCATTAGATAAGCATGTGGTACAATTAATAACTCCTTAAGTAGTTAGTATTCATGCTTAACAATCGACGTATCCGTTTTCATATACCACTAGTACCACATCGTGAAAGTCTATTAAGTCCACCACTAGAACACATCATACCCCTAGAGAAGATTATACTCAAATAGCTCACACGTTTCTATCCATTAAGTAACTACAATACACTACCAAATTCGTTCGCTATCTCATCCAAAACGATATGCATTCCTACGCAGATCAGATCGATAATAGGAGTACACACTCTTAACTCTTACCAAGTAAGAATTGGTGCCATTATAGTAGTCATATCATGACCCTCTTTGATATACACTAAATATATAAAGTCATAGTAAAGGTTTTGACCTCAATTGATGCAACATTATTTTCATCATTTTCAAAGCAACCCATAAAAGTTATCACAACTTTACTAACTGTATTTTCCAAAGTTACATTGTTCATTATCTAGCTATCTTTTCAATCATTCCACTTTCAATTGTCAGACCACTCAAGATATTGCTATACCACACAAGTATTATTCCCTCTACTGAATAACTAACCTAAAAAATACAGCACACTCATAAAGTCCCTCAAACCATTGTTCAACCTCATCATTCAAATATCGTCAAAATGCATCATCGAGCCATCACCTTACTCAACCCTTTCAAATTGCTGAACATTCTTAATCTGGCCACACATCTTTTTAATAACTTTATCACTTCCAAATCAGATCTAGACTCCAAGCCATACACGACACACCGACGACTCACATGAAGAACTACGCACGAGTCATCACCATAATAGAGAGAGTGTAATGAAGTGATAGGAATCAAGTCTGACCAAGGATGTACCATAGAGATTCAAAAAGTGAATATTTTTCCTAAAAGTCGTTATAGCTTCTCGAAAATAAGTACAAACGTCTCTGTACCAATCCTTGAGATTCTACTTAGACTCGACTTGTATACACGTGAGACCTATGAAACTGGGGCTCATGTATAATTTTGTCACGACCCAAAATGGATGTGATGATACTCATCTTATCCCACCAAGACAGGTCATCCTAAACTCAAATATCATCAACTATGAGGAAGTAAGACATATGGAAATCTCAAAATATCATAAGTCAACTTAATAAAAACCTTAAAACCTGGTTGTCACATGTACAAGCCTCTAAAGTATTACAATTCGAATTAAAAGAAAAATACAAGTCTCATATGACATTGTTTCTAGAGTAGAACATGATCATAAATATGAGTAAGAAGGTTCGCTGAGATGATAAACAACTACCTCACAAATCTCCAGAAAGTCTTGGAAAAGAAGAGAATAGAAAGTATCACGAAGATCCGGGCTAATAACCTATAAAAATGTAGAAGCAAGGGGTAAGTAACAAAACACGCGGTACTTAACAAGCAAACTTCTAAACACAAGCTAAGGGAATAAAATACAGGTACTCCTTACACCCCATCCAAACCTCCACAACTACAACATGCATAAAACCAACCCAACCTAACAGTTCACAGTTTACATAGCACACAACTCAACAACAACATTCTAACCATTACATATCCTCAACAACAAACTCAATATTCATCAATCACAACTTTCAGAGAAAGACACTTACAAGATCAGCAATGCACAAGATCAAGTTCATCAATGATAAAGATGTGTAATGCAATGAAATGCAATTTCAAGTATAGTGATGCATATATGACCTAACGATACATGATTTCACGTATCAAGACATTTCATCCAATACTAAGTGCCAACGATCGTTAGTCAGTAATATAACCCAACTAAGTGAGTTAGGGTCAAATCCCATATGGAGTGGTACTTATTGAGAATCAATAGAAAAACATGAATATGTTTAAGTCAATCATAGGTAAAAACATTTATGAATAAAAACATGGTTTAAGTTTGGGGTGACACAAGTATCAAATAATAGGGGATTTGGTTTCAACTATTAGCTACAACAACAAATAACACAAAAATAACAAGTATAGAGACGGTTTCTTGGGATGTGATTGGATTATGGGAAAAGGTGGGAAATTGGGTAATTGCAATTAATAGTAAATTGTTGTAAATCAGTGACTAAGCTAGACTTTAGTGGGGATAAACTTTCTCTTGAACAATTTACCCCGAATCAAATTGGTTTCTCTTGAACACCAATAAGCAGCAATTAAGAACAACTTATGCTTTAGTCCATTCACTCTCTCGAGCTGAATGTGTGGAAGAGGATTTATGATTCACTCTCTCGAGCTCAAAACCCAAATATATACACAGAACCATAGTCACAAAATGTCACAAAAGGTGGGCCTCACCCAACCACAAATAAAAATCATTTGTCCTCAAATGCAATCAAAATAATATCCAAAAGTCAAAATAAAGTAAGATAGAGAGGGAGGTAAAAAAGGGATCCTGTCTACTCAGTCACTCCATCTTCCTGGGCATCAGTGCCCGGTGTAGTGCTCGGAATCTGGGCATCAGTGCCCGGAGTCACCTCAGAAGGAACAATAGATGCACTAAGGTCAGTCAAGGGTGTATCCGCCAAAGAGGTCTGCACAACTGCATCGATCATGGCCTCCTCACTCTCTGTAAGGCCCTCGTAAGAAACCTCATCAGCCACCTCAAGCATTTCCTTATCCGTTTCAACCTCAGACTCGGGATCAACCGCCTCCTCAACTCTAACCTCATCTCCGGTGGTAGCTGGAGGTATATTTGGCACATCTAGAATCTCCACCGTCCCGAAAATCATGGTCATGTTGGTGAACTTCAGCTAATCCACATCACTCCTCAACACAGCAATAACGACCTTTAAAGCCGTCACCTCTTCAGTGGCCCCTTGGCCATGCTCACACACCGCTATCCTAGCCTCAAGGGCGTCAATAGTAGCGCTCAATAGTGTCACAACATCAACCAGTGCAGTCTGAATCATGCCCGAAATGAAGGTCTTGAGTCTGGCAGCACGACGATCGGCGGAGTGGGCAAGCTGCCCCATCCGGAGTAATGAAGACTGAGTGAGCGGGGTCCAGGAAATAACAACAACATTAGGTCTAGGAGGCAACGTAGTAGCAGAGAAACTAGGGGTGTTAGAAGGAATCCCACCTTGTCGTTGATAATTATTCTGGGAACCCCACTTGATTTCCTAAGTATTGAACTTCTTCATTATATAATGCCTCAAATTTGGCATTATCCGGGCACTGTCCACTGGTTGTTCCAACTTGATTTACCGACTTGGTTCCACCTCCCATGACATGTCTAGACAACAAATTGAGTTGGGTCATCATTTTGGCCATATTTTCATCTCTTTCATAGTCCTTCTCAACTTATTATTTGCTTAAGCTCACTTGTAGAGTGGACACTTGGTCCTCTCTAGTGTGCCATGCTCGGTTAACCTTAGTTATATCATCAAGCAACAAAGTAGCCACATCATACGGTTGTCTCATTAATCTATGTTGGACTAACTAGTCAGCCATACCTTTATTGATTGAATCAAGACTGCAATAAAAGTTTTGCAACAATAAATTATCTAGAACGCCATGCATTGTGCATTGCAAAAACAACTTCTTGAACCTCTGCCACGTCTTATGTAGAGGTTCACCTCCAATGCGTTTGAAATTCTAGATACAGGTTTGAAGTTTAACCATCTTCGAGGGTGGGAAGAATCTCTCCAAGAAGTCATCATTAGCTCTTCCCACAAAGTGATCGAATCATTTGGCAGCTCTACCAACCATCTTGTAGCCTCTCTCGTTTAAGAGAACAAGAATAATTTCAACCTTACGCACATTTGAGAGATATTGTTGAACACGAAGGGTCCACGTACCTCCATAAAATTCCTAATGTATTTATGGGGATCCTCATGAGCTAGGCCCCCAAAATTTCCTTTCATCTAGAACATTGTATCATAGTTCCAGTGATGTGAAACACAGTCCTCCCGATTTTGGGAGGTATCTGGATTACTCCCGTGGTTTGAATGGCATTAACGTGCATATCATTCAAATAACCCATATTGTCATTTCGACCATAGTGACTATTGTTGTCACTTCCATGGTCACTCATTGCAAAAACCTGCAAATCAGCCAACAACACACCAAACAACAAATCTACTACAAATAAACAAAATTAAAATCTAATTTCTCAATCACTCTTCAAAACTAATAAAAAAAGTGAGTGGTTGTAGTCAATAAAAACCCAACAAAGATTCAGAGTCAAATCCCACATAGAATGGTATATCGTGGAGAATTCCTATCAAGAGATTTGGATTTTAAGATCGTTCATTTGCAATAGTAAAAACAAGTGGGTGTATACTTCCACCAACTTTATGCAAATCTTTGGTTATCAATTATCACAATTAAACTAAAATGTCGAAGATTTCAGGAGTTAACAAGCAATCAAGGGGTGCAGGGATAGGAAATCGATGTCACATAACGGTAATTGTGTTGTTCTATAGTGATGAACATTCATGAATAGACTTAGTCATCTTCATTGACGCTAATCATCTTTCAATCGCAAAGCATCTATGCATAAAATCTCCTTTCTGTCTTATCTAAATGTCAATCAAAACAACCCAATACCTTACTCTATTCTATCTTTCAAAAATAGGGCGAACAGATCCGACCCATAATCTTTATTTTCAAGCAAGTTACAGACATCACACCTAAATTGCTAGTATTAAACTAATTACCTACTCCAATCAATCTCTTTCGAGCATCAACCAGTGATCAGAAGTAGGAATTAAATTTACAACCTTTACCCATAAATTAAATCCATAATAATTAGACCAAATTTATGTATGAACAACAACAAAACAGAGCATAGCACAATATCCTCCACTACATTAAATCAACACCCAATCCCATAATTGCACCCCTATATCTTGGGGTTTAAGCCACCCATCACAGAAAGTAAGAAGATTATACCTTCCATGAAAGCAATCATGGGTAACATCAAATTAAGCAATTAGAAGTAAACCCACTTTGGATTCAACTTCAATTTGTCAATTTCAAGTACAAAGTTGTAAACCCCAAAAGCTAGAAAAGTGTTCTTCAAAAGTAAAATATTTAATCTCTCTAAAATCTTCACACACTATGATATTTTCTACTCTATGTCATATGATATATAATTTCTCTCTCCTTTGGGCTATTTATAATTTCCCAAAATTAGACCCAAAATTCTACTTTGCGGCTCAATCAGCGACATTAGTCGAGCTCACTGAACATGTTTGGCGCATCACCTCTTGCTCCACAACTCACCTTTTAATGATATAGACTTCAGGTGTTTTGAACCTCAGTTGGTGAACTCGATTGAGTCAGCCTTTCTTGTTCATCAGATCGCCAAAGTATCATCTTGGTTCACCTTTTTAGCATTCAATATTTTCTTTCCATACTGTCATTTTGGGTGATGCTCATCAAGGCCGTCTTTCTCGTTCGACGCATCGCCTTCTCCACTGGAGTCCATCGATCTGATTTGATAGACACAAGTGTTATGCACTGTCATTTTGGGTGAGGTTGTGCTCAATCGACAATCCGCGCTTCTTGTAAAGTTATCCACAATGTATGATTGACACTTCTTTTTGCATTTTTATCCATTCTTTCAACCATCAATCCTTTCCTTGTCCAATTTCCTTCATAGCTGCAAATCATCAACATTTAATCAGAATAGAATAATATTAGGCATTGAGGACACCAATTATTGAGCTAAATGAACCTTAAATGAGTGCAAATCTATCACTCATCATAGTCTCACCTTTTTGAGCCTTTAGGTACCTTCATTTCCTTAACTTTCGAGGAAGAAAGTGCTTTTAGTAGTGGATATGGTAATGACCCTCTTAGTCATTTCCTTGTTTTTTTGTGTGTTTTGACTATTTTGTCCCTTCATCTAGCTTGTATGTTGTGTATTTAGTGTGTTTGGATGTGTGACACACTTCCTGAGGTGGTCCGGGAGAGTTTTCGGGGAGTTTCCCCATTTTTGAAGTGTTTATGTTGAAAGAGTTAACTTTGGTCAACACTTAGAGAATTTGTTGTCGTATAAAATTTATGTCAGTTCTACCAGCTTCGGAATGTCCATTTTGGTTTAGTAGCATTGTTTATTTGGGCTCCGAGCCTTTAGTGTGAGTTTAAGCAGTTAGGCAAGATGTTGAAAATTTTAGATGAGGGCTGACTTCAATCAATATTTTTGGTAAATGGGCTCGGATGAGATTTTTGTTAGCGTTGTTAGCTTTGAAATGTTAAGTTTGGTCTAGAATGACCTTTGATTCGGATCCTAAGGTGATCGGGATGATTTTGTGGTGTTTGCGAAATACTTGTTTTCGTTATTTTTGTGAGAGTTGATTTGGGCCAACATTTTATCAAAACGACCTCAGTTGATTGTTTCGACAATTTTGTTGAGTTTAGAATGTTGATTTTGATGTGGTAACATAATTTATTTGCGTGCATGGCGTTCCAAAAATGAGATGAGGGTTTGATGTTAAAATGTTGATTTGGGCCAACATATTTGCATGCATAGTTCGATAAGTCGATTGAGATGAAGATTGAATGTGAATTACTAAGATGATTAAGTCGCTTGAGATGTAGATCGAATGTGAATTACTAAGATGATTTTTGGAATAGAAATTCAGTACCATTGAGAATAACTTAGCTTAGTCTATTCGGTTTTTCATAGTAGAAAGATAGTAAAAATAAAGTCTTTGATGTGGATTTGTGTAAGAAAAAATAATAAGAATCTATTGTTAGCATTGGTGAAATTTTATTTGAGGAAGACATGAAATTGGACCATTTAGATCAGCATTAAAAATCTTGGCTAAATTATATAATATAACTTTATGAACGGCATTGTAATGTGGTGTGTTTGGTATGAAGGAAAACATTTTCTGGAAAATGTTTTTCAATTTTCTCATGTTTGGTTGGGTTAAATGTTTTGGAAAATGTTTTCCAAATCAACTCATTTTCCTCAAATTTAAGGAAAATGACTTCCCTTCAAAACTTAAGGAAAGCATTTTCCAAACTTTTCTTCCAACTTCAAACTACAATTACTTTTTTGTTGAAAAAATCAATTTATTTTGTCCCTACCCTCAAACCCCCCCCCCCCCCTAAAAAAATAAAATTTAAAGCTTGTTTTTAAATTCAATTTTTTAACCCACCCTTACCCCTACCCCGACCCTCACCCTCTCCCAAAAAAATATTAAAGATTATTTTTAAAAGATATTTCTAATTTCAATTTTTTATTTTTTACCCCCACTCACTACCCCCCCCCCCCAATCAATTTTTTTTTATTGTTTTTAAGAAATATTTTCAACTTCAATTTTTTATTTTTTCACCCCTACACTCGATCCCCCCTCCAACCCACCCACCTCCTACTCGCCACCCCTACTCCAAAAAAAATAATTTAAGTTTGTTTTTAAAAAATATTTTCAATTTCAAAATTTAATTTTTTCACCCTACTTGACC